>NW_022145611.1:23800826-24400826 GCF_000002235.5 Strongylocentrotus purpuratus
CCCCCCCCCCCCCCCCCCCCCCCCCCCCCCCCCCCCCTGCTTATTCAGCGGCTGGCTGAGTCGTTGCGAAAATGTGCACACATTGTGTGCGGGTAAGCCTGAATCCGATGACCGGGGTAATAATATATCTGTAAAGCGCTTAGGCACATTGTTGGATCGGTGTATTGAGCGCTATATAAAAAAACAGATTATTATTATTATTTCATAATACAGTGCAACCTCATTATAACAACTCAGTATGTCATACATATCAACCATCACGACCCATTGCATAAAACTATCGTATCTTACAATTAATGCTATCTCTGCAAATTATGGTAAATACCATTGATTTCTTGATTTTTATTAGCTATCAAGCACTGTAACTATGGTAACTAGAAATATCGCAATCTGTATTGACGCGCAATGCGAATGTATCCCCCGGCAGTGGCAGCTATTTTGTGTCATCCTTATGGTCGAAGGAGGGACAAAGATCCCCTCTCCCCCCCTCCCTGAATCAAAAGGATGACGTAGAGACCGCCAATTGTGGCTCAGACTATTGTCAAGACTAGGAGCAGCATCATCAAAACAATATACGTGTAGATTAAGTATAATGCATCTCTGTAGAAAATTTGAAAGAAATCTGTCAAGAAATGTGGCAGTTAGAGCGCACAAAAGACATCCACCAAACTATGACCTTTGACCCTATAACAGACGGAACACAGGTGGCAGCATCACCAAAACACGAACGATGTGTAGATCGTACTCAGACACACCTCCATCATACATATGAAAGAAATCTGTCAAAAAATGTGGCAGTTAGAGCGCATAAAAGACATATATAAACTTTGACCATATAAAAGACAGAAAAATGAGGGCAGCATTGCCCAAAAGAGTAGATGTGTAGATTATACCAAGATACACCTTTGTTGAAAATTTGAACAAAATCTCTTGAAAAATGAGGCCCATAGAGCACACACAAACCATCCAAAAGAATATGGCCATTTAACCTATAGAAGACGGAACACTGAGGGCAGCACCACCACAAGTTATAGGTGTGTAGATTATACCAAGATACATCTCCATACAAAATTTGAAAGAAATCTGTTAAGTAATGATGCAATTAGACCGCAAACTACAGTGCCACAAAGACATCTATCAAAGTATGACCTTTGACCCTATAAAAGCGGAACACTGGAGGCAGCATCACAAAAATCTATAGGCTTGTAGATTCTACCGAGATACACCTTTGTTAAAAATTGAACAAAATCCCTTGAAAAATGAGGCCCATAGAGCACACCCAAACCATCCAAAGAATATGGCCATTTAACCTATAGAAGACGGAACACTGAGGGCAGCAGCACCACCAAAAGTTATAGGTGTGTAGATTATACCAAGATACATCTCCATACAAAATTTGAAAGAAATCTGTCAAGAAATGTGGCAGTTAGTGCGCACACAAGAATAAAATATGGCTTTTTACCCTATAGAAGACCGAACACTGGGGGCAGCATCAACAAAAGTTATAGGTGTGTAGATTATACCAAGATACACCTCCATACAAAATTTGAAAGAAATTAGTCAAGAAATGTGGCAGTTAGAGCGCACACAAGAATAAAATATGGCCTTTTACCCTATAGAAGACGGAACACAGGGGGCAGCATCACCAAAAGTTATAGGTGTGTAGATTATACCAAGATACACCTCCATACAAAATTTGAAAGATATCTGTAAAGAAATGTGGCAGTTAGAGCGCACACAAGATGACGGGGCGGCGTAACGCTGCTGAATCAAAAGTACCCCACCGACATACTGCCGGGGGATACAATTACCATAGTTTGCAGAGATCAGGCGCGTACACAGGGGGGGGGGGGGTGTGTTTGAGGGGTTACACCCGCCCCCCCCCCCCCCCCCTTTGGTATTTTTATATGTGTAAACCCCCCCGTAATCCCCCCCAAAACCCCCCCCTTTGGATTTTTTTTTTTTTTTTTTATTAAAAAAAAAAAATATTTTCATGGCTGACCTAAAAAAGGTGACCTTACCCCCCCCCCCCCCCCCCAACGGAGCAAAATGTCAGATTTTCAAATATTGAGACCACAAAAAAAAAAAAAAAAGTGTCCTCTTACCCCCCCCCCCCCGCTTATTCAGCGGTCGGCTGAGTCGTTGCGATTTTTCGGGCCGATTTATAAATGTTAAAACCCCCCCCTTGAAAAAAAAAATCATTATTGTTCAATCACATTTTCAAAGAAAATGAATGAAATTAGGCTGATAGTACTACAAAACCCTTGTACCACTAAAGAAAATAAAACACTTTGGTGTTTAATCCAAGCAAATTGATACATATCAGATTAAAATTATGTCTCACAATTCGGTATAGGTTAACCGAAAACCAAACGGATTCGGAGGGAGGATAACCGTTTTTGGAATACTACAGCCCTAATCCGGAGTGATCTGTGCATACTGCCAGGAACCGCTTCAAAAATTAAACATGTTAAATTTGTTGTGGCGGTCATGGCAATTTCAAATGGAGCGTGTTCATTTGCGTTCACAACCCTGTTGACCGTTTATTTTTTTGGCAGTTTCCCGCGGGAAGTTTACTATAGTTACTATAGTTTACTATAGTAAATACCATTGATTTCTTGATTTTGATAAGCTATCGAGCAATGTTACTATGGTAATTACTAATGGTTCTTTCCCTATAAATAACCAGAACCCGAGTCCCAAATTACACTTAAATATATCATATCCATCTCAATAACTGTCCAACAGTAACAACTCTATTTACCTCTGCCTCCTTCCTTCTCTCTCATTAACTGTCCAACAGTAAGAGTTCTATTCACCTCTGCCTCCTTGCTTCTGTGTCAGTAACTGTCCAACAATAAGAGTTCTATTTACCTCTGCCTCCTTGCTTCTCTCTCATTAACTGTCCAACAGTAAGAGTTCTATTCACCTCTGCCTCCTTGCTTCTGTGTCAGTAACTGTCCAACAGTAAGAGCTCTATTCACCTCTGCCTCCTTGCTTCTGTCTCAGTAACTGTCCAACAGTAACAGCTCTATTCACCTCTTCCTCCTTGCTTGTCTCTCAATAACTGTCCAACAGTAACAACTCTATTTACCTCTGCCTCCTTGCTTCTCTCTCATCAACTGTCCAACAGTAAGAGCTCTATTCACCTCTGCCTCCTTGCTTCTGTCTCAGTAACTGTCCAACAGTAACAGCTCTATTCACCTCTTCCTCCTTGCTTGTCTCTCAATAACTGTCCAACAGTAACAACTCTATTTACCTCTGCCTCCTTGCTTCTCTCTCATTAACTGTCCAACAGTAAGAGTTCTATTCACCTCTGCCTCCTTGCTTCTGTGTCAGTAACTGTCCAACAATAAGAGTTCTATTTACCTCTGCCTCCTTGCTTCTCTCTCATTAACTGTCCAACAGTAAGAGTTCTGTTCACCTCTGCCTCCTTGCTTCTGTGTCAGTAACTGTCCAACAGTAAGAGCTCTATTCACCTCTGCCTCCTTGCTTCTGTCTCAGTAACTGTCCAACAGTAACAGCTCTATTCACCTATTCCTCCTTGCTTGTCTCTCAATAACTGTCCAACAGTAACAACTCTATTTACCTCTGCCTCCTTGCTTCTCTCTCATTAACTGTCCAACAGTAAGAGTTCTATTCACCTCTGCCTCCTTGCTTCTGTGTCAGTAACTGTCCAACAATAAGAGTTCTATTTACCTCTGCCTCCTTGCTTCTCTCTCATTAACTGTCCAACAGTAAGAGTTCTATTCACCTCTGCCTCCTTGCTTCTGTGTCAGTAACTGTCCAACAGTAAGAGCTCTATTCACCTCTTCCTCCTTGCTCGTCTCTCAATAACTGTCCAACAGTAACAACTCTATTTACCTCTGCCTCCTTGCTTCTCTCTAAATAACTGTCCAAGAGTAAGAGCTCTATTCACCTCTGCCTCCTTGCTTCTCTCTCAGTAAATGTTCAACAATAAGAGCTCTATTCACCTCTTCCTCCCTGCTTCCCTCTCACTAACTGTCCAACAGTAAGAGCTGAATTTACCTCTGCCTCCTTGCTTCTCTCTCAGTAACTGTCCAACAGTAAGAGTAGATCTATCAAATCTGAAATGGAAAGATTCAAACACCACATTACATCCCAAACTGCTACTTAGACCGAAATCAATAACTTTTGTAAGAACCAACAGTTCAGAAATAATGTTAATATCAATATTTTGTTTAGGTACAGTACTTCAATGCATTTTCATTTTAAGCTCTTTTCCTGTTTCAAATTGTACCATTTCTGTAATGACATTATCATGGGTGGTGGCACAACATAAATTTTTAACTGACCAATGTCTAAACCTCATCTACTTTGTGGATGACTTTTCAGTTAAAACAAGGCATTAGCGATGTTGTCTCGCCCACTTGTGAAAATAACTAGAATATCGCAATGTCCATTGCCATCTATAAGAATTGTAGGGCCTATCGCAAGCTGATTTTGAAATATCTGCCATAGAATGCAACATCCCATAAACTTTGAGAAGGGGTATTACATGATATGCTACTGCCTTTCACCTGCTTCCACTGCATCTACTCCCTCCCCCTTTGATACGAGTAGAATTATTGCATTGATATTTTACATGTGTGAAGGTAAAATGTGTTTGTGTTTGTAGTGTAGCTGAGGTTGCAGGTAAACTTTAACGCTTGACCTCAAATGACTTTTGACCTCTCTATGTGCCAATGTTCAACCTGTGACCCCCCCCCCCCCCCCCCCCCCCCCCCCCCCCCCCCCTCCACCCCACACTCCAGCAAAACATAGAGAGTCATAGATTTATAACCGTCTGGTGTGGGTCATTTCTTTAATCAAACTGACATTTGTTGATTAAAAGCACTAGAAATAAAAAAAGAAAAAAAAAAACAATTGCATTTTATAAAAAACCAATATGAATGTATTACAAAAATAAATACAAATAGTGAGCCCTCATTCAAGACCAGTTTTGGTCATGCGATTGCATTGCGAAAAAAACGTTGTGAAATCGATCACAAAAGGTTGATCATCTAGCATATACGGTAAGTATCGGTGTGTACTGAAAGGTTCTGGATCATCAAAATGATGAGAAATTTGACCCAGTCATGGTAAAGTTACAAGCACTGTACACAGAAAGATGTATATGGGACTATGCGACACATGCGCAATATCTATCCACTCCGGATAGATATAATAATTTACCAAATATATCAATTAGTATCAAAATTTGTATCATCAGCTATTAGTCAAAAACATATTCTTTCACATGATTGTTAAAAAAAGGTACCATTTCATTTTTTGAGAGGGGGGCTTTTCCAAAACTGGTCTATACCTTTACTGACATAATTAAAAGTAACTTGGTAGTGTCAAAAAGTTATATAGAAAATTTCTTAAAGCCATAGCTTTCGTATTCTGCATTCAATTGTTCCCAATTATGCGGATCTGTTTCATTCCATCATAGCTTTAATTTAAAAACTACTTGACTTCAGCCTTTCTAAGCATATCAACTTACTTTCTGCAACTCTCTCTTCAACTCTCAGTAACCTAAAATACAAACAAAACAAAACAAAAAATTACATTTAATAAAATACCAATATCAATATATTACAATAAATACAAATAATGAGCCCTCATTCATAATGCTAAATGACATAAATAAAACAAGTCAACGCAAAGCATAGCATCCCCTCGCAGGGTACATACTGGGAAATCAAACTAAGGCCATGTTTTGATGCCATGTACTTTCATATCAAATTTGATTAAAATCCGTCAAACATTACTAAAGTTATCGATATCAGAAACCAGATTCGCATATTTAATGAGCTATGACCTTTGACCTACATACTCCGAAATTGAACTTATGCTGTGTTTTTATACCATGTACCTTCATATCGAATTTCATGAAAATCCATCAAATAATACTAAAGTTATCAAACAGAAACCAGATTCGCATATTTAATGAGCTATGACCTTTGACCTACATACTCCGAAACTGAACTTATGCTGTATTTTGATAGCATGTACCTTCCTATCAAATTTCATTAAAATCCGTCAAACATTACTAAAGTTATCGAATAGAAACCAGATTTGCACATTTAATGAACTATGACCTTTGACCTACATACTCCGAAACTGAACTTATGCTGTATTTTGATAGCATGTACCTTCATATCAAATTTGATTAAAATCTGTCAAACATTACTAAAGTTATCAATCGGAAACCAGATTCGCATATTTAATGAGCCATGACCTTTGACCTACATACTCGGAAATTGAACTTATGCCTCGTTTTTATACCCTGTACCTTCATATCGAATTTCATGAAAATCCATCAAATATTACTAAAGTTATCGAACAGAAACCAGATTCGCATATTTAATGAGCTATGACCTTTGACCTACATACTCTGAAATTGAACTTATGCGGTGTTTTTATACCATTTACCTTCATATCAAATTTCATTAAAATCCGTCAAACATTACTCTAAAGTTATTGATTTTAAACCAGATTTGTACTTAAGGCACACACAAGGAAGGGCTTCGACAGCGAGCAGCATAATACAGGGGTCTAGATCCCCTCCTTCTAAATAACTGTCCAACAGTAACAACTCTATTTACCTCTGCCTCCTTGCTTCTCTCTCATTAACTGTCCAACAGTAAGAGTTCTATTCACCTCTGCCTCCTTGCTTCTGTGTCAGTAACTGTCCAACAATAAGAGTTCTATTTACCTCTGCCTCCTTGCTTCTCTCTCATTAACTGTCCAACAGTAAGAGTTCTATTCACCTCTGCCTCCTTGCTTCTGTGTCAGTAACTGTCCAACAGTAAGAGCTCTATTCACCTCTTCCTCCTTGCTCGTCTCTCAATAACTGTCCAACAGTAACAACTCTATTTACCTCTGCCTCCTTGCTTCTCTCTAAATAACTGTCCAAGAGTAAGAGCTCTATTCACCTCTGCCTCCTTGCTTCTCTCTCAGTAAATGTTCAACAATAAGAGCTCTATTCACCTCTTCCTCCCTGCTTCCCTCTCACTAACTGTCCAACAGTAAGAGCTGAATTTACCTCTGCCTCCTTGCTTCTCTCTCAGTAACTGTCCAACAGTAAGAGTAGATCTATCAAATCTGAAATGGAAAGATTCAAACACCACATTACATCCCAAACTGCTACTTAGACCGAAATCAATAACTTTTGTAAGAACCAACAGTTCAGAAATAATGTTAATATCAATATTTTGTTTAGGTACAGTACTTCAATGCATTTTCATTTTAAGCTCTTTTCCTGTTTCAAATTGTACCATTTCTGTAATGACATTATCATGGGTGGTGGCACAACATAAATTTTTAACTGACCAATGTCTAAACCTCATCTACTTTGTGGATGACTTTTCAGTTTAAACAAGGCATTAGCGATGTTGTGTCTCGCCCACTTGTGAAAATAACTAGAATATCGCAATGTCCATTGCCATCTATAAGAATTGTAGGGCCTATCGCAAGCTGATTTTAAAATATCTGCCATAGAATGCAACATCCCATAAACTTTGAGAAGGGGTATTACATGATATGCTACTGCCTTTCACCTGCTTCCACTGCATCTACTCCCTCCCCCTTTGATACGAGTAGAATTATTGCATTGATATTTTACATGTGTGAAGGTAAAATGTGTTTGTGTTTGTAGTGTAGCTGAGGTTGCAGGTAAACTTTAACGCTTGACCTCAAATGACTTTTGACCTCTCTATGTGCCAATGTTCAACCTGTGACTCCCCCCCCCCCCCTCCACCCCACACTCCAGCAAAACATAGAGAGTCATAGACAGAAATAACCGTCTGGTGTGGGTCATTTCTTTAATCAAACTGACATTTGTTGATTAAAAGCACTAGAAATAAAAAAAGAAAAGAAAAAAACAATTGCATTTTATAAAAAACCAATATGAATATATTACAAAAATAAATACAAATAGTGAGCCCTCATTCAAGACCAGTTTTGGTCATGCGATTGCATTGCGAAAAAAACGTTGTGAAATCAATCACAAAAGGTTGATCATCTAGCATATTCGGTAAGTATTGGTGTGTACTGAAAGGTTCTGGATCATCAAAATGATGAGAAATTTGACCCAGTCATGGTAAAGTTACAAGCACTGTACACAGAAAGATGTATATGGGACTATGCGACACATGCGCGATATCTATCCACTCCGGATAGATATAATAATTTACCAAATATATCAATTAGTATCAAAATTTGTATCATCAGGTATTAGTCAAAACATATTCTTTCACATGATTGTTAAAAAAAGGTACCATTTCATTTTTTGAGAGGGGGGCTTTTCCAAAACTGGTCTATACCTTTACTGACATAATTAAAAGTAACTTGGTAGTGTCAAAAAGTTATATAGAAAATTTCTTAAAGCCATAGCTTTCGTATTCTGCATTCAATTGTTCCCAATTATGCGGATCTGTTTCATTCCATCATAGCTTTAATTTAAAAACTACTTGACTTCAGCCTTTCTAAGCATATCAACTTACTTTCTGCAACTCTCTCTTCAACTCTCAGTAACCTAAAATACAAACAAAACAAAACAAAAAATTACATTTAATAAAATACCAATATCAATATATTACAATAAATACAAATAATGAGCCCTCATTCATAATGCTAAATGACATAAATAAAACAAGTCAACGCAAAGCATAGCATCCCCTCGCAGGGTACATACTAGGAAATCAAACTAAGGCCATGTTTTGATGCCATGTACTTTCATATCAAATTTGATTAAAATCCGTCAAACATTACTAAAGTTATCGATATCAGAAACCAGATTCGCATATTTAATGAGCTATGACCTTTGACCTACATACTCCGAAATTGAACTTATGCTGTGTTTTTATACCATGTACCTTCATATCGAATTTCATGAAAATCCATCAAATAATACTAAAGTTATCAAACAGAAACCAGATTCGCATATTTAATGAGCTATGACCTTTGACCTACATACTCCGAAACTGAACTTATGCTGTATTTTGATAGCATGTACCTTCCTATCAAATTTCATTAAAATCCGTCAAACATTACTAAAGTTATCGAATAGAAACCAGATTTGCACATTTAATGAACTATGACCTTTGACCTACATACTTCGAAACTGAACTTATGCTGTATTTTGATAGCATGTACCTTCATATCAAATTTGATTAAAATCTGTCAAACATTACTAAAGTTATCAATCGGAAACCAGATTCGCATATTTAATGAGCCATGACCTTTGACCTACATACTCGGAAATTGAACTTATGCTGTGTTTTTATACTATGTACCTTCATATCGAATTTCATGAAAATCCATCAAATAATACTAAAGTTATCAAACAGAAACCAGATTCGCATATTTAATGAGCTATGACCTTTGACCTACATACTCCGAAACTGAACTTATGCTGTATTTTGATAGCATGTACCTTCCTATCAAATTTCATTAAAATCCGTCAAACATTACTAAAGTTATCGAATAGAAACCAGATTTGCACATTTAATGAACTATGACCTTTGACCTACATACTCCGAAACTGAACTTATGCTGTATTTTGATAGCATGTACCTTCATATCAAATTTGATTAAAATCTGTCAAACATTACTAAAGTTATCGATCGAAAAACCAGATTCGCATATTCAATGAGCCATGACCTTTGACCTACATACTCGGAAATTGAACTTATGCCTCGTTTTTATACCCTGTACCTTCATATCGAATTTCATGAAAATCCATCAAATATTACTAAAGTTATCGAACAGAAACCAGATTCGCATATTTAATGAGCTATGACCTTTGACCTACTTACTCCGAAATTGAACTTATGCGGTGTTTTTATACCATTTACCTTCATATCAAATTTCATTAAAATCCGTCAAACATTACTAAAGTTATTGATTTTAAACCAGATTTGTTAATGCACACAGAAGGAAGGTCGGGCTTCGACAGCGAGTAGCATAATACAGGGGTCTAGATCCCCTCCTTCTTTGGCGAGGGGATAATTATTATCCCATGACTTTTACAAGCCGATCGCCTGTCAGCTGTGACCTGTCTAATTATCAACTAGCCTATCAAGATATTTATGATTGGAATTAGAAATTAATAGATCTAGACTAGATCTAGGTCTAGTCTAGATCTATGATCTAGGCCTATAGTCAGATATAGGCCTAGTATCTAGATCTAGTAGGCCTAGATCCCTACCGACTTACGGTTTTTAATTTATAACACTGACTTAGATCTAGATCTAGAACTAGGTCTAGATCTAGACTAGGACAGGTCTACGGTCTACACTCTATTGGGGGAAATGAGTATGGTAAAACCGGTCAATCAAAGTCAAACTGAGTCAAAGATTTTCACTTTTTTGAAAACACTTCCTTTTCGTTTTTCGTAGGGCTTCAAAATTCAATCACAATCACACTCACTACTCAGCTCACTGAGCTGATATGATAACACGCAGACCCTATATACATGTATACGTAATATGTATCGCATCTCAGACTTGATTTGTACTAAAACTGCAAACATAATATTATAAACAAAGTCAATGCCTTTAAAAGTTTAAATACACTCACACACTTATGCGATAACGCAAAATCTCCAACAAACTAATAAGAAAGGATTCACGATAAAGTAATACAATAGCAACAACCGAATTCTTACCAAAACTAAGCTAGCAATCAGCACAACAGCACAACTATAAAACAGCAGTACTCAGAACTCATATGACCATGATCATGAGAATGTGCATGCAATTCGAATCGGCCAAAATCTTGGTCAGATTAAATTCGCCCTACAGACAATTCGCCCAGTATATTTCTCGCGCATATAATTTCTCACGAAATGCATGATTTTGCGTGTTTAAGGGAAAAGGAATGTCAAAACAATGGATATCTGATACCTTGTCGTTTAGGCCATGTAAAAAGAATATACATGTTTAGCGTCCCCGCCCGCTTCCTTTTTGGGGGCCGCCTCCTATTATTTTTTTGATTATTATTATTTATTTTTTTTGATTTTTTTTTTTTTTAGAGAAAAAAAACATAAAATGTCGGCGGCCATCTTGAAAAGTAGCCCGACCATAGAGATATATACTACTGACAGGGAAAATGTACCGAGCAGCCATTTTGAGCGGCCATTTTGAAAGAAAAAAAAAAAGAAAAAAAAGGCCTCCCCCTTCCTATTTTTCCTAAAAACAGGACGCTAAACATTTTTTTTTTTTTTATTTGGCCTTATTCCATTGCTCCTTAATTTTCTCTAGCTCTTTCCGTTGCCTAGCTTTGGCTAGCTTTGTATTCTTATTTCACGTGCGTATACCTACCACCATTTCCTTATCCTCGATCTCCCGCTAGCTCTCTCCTTCCAAGATATGCGCATTTCTGATTCCTCGATCTTTCATCCCTCTGTCCAGCTCATGTATTTTTACATGACTATAACGTACCGTCTTCCTCTTTCCTTCTCTTTATTTATATCTCACCATTTTTCATTTTGATGACGTCATCATAGTGAAAATTTCGATTAAATGCGACATGTCAGAATTTTCGTAATTTGCGTGTCATGCCTACCGAAGGTGACTTTTTCTGAAATCTGGATTCTACATTCCTGTCTTTTGCGAGCAATATCGCCATTATTTCTGCTTGGTTTTTGTTGATTTTTGAGTATGTTGTAGCTGAGACTATATGTTATCTAAATGTTCCCTCATTTTTTCAATCAGATGTCAGGATCACGCTCATGATCATCATTATCTTAATGATGATGATCATCATCATCATATGGTCTGAAATCTGGATTCTACATTCCTGTCTTTGGCGAGCAATATCGCCATTATTTCTGCTTGGTTTTTGTTGATTTTTGAGTATGTTGTAGCTGAGACTATATGTTATCTAAATGTCCCCTCATTTTTTCAATCAGATGTCAGGATCACGCTCATGAATGATCATCATCGATCACTATCATGATGATCATCATCAATACCATCATGATCATCATCATCATATCATCATCAAAATCATCAGGATCATGATCATGCATGATCATCAACATCATCATCATCATCATTAACATTATCATTATAATCATCATCATCATCATCACCATTACTATCAAGATCATCATCTTCATCATCATTATGATCATCATTGTTTACATGTACATGTCTGTATAATTTCTCTCTTAATTTCTCTATATGGGAGATGACTTTTCTCAAATCTGGATTCTACATTCCGTTCTTTTGCGAGTAATATCGCTGTTATTTCCACTTGGTTTTTGTTGATTTTTAAGTATTTTGTAGCTGAGACTATATGCTATCTAAATGCATGTCTCCCTCATTTTTTCAATCAGATGTCAGCATGATCATGATCATCATCAATATATTATATCATCATCATCATCACGGGCGTCTCCAACAATTTTTCTTCTTCCCTTTCTTTTTCTTTTTGACCTTTCACTGTACCATCTCCTTTGAATATTAACACGTATATCGCAAATAATGTAATAAACAACCATATTTACTTTATTATTACCCTATTATCACTTGATCCATTACTTTTTGCGTGTAATCCTTATGGGAGATGACTTTGTCTCAAAATCTCTACATTCTTGTCTTTTGCGAGCAATATCGCCTTTATTTTGGCTTGATTTTTGTTGATTTTTGAGTATGTTGAAGCTGAGACTATATACTATCTAAATGTTCTCTCATTTTTTTCAGTCTGTCATCATGGTCTAGCTGTTGATGATAATCATCAACATCATCATGATCATCATCATCATCATCGATCGTCATCATCATCACTATCAAGATCATCATCATCATGATCATCATGATGATGATCATTCTTTACATGTCTATATAACTTCTCCCTTTCTCAATATACAAAATATTATAATCTATCATAAGACTTGAAAACAGACCACCTTAATCGTCCTCGTGACGATTTAAAATCTAGTTTTTATTTCTTCCCGTTTTTTGTTTATCGGTTAACTCAAGATCGGTTGTGTTAATTTCTTTTAATTTTTACACAGTCATAAGTCATTGTCATGAGACGTGACAGGAACATTTTCAAGGTCATCAATTTATCGTGACGTCATCCAGGCGCCATTTTGTGAAATCACGTTACCCATCATATCTTCATGATGGATCAGCAAAGATCATTCATATTCATATCACATATATTTCAGGTCAAGGGTCAACAGATCATGTCATCAAAGGTCACATAAAGGTCACGACGCGCGCGTACGTGCGCGTCAAAATTTAAAAATGCTCAAAATTACTTAACTATTGAAGGAGAGTACGAATCAGGTCATTTTAAGCATTTCAAAATTTTCCGTCCGTAAGTGTCAACGCGCGCGTTGCGCGCGCTCACAACGCGCGGAAAAGTTCAAATTCATTTTTTTTTACATGATTTAGATTTCTCTTACCGTAAATGACAATTTACATTAATTTCAGTCACTCTTGACCTTTTATAAGGCCGTGAGCGCGCGTCAAAGTTCAAAATCCGCGCGTACTGCTATGGGCAATATAATGCAAATTTGATCAAAAACATCCCATTTTAAAAATCAAAATAGCTCTTGAGATAGTCAATTGACCCCAACTTTTATATCATGGTTGGAATAAGTATGAGTTGGAGATATGATTTCATGTGTCATTTGACCCTCATTTAACTCATGACGTCATCATAATGGCCTCCGAACTCAAAATTTCAATTTGCATATTATGACGTCAGCATATTTTTGTAAAATTGATTGTATCTCTGTAAATATTGATTAATTTTCTTTCAAATTTTGATATGTTCTACCTGAGAATATTCTCTACAAATGTAGTCATCATGATATTTCATTTTGACAATGGCATCATGGCGTATTTTTGCGATTAAAGGAGGCATGTCAATTTTTCACATTTTGCGTGTATTCTCTATGGGACATGACTTTTTCTCAAAACTGGATTCTACATTCTCGTCTTTTGCGAGCAATATCTCCGTCGTTTTATCTTTGTTTACGCTGAGCTTTGAGTATGTTGTAGCTGAGAAAATAAGCTATCACAAGTGTGTCCTTTATTTTTCGATCAGATGCCGGGATCATGCTCATATTTCACTTACAAAGTGGGATTTGAGAATTCCATTTTCCGTTTACGTGTAATCTCTATGGGAAATGTTTTGGTATATCGGTAACGCACTTGACTTCAGACCTCAAGGTCCCTGGTTCGAGTCCGGGCGTCTCCAACAATTTTTTTTCTTCACTTTTTTTTCTTTTTGACCTTTCACTCTACCATCTCCTTTGAATATTAAAACACGTACAATCGCAAATAATGTAATAAACAACCATATTTACTTTATTATTACCCTATTATCACTAGATCCATTACTTTTTGCGTGTAATCCTTATGGGAGATGACTTTTTCTCAAACCTGGATTCTACATTCTTGTCTTTTGCGAGCAATATCGCCGTTATTTCGGCTTGATTTTTGTTGATTTTTGAGTATGTTGTAGCTGAGACTATATACTATCTAAATGTTCTCTCATTTTTTTCAGTCTAATGTCATCGTGGTCTGTTGATGATAATCATCAACATCATCATGATCATCGTCATCATCATAGTCGTCATCACCATTACTATCAAGATCATCATCATCATGATCATCATGATGATCATCATTGTTTACATGTCTATATAACTTCTCCCTTTCTCAATATAGTAAATATTATAATCTATCATAAGACTTGAAGACAGACCACCTAATTCGTCCCCATGACGAATTAAATTTCTAGTTCATTTTATTCACGTTTTGTAATCTGCATATTCGGTGTATAATGGACTACAGAGAATACAGTAATTACAATGATAAAGTAAATACTATGCAAATGTGTTCACGAAAAATCCCTAAATATATATTTCCTTGATATTCAGCCTGTACGGGCACAAATAGTGTTGAAAATACTTGATTGCTAATATGTGATTAGATGTATTCCCCTCAATAGGTTAAAACATATTTTGTTTACCTAAAGTCCCAAATTATAAGTATATGTCCAATATAGGTACAGAAATCATATTGGCACATCGTCAGGCAAATAAGAGTACTTCCATTGAAAAGTAACGTCCATTACTTTCAATGGAATATATTTTGCTTACCCGTTCATAAATTTGAGAGATAATGTGAATGACTTTTTTTGTAAAACCTATATACATTTCACACCGAACCTCACGATCCGTCCATTCACGCTCCCCTCTGATGCTCCCTCTCTCGCCATATTGCCACCCCCCTCTCTCTCTCTCTCTCTCTCTCTCTCTCTTCTCTCTCCCCCACCCCTCTCTCTCACTCTCTCTCTCTCTCCTTCTCTCTCTCTCTCTCTCACCCTGACCTCCTTAATTACCTAATTCGTGATCTTATTATCAAAAAAGATTCAAGAACTAAGAAAATGAAACAATAGCAAACACAATCTGCGTAAACTGTACAGGGTTTTAGATTTTTAATACAAGCGCTTATGCATGGGCTTCGAAGGAAAAGGTATATTTTAAGGCACTACTATGGAAGGGAAAGTGAGCATTGAAACAACAACAATCAATGAAATATAATCATAACTTGATTATCGAAAGCATAAAGTGAGCCTCAAATATTAATTAGAACAGTGGTCTTAACGGTATAGCGACCTGGAGAACCCAGGTTCGAACCCAAGTCGAGTTTACTTTTACCTTACATAATCACGGATAGAATATATCCGTGATTATGATAACAGTCCCATAATCATTTTTGAATGTTCATGTACACAGCGTCCCTTTGCTTCGTCAGCATGCAATGTCAAATGGATGATAGTTTCAATGCATCATCAACAATAATGATATTATTCCAAAATGATATGAGGATACTGCTGCAAAAACATCACTACTGTATTAATGCTCGTATAACATCACATGTAATCAAACATAATCAATTACGTAGTCAATTACGTCATTTGTGAACAAACTGTGTAAATAATTATCAAGGAAATACACGTTGCAACGAAATACCTTATCAATATCATGCACAACATTTATTATTTAGTTTTATTACAGACTCTTCGACTGTGACGTGCATTATGAACACGTACATGGTTGGCTGTGATGTATGTAGTCTAAAACATGTAGCCATGAGATAAGGCTCATAAATTGAATCACAAGTCTGATTATATCATTAAATAGATCAGGAACGACCTCTCAATAATAAATGAGGCTAATACCACAAATTAAAGTTCATAATCTGCTATTCGACAACTGTCACACAACTGGATTTTCTAGATATATCCGTGTAATACTACGCTAATTCGACATTTCCGCTCAAAAAACTCAAATATTTCACTGCTTCCTGCGCTCCGAATACCATTACTCGTTCATGTTCATGTATACTGTACAGTTTTCAATATCTGGATTCAAATGACACTTGATGCTTCTACAAATCTTTGGGCCTAAAAGTCATTATAATGAAAGTCACACAGGCATGTCATGAAATCATCAGAATAAAAAACCCTACTTGAAATTTGAGGAGGGGGATTTAAAAATCGAGACATACAATCATGTGATCTATGTACATATTAAGAATGTAAACTGCATTTAAAGGCAGGGACGTGGAAGGCATCAAAATGTCTTGATATAAATAAAGAAACGAACATATTCCAACAAAAGTATCATATACAGCCATCGTAAGGCAAGATAGAGCAATGATTGAATGATGTCACTTAAACGTTTATTTACGCGAAGTTTAATAAGATATTCAGCAAAAGCACTAAAACGATCAACATTAAGCTACATACAAGTCATTATCATTGTTTTTGTTTATCCTTTAAAAAAATATTTAATTGGAAATAAGTACGTAAAGTATTTTACGTATAGTTGGGAGAAAATTTCAGCTTTTAACTAATAATGGTTATGTCCAAGGCCATTTGGTGAATATGAACTATGGTAAAATAATGATCTGTACAAATACACATGCATATTCAAAAAGGAATGGCGGTGTCGTGGTATAGTGAATAATTCACTTGAATCTCAATCAAGTGTTGAGGGTTCGAATCTCTGCCCGGCAGTCCTTTTGGCAAGATACATGTATTATTCCATATTTGCCCCTCTCCGGATCCCTGGCAACTGCTTGGGTAATAATAACTACAGGACCTTCAGGAAGAACATCATTGATGCTGATGAGGTTTCCCTGGGTAAATAAAATCATTTAATATTAATATCGTAAAAAGCCTCTTTATGTCCTGTGCTATTATAAAGCACTGCTGTACATGTCACAAAGTAATGCTAATACCGACCGCAACTCTGTTCTGTAACTCTATTCGAATAATACAAGCGTCATCCTGATTTACAATTTGATTTAAATCCTGGCACGTTTGCGAGCCAAAGTCCCTCCTCTCCGGTGATGAATCATAGCTTGGCATCCAGCATGTTCTCTGCTTGATATCACCGTGTCAAGAAAGTGAAAGTTTGATCGGAAGTTATCGGCAGACTTTAGAGAGTTTCTCAGACGTCTAAGGGTTTTTCCCGCCGATGTTAACATGTAAGTCTATACATGTATGTGTTTATAATAGGACAGTATAAGTGAAGTCTCTCCGTCTCTTTCGTATGTACCTGCAAGGGGGAACAAGATGAGAAAGCAATGTAGAGGTGCTCAAAATTATTAGCCCACAGCAAGAAAATACTGCTGTATAGAAAGTGATGCACATTATAAAACCATTGACTCATGAATTAATGATTATCGGCAAGCTGTTTGATGATGGAACATGCGTGTCAATGTTTGGCGTTAATAGGCACCATTGTTTCTATAATACCTTAAATGAGATTTCTCTGGTTTCAAGGTACTACTATAGTGGTTGTATTCCTATCAAAATGACTCCTACATGTATTAGTGGAAAAAATGGAGACGCTCTTCCCGATGTGGAGTTATTATCTACAGTGCGGTGATATTGAACACATTTCCAATCATAAATGAGTTTAGGACTGGTGATCAATGCATTCTCTTCTTTCCAACTAGTGTAACTTTAATAGAGAATCAAGTACGAGAAAAAACTTAGGACAATCTCAGACATTATTGCTGAAGCTAACAGAGTTTATAAGACATGAATTGGCATTAAAATTCAAATGATAACATTTTCCCTATGAATGCATGCACAGGGTAATGTCCTTGACTTCTGCTTGAAACATTGTTATTGGAATATATTCAGTGTCTAAGAATGTTGCAAATTATTTCATACATAATTTAAACAGGAGACATTAGTTTTTAAAGCATCTCCCCTACATTCCTGTCTTTCCATTCATCATCCATCATCACTTCTCTCTACTCACCAATCAATTTGAAATCTTGACTGATCGACTTCTTCTCAAGTAGTTACTCGCCCTCAATGATGCTCTCCTGATTAAGCTCGTCTTGGTTGGTGCTGGTGGCTTGATGACCGAAGCAGAACTCATTCTTGGCATCTGGGGTGGTGAGACGCAAGGATTGAACATGGCAGGGTTGGTTCCTGCTCTCTTTCTCATGCTCGTCTTCCTGGCCAATGACGATGTCATATTCCGTGGCAACGTCGACGACGATCTCGCCGTGATGTGTGTCTCGGCTTCTTCTCCTGACTTCTCGTTTCCTCGGATGGTCTGGCAAGCCGTCAGCATGTGGATGACGCCGTTCGCCGGTGGTCGTGAGTCGACATCGCTGAGTGTCATTCGTCGGACTAGACTGCGGAGCTCGTGGCTGAGTTTGCGATGAAGATGCTGATCAAGGTTGATGCTTGGATTAGTGTTGAGGAACTTCCCGATAGGCACGGCACCATAACCAGGGAATTTGACGAACGTCGCAATGATTGTCTCTTCATTCTGGTCTGCTCCTTCAAGCACGGCGTGCTCGGCCATCGCGCTGAACATCAGCCCAAGCATGAAGATATCCGTCGTGGTGTTGGCCTGACCAGGGTGGCCCCAACCTTCATCGGCGGCCTCGGGAGGCAAATAAAAGTCCAAACTCTTGGCCAGTTGTCCATCGGGCTTGTAGTTTTCATTGCAAGCTGAACCACACACCTGCGTCAGTCCATAATCGCCTACCTTGACCACGGCTTGGCCTTTTACTCCTTCAACAACTATCACACTGTAAGGCGTTAACGCGTTATGGGCGGTGCCATTCGAGTGGAGATGCTCCATGGCTTGAGCTAGCTGCATCATCAGTGACTTGTAAGCATCATCATCGAGTCTGTCATGACGAGAGAGGAGATAGGCATTCAAGTTCAGACTGTTCTCACCGCAAACCTTCCACACCGTGCACAAAAACATATCCTCCTCGTCATCACCGTCCTCTGCGACTTTGTTCAAGAAAGCTGCTTTGATCTTGATCAGGTTGTCATGTTTGGGGAGTCTCAACACCATCTTGCGATAGTACTGCTCCAAGACCCATTTGGCCTTTCCTCGCCTGCTCACCGGCACGAGTTTGGCGAGTCGTTCCTTTCCTTTGATACCCCTCTCTCTGTATTTGTATTCGGTGCCGAAATAGCCAGCACGAAGCTTCTCCACCTCAATATACTGATGCATTTTCAATTAGCTTCCCTGAAGAATACTTTATAAGCTAAAGAAGTTATTGAATCTCTTTTAGACTTCAGACGTCAATTCTGCTATAGCCGTAAATTGCCGTTGAGAGTTTTGTTTACTATCCAGCTGCGTCGACTTCAAAACACTGTCTGCACTCTCTCTGTTGCTTTGCAGTAGAAGTTCGCCAGTAAATGAACGTTTATCAAGAATGCTGTTGCGTCAAGAGTAAGAGCTCGCCGAAATCGTCAGCAAACGTGGAAAATGACTAATTCCTCCTCTCATCGATGACAGCTTAATAATAACTATCCTGTATCCAGTTAGTTAATCTGTAATCCGTCCTTGCATGACTAAACATATTTACGTGCTTCCATCGTCAAACGGCTGTGCCAATAATAGTGATCGCTGCGTACACGAATGTGTGTCTGTAGCTACGGAAGATTCAAATACAGCGCCGGGCGGAGGTCACCTAATTAACCCAGCGGAGTTCTATTGTTATGCACTTGACGGAAGTCGCTGATTGGTCGTTTGGAACCCGTACAAAAGACGCCGAGGTGTTGGTGAGAGTCCTGCAGAGGCAAAGTTCACTCTTTGTTTGGCTGAGACATAACCGTGTGCACCCCACCCATGACTGTATTTGAATAGAGTTTATTCAAATGACTCAATATTTACACCTTTGACTTGGCTTTTGAATATATAACCACCCGCGTTGCATTGGCTCAGCTTTCAAAATACATACACGTTTATAGTTTTATGTTACTCTGAACTTGATCATTTGAGTTGCCAAGGCCTATGGCTATGCTTGACAAACTCAAATATATAAAAGGGCGAAAGGTAGGAGAAGAAAATCTAACATGTAGCAAGGATCAAGGATATATAAGGAAGCTGATCTATAATATACATGTATACAATAAGTATATTCCGAGTTATATTTGCTGTTAAAGCTGAAGCAATTATGACGGCCGTCTTACAATATAATGCTATAATTGAGGCAGCAAAACGTGATACAATGAATGTAAAACATTTGATTAAAAAGAATGAAAAAATGATCGGAGAATTAGCCGGAGGACGTCACCACTATCTATTAACGGTTGCCCAAAATTAAAAAGCAATAAGAGCAGTTCATATTTCAATATTTTATCCATGCATACAGAATTTTTCACAATTTGTAATACTCAGTGATACACGACCTCGACATACAGATATCATCGCTGGCAAACATGCCGAAAGTGCATAATATATTCCCACGTCTGACTTTATGACGTTCATTTAAAATCAAGCAAAAACAAGCATACGTCTAGAAAGAACCTGGTAGGGGCGCAAACTAGCATTTCCTTGCGCAGAAAATGGCATTGCTACGAATTGGGGTAATGGAGAAGGATACCACTAAGGCATGTTAGGAGGACTCGGTTACCTGGAAGGGGTTCGCTTTCTAACTATTCCATCATTTTGGACGGTAACTTGGGAAATGAATGATTTCCACATCGCTCCCAAGCTACCTTACATACTCTACGATGGTAATTGATGAGCTGTATTTAGTTCCGTTGCAAAAATGAGATGACGCTACCTAAATAACGTCATTGGTCTATTCCGCTTGTTGTGCCATTCTCAAAATAATTTATGGTTTATACCGTGTGGTGTATTTTTATTTCATTCTAAAACCAAAACACCCAAACTTGTTCTTATTTATATTTATATCATGGAACACTTAGTTGATATTGAACACGAACAAATTTATACGGTCTCCTTCGTCACCTCTCCCGAGTAAAATAAGTGACAAATCATGTCAAATGTAGCACTGTTTCGGAATACATCTATGTTCACATATCAATCGGACCTCCTTCAACATTTTCGCATGGCAAATACTGCGCCCACCAATATCCTTCTAAAACTCCTATCATCGATTTACTCTACCATTGAGAATATATTATATTACATCACCGTGTCTTTCTCATTCAATCTTCTAAACTAATAACATGTATTTTGTTCTTCACTAGCTCGTGTATCCAACTCAACCCTCACTTTTATACGTTTTTCCTTACGTCTCTCTCATTTTCTTCTTTTCAAACTTTATATTCTTGTCCTTTCTTTCCTTTTCATGTAACCAAGCTTTCACGCAAATTTTGAGCGTTGGTTGCAAACAAATTGAACAAAAACAACGCAAACAAAAACAAAAGAATTATCACAACTTGTCCGAATAGTATTTCATAGAGAGGCATTTAATACTTACATCTAGAGAAATATAGATAAATATAAATTTCTTAACTTCTACCACAGTACAATAAAAACAAAACTTTGCATAAATCTGATTTGATCGTGTGACTTTGATTTCCACCTCTCAGCTCTTTTGAAAAGGGGGTAATGTACTTCGCTGTTATCAACAGCATGGAGCGTGGCGGATCTCGGGGTCAAGTTTCATTATCATGCATATACGGTCATAATACAAATACATTGCATTGAACATGGTATAGCGATTAGTGGTTGATACAATTTGCAGGCATGTCTTTCATAGGCAGATCGAGGGGGAGGGGGGGGGGGGGGGGGTCGAATAGGCCGCAGCCCCCAACTGAGATAAGGCATGAATCACTCGCCGTTTTAGTGGGCGGTCCTCTCTCGTTCGCAACTTCCCTTTGCGAGGACTGACGGAGATTTTTTTGAGACATTGTGATAGTGATACCCCCCCCCCCAACAAAAAAATAAAAAATATGCATGTATATTTATATATTTTGACAATCCTGACCCAGACAGATGTATCAGTTAAAGAAAATTTGAACTAAGTTAACGTAAACGTGCACTGTTTTTGACAAGGTGTGTTTTTATATATCATGTTCCAAAAGAAGTTGCCTGGGACGCTATGAAATGTTGAACTGGGGAAAACCTGATAATTTTACTTCTACGGTCAACAAGATGTTGTGAGCGAGAAATAGTTCTTCAATTTACATTACATAGGCAATTATGACATATATAAAACATAAAATGTTGCAATTTCATTTCCACAATAACAATTCTACGTGAACAGTGAAAATCGCGACTATTAGTGTTCCCTTTTTACAGTTGATTTGATTTGATAATACATGTACCTGCGAGTTGATCGACTGTCTCAAATATTGATGACTTTTGGGATGCTATTTCTGACTACCATAAAATAAGATATAAAATTTCCTCTCTTACATTCTTAAATTCTTAAATTCTCCCCTCTTACATTACGTGAAGGTGGTGTAGAAACATATGAGATATAAATGACTTCGAAACAGGTAAAGTAAACCTATTTTCAGGTCATGACAAAAAATGCTTTTGATCTATTACATCAAACACAAGCAAACCTATACATCAAGAAAATTGCACAAATTCATATCGGACCCAAACTTACAAAGAATTTCAGTCAACTATTGACACCTAAACAAATAAACTATAACACAAATCACGTATTGTCTATATAAAAATGTACCTGATCTGATACAAAACAATATTAATGAAAATGTATCCATAAACTGAAAAAATTAATTACACAGAAGCATCATGTATAGAGTAAATACCGGAGTTGGAATGGTAAATATGAAATGAAAAAGACCTCTTTCTCACCCTTTGGCTCACTCTCGTTTCTTTTTACAAAATGATATATAAATGCCATAATTTCTTGGTTAAAATAATGCCAATAGTTATAAATACTAATTTGTTTTTGATTGCCTGTTCTGACATTTATGGAAACACTGAACATGTCCCTCTTGAGGGAGGAGGGGGGGGGGGGTCGAGGGTCGCAGTTGCCACCTCATAACGTTTAAGATTGCATGTGTGTCCTCTGAAACATTTATGGATATTATGCTCCCCCCCCCCCTCTCCCTCCTGAAGATGGAATCATTGCCCCCAGCTTAAAAACTGGTTGGTAGTCTTTTTAGTCCCTTTCCATCACTAAAATACACTCCGATTCATTTTATATCCTCCATCCAAAAATTATTTAAAAATTTTCTCACCTTGCTCAGTTTTACATAGTGCCTAGAGAGACTCAAATCTAAGATACGCTATATAAATTATTCTTTATAAGTCCGACACTTGATACTGTAAACAACGACGTCATTATTCAGCCATCCGATCTAACAAGAGACATACATCCTTTCGATATGATCTATGTGTGAAATTCAGTAGTGGTCTCGTGGAGTAGTTGAGATGCTGCATAAAGTATAGCAGCACTGGCCCCTTTAAAGACTATGGGGAGCTTGCACAAACATCCATGAGACATTTACCCAATATCCTTCACCTGGATCAGTGCCTCTGTCTTTACTGATAAGATTATGCCAAGTCAGAGAGAAGAGAGAGGGATGTGATGAGGGTGTGAGAAAGGGCTCCGACATAAGAACAGTGCACATGAATGTTAAAGCGTGTCTGCACTAGTTTGGCCAGGGGGGATTAGACCTCCCTGCATGGTCACTGGCAGGTGGTTATCTCATCAAATCAGCTTACAATTAACATAAGAAAAAGGGGACCATGGGGATCAATGGTTACCGCTTAGGCATTGCTGGCTGTATGGAGGATGCAAGTACCGTAGCTACAAGTAGTGCAGTCCCGCTTTAAGACATGGAAAAGCAATTCACATATATCACTTCACATGAAGAAATCAGTTACAGCACATGGCATGAATGAATGAAAGAGTGAAAATAAATTAATTCACACACTTAAGTGTACCAATCACCCCACATAACAATTTGTGTTCAGCTAGAATGAATAGAGTGACGAGTCAACCTCAAAATAAAATTTAACCTGGCACTCTATGGGGGTGATGGTTAACAACATGATGATGAAATAAAGAACACAAATACGGTGTGCATAGTCAGAACCCAAGTCTGATTTGATTTCCATGTGCACCCTATTCTACTATGAGCAGGTATGTACAGGTGTGTCAACTAGTCTACTCACGAGTTACACCTGTGCTTATTCAGAGTGTATTTGATATCTCCTTATAGAAGATATATTTGAAGCTAGTAATATTTCAATTAAAGTATAGAAAAATGGAACCCATATCACACTTGGCATAATATATTCCGATGATTGGTACATGTCCTACATGTGGTGGGGAGTCACCTCGTACAACCACTAGTGCTAAATAAAAAACACTTTATTTGAGGCAATATCTGGTTGTAAATGGAAAAATAGATGTTCTCACACAAAGCATTGATGCATACTAAATGATCTGCAAGCTTAATACATAGGTATGTCCATACATAGGTATGTCGCTGTGTTTATCCCATACATCTATGTTATATCATAATTTTACAACAATTTTTTTTTCTTTATTTTTGGTTTCCACCTCTTATAGGAATAATGTTAATAATGTTTTATTTACCCAGGGTAGCCACTTCAGTTATGAAACTGCTCTTCCATGCAGTGGGCCCTGTATAACATAATATGTTATTACTACCCTTCTCCAATATAATATGGTGAGCGCCTAGCTAGAAGGCAGAAGGTCCCATTGTTATAAGTCTTTGGTATGACTCGGCCGGGGTTCGAACCCACGACTTCCCGTTCATGAGGCGGGCGCTCTAACCACTGAGCCACCATGCTCGGTATGAGGCTCTAATTTGAACACACATCCCTATGTTAGAGCGCTGGAAAATATGGCTGTCACTATATTGAACATTCAACACACTTAATACTATATTTGCAAAAACATGTATAAGTGCATAGATCTAACACATTTTCTTTATATATTCTCCACAACATAAAAAAGATACAAACTTTAGGCACATTTTGTGATTGTCCTAATATCAACTATAGTAACTAATCAACATAAACACACACACAACCAATATTCAATACTTTACTATCATCAGTCATACGCTATACTCCCTATGTTCCATAAAACACAATACCTGTAAATTATGTACATTCCATAAAACCCTTGCCACGGGTGTATATATTTATCACTAATATCACATTAGACAAAACAAGAAAATATAATTTATCAATAACTAAATACCACATGATAATATGTGGCACTTATTGCCATTTTAGTATGGAAATACATGTATACACACTTTTAAGCAGAAAGACAATGCATAAATATTTTCTAGGCTAGAAAATCAAATTTCCTTAATTCATTCTTATGTATGAATCAACAGGGAAGTCAACCCTGATATTTTGTTGGTTTTATTTTGTTAAGTTGGTTTTACAAGAAAAATTGAGAGGAAAAGGATAGTAATTCGATAAAAAATAAGAAATTAAATTGTTTTGAAGTTGTCATCATTGTGATCAATCAAACACATATTGGCAACCTTGTGATGTATCTAGCCAGGTACCCTCGCAATTGCTCTATACTAAAAAAAAATTAAAATGTGAAATTTGCTATTTTCCCTAACAAAAAATTCAATCATACATAAACCATAAATATAATTATTGCAAATATGTTTTTATACCACCCCAGTATGAACAAACCTATCATCTGTCATCAATAACTAAGAAAATGAAAGTTTATGAAATTTTATGAAATTTTATGAACAGAGTAAATTACAGAGGACCTAACAAAATATGTGACGGTGTTGCTAATTTGTGTTTAATTGATCTCAACTATAAATGTTCAGAACTTTCCTATTTTTAATCAGATATTGCTCAAACTATCACTAATTTGTTAATCTCATTTTTAATAATAATAATACATAAGATTTATAAGGCGGCAAATCCACTTGACAGTCAAATGCTCAAGGCGCATTACTAATACATGTACCAGAAAAATATCAGGGTGGACTTCCCCTTTAAAGATAAAATCAGTACAATGACTGAGATCGTAATTGATGTTTTACTGCATCTTGCATATATGCCTTTGTTTATCCAACATGACATATCTTGGCGCGCACACACATTCCTCTATTCCTGATGATAATCTTAAGTTGAGGGTAAAAAAAGAACTCAAAATGGTTTCCATCAGAGTTTTTTCCCTGAAATAAAGGTTAAATTGATTTGTAGAAAGTAAGGTTACAGCAACACGTTCATAAATCACTAACAGATCTGATTTCAGTTCAGTGATACTCAACAGCAGCTTCTGGAGTAATCATAACCACATATAACAGTTTTCCTACACAGCAAAATCTTTTAGTGTAATAGAGTCTTAAAGAGAATCATGTCTGTCGCTTTAAAATGTAGTGGTGCCAACATCATTTTTGGGGGGTGCTCTGCTCGTTGAGTGGGGTTGCAATACTGTTCCGATGTTATCATAAAAATTATATTATGTAATGCTTGAACTGAACCATTCGCCACCGCCTTCTAAAAAACAAATGTGTAATAATTCACTTTAATTGTGCTTAACTTGCAAAAATAAGAAAAGCAATTATTTGAGAAGAAAAAAAAAACGAAATGCAGCGAATGGCAAAGCAGTGTGCAAAACTAGGGCGTGGCCCTCGTAAAGCTGTAATGGTGGCCGAGGGGTGCAAAGGCATCAAAGGCGTGGTCTCTGGTAAATAAATGCTAGTGACATACATACACAGTAAGTTCATTTCCAATTCATGACATCTGAGGTAAGGCACTTCATCTAATTGATACTCTCTTTACACAGGAGCACGAAGATGAAACATGGATATATAATCAGGCTCATAATGCAGAATTTATACGAAAAAACCTCCTCAAATAATCTGACAATTTTATTCTCTACTGTTTGCTGGCTATAATTGCCAGAGCTAAGGCTGGAAAATTAATTTCCAAATGTCTTTGGAAGTGCACAGGGATGATGTCCTAAAAATATGACATGTGTTATACAAGAACAGAATGTTATCATTATCACTTTTGTGTATCTTATTTGATAATTGATGTATTATGATAAATTCTAATGCTGACGGATATCTGACACTTCATTAATTTTCATAATAATAAACACGTAACAATTCCCTGATTTATTTACTGGCATCCTTAGTCCGTTAAAAACAAACTTTTATTTCCTGATGTTTTGGGCAGGGGACGCTAAACAATTGAAAAGAACATGACTTATGATGGGGATATGTCATTACATTCTAACTCACTGCCTATGTTTGGTTATATCCTTGGAAACGGTTAAATGCATGTAAAGAATGAGGACCTACTCTAGTTGGTGTATAAGATGCTATAACAGGTGTTTGATGGTGTGGGTGCAAGGCTACATTGTGTGATAAAATATGCAACAAGGAAATATGATGCCAAACATTTTTTTCCTTTTACTTCACACTATACATGTAGGTGTATGGAGGCACTGGAGGGAACTGTGGTTCTTTACTGCTCTTTTCATCACTGATCTTAGGACATGGTCTATATGCTAGAAATCACTAGAATGGAATGTTGCAGAAAAACAAAATTCAAAATGATGGTGTACACTAACTATCCTACTACCTATCCACAGTGCCTCTTAGAAGCAAAAACATCTGACTTCATCAGTATTCTTGTCACAGTCTTGTACAAGACAGCACATGTTTTTGCTTAATCTATGACAAAGGAAAGAGAAGGTGTCACTGGTAATGACTACCGGTACAACTCCTCCTAAATGCTGTATTGGATGTTCTTCCTTGTCACCAAATCTATTAGGTAATGGCATATCAGGAAAGAATGATGATTGGTGGCAATAGATGTTTGGCAAAGATTATTACTGTCATTACCTGGGACAGCACACACTTGGTGCGGATGCTGCAACATCATTCCGATCCGCACGACGGAGGACAACAGCCATCCTGAATGACAGACCTCTGGGACCCGTTTGACAAAGCCTTTTTTCAATGACAAATAACAAAAATCAGTGACAAATTTGTTGATAACCATTATTTCATTAGCTTATAACTAATCCTGTCATTTGTCACTGATGACAAGTTTTGTGAAACACCCTCCTGGAGAGACAGCAAGATCTAGCGTCCACTAGATTTAACCATCTCTTGTGATGAGAACGGTCGACTAGAGGGGATCGTCCGAGTAAACCGGAAGTGGTTTGATGTGGTCTCCGCTCATGTATTAAAATTGGGTAGGGATTTTGTGTACTGTGGTGGATTGTAGAGTGTCATGGCATTAAGACCTCTGAAAAGGAGTCTTTCTAACTGATGGAAGGAGTGGACATGATGAGTGCTAGTGGTCCTTCCTGGCTTGCATCATGATACATGCCACGATGGCACAACCCACAATCCGCCCATGCATCGAATGAGAAAACAGATCCAGATGGTGTTGAAATCACAGAAGAGCAAGATGATCACCAAAGTTAAAAAAATGAACATCATTGGTTGTAACGACCCTGACTTGTGCTATCACATAGGGTACTGACACACCAGGACAGCACGGAGAGGGGATTACCTAGAAGAACTCCTTAGTTACTAAGGTTCTCCCTTTAACTATCACATATGGCATTGAATTACCAGTGTCAAGAAAAAGTTATCAAGAGATTTTTGATCAACATTCTTTTGTATGATCTTCATTAGCACAATCCAGACTATTGCAGTGAGTATTGAAACACCAGGACGGCAAAGTGAGACGGCTACCTAGGACGACTTCATCATCATCATCAAAGCTCTATCGTATGCTCTTGGGTACTGAACTCCTCGCTCCGACTATCGCACATGGCATTGACGTACCAAGACGGCGTTGTGAGAGGGTAGAGGAGGAAGAGGAATGTCACTAATCCGAAGATGAAGGTAGCTGTGATTATTGCACGATGTCTAGGACTGTGGTGGAACACATGACCTATCTCTGGGAAACCCATGTAGTTACAGAATGAGTGGCAAATGAATGGCCCTGCCAGGTGGCCTAGAGGGTAAAATAGAGAGAGAGAGAGAGAAAGAGAGAGAGACAATGATCAAAAGATTAGTATAATGGAAAGTGTAATATAATCCTCGTTTATGACTACAAAATTGTTTGCTAACTAGAATTATCACTGCTGTGAAAAGCAAAATATTCTGCTTCCTAATAAATTGAATACAAAAAAGTGATAATTATCAAACAAATGCTGTACTCATCTTGTCTAGTCTAAAGATACTTTTTGTAGTTATACATATCAAATTTTAATAGTAATGGACCAAGTCCAAATTTAACATATGATTTTCTATGATACATGCATTCATGCCTTTAATAGCAGGCCTATCACCTTAAACCTAATCAGTATTATACCATACTCGATGATGTCAGTATTACACAATACTTTGGGCTTGCCCTACTTCAACTGCTGTATAGATGTTGCCGTTTTTTCCTCTATTGCTCAGATCTGTGGCTAAATCTCCACTTTTATTTTCTTATCCCTCCCCCCCCCTTCTCTCTCTCAGTCACTCTCTATCTGTCTTCTCGTCTCTCCTTCTTTATCCCCATTAACATAATACAGACTATCATAGGCTTTGTTTTCTTACCACTAAGCCTCCTGGAACATTCAAACACACTCAATGCATACCAGGAGGATACGAGTGCTAGTCCCTGTATGTAAATCTTCCATTGGGGTATTGTTGTTCACTGAGTTAATCCTAATAGATCAGATGCCTTAACAGGGTGAAGATCTAATCTCTATTAAAACATCTGTATGGGCTCAATGAAGGTGTGAAGGGTATTGATTTGTTAAGACTAAGACTTTTTAATAAGAATTTAAGAATCTTTGTATTTGAGTAGAGTGCTCTGCAGGAAGTGCACTCTATTCATGATGATTTTTGTGTACATTATCATCATGGAGGATATTGCCAATAAAGTTAGTTCATAGTATGTGTATATATAACAATTCACAAAATTGTACTCATTTTTTTTCTGGGAACAAAATATATATTTAGTGAAATCCAAACAACAATACCCTAATGCTTCATACAGACAACTTGTCTTGATAACTACAAATTATTTGAAATTGCATTCTTTTTTAAAATACTAAATTAGCATAAGAACATGGAAACAGAACCCCAATACAGAATTCAGTTCAAATTAGGTGAGTTGGTCTAGCGGTACAGTCAGCCATCTGCGTTTTTCTATAAGCTAACACCCATACATCTTTCCTATGTTGATTCTAAAGGACGATCCCAGACTTCAATAATCATATATGATTGATGATCTACATTTGCATAAAGCATGAAACACACACAAGCACACACTGGAGATTCAAGTCTAGCAGTATATGGTGAGCTTCCTGTCTCGTAAAAAAAACCCAACTCTGACGGAACCCAGTTTGAAACCGAAACACATCTTTTAAGTGGTGGCATTAATGGTCTATCCCTAAACGCAAATGATCAAATTTCTCATTGATACATAACTATAAAAAGTTAAAAACCACTTACAAACGGTAAAACACACACAGGCATTACTAACACCTAGATAGTCACCGTTTGTACAACAGTAAACCTTTTCATCTAAAAAAGTTACCTAACTCTGTAACCAAATGAGTACAACTGACATCATGTCCTTATCAAGCTATTTATCATTTTTATTCCATCGCTAAGTTTATTTTGTTCATTCATTTTATTAAAAAATAAAAAGGAAAGAAAGAGATTATGCACAGATTGATAAGGTTGATACTTCATGCACAATGAGGGCATTCTGGGTGGATTGAGGTGTCAGTTTTCAAGAATACAATCTTATGATAATATAACTCACCTGTTCTTACAAACAAGAATGCAGAGTAGGCACCAAATACAGTTGTGTAACATGACTGAAAAACTAAAGCAGAGAAATTAGAAAACAAAATCAATATTCAAATATGGAAATATTAAAACAATCCAATTTCATTCATGGGGTTTGATCAAAATGTTATGGCACCCAATGTTCTCACATGGGCTATCAAATGGCTTTTTTTTTACTCTTGAGAAAATAGGTTGAGTTAATGAGTTTTTTCCACAGGAAGTCTAACACAATACATTCTAATTTGTACAAGTGCAATGTACCAGAACAAAGGGCTGTCATCCAAATTACATCATTTCTACACAATATATTGTCTGTTAGGAGCCAAAATGGCATAAACTCCTACGTTGTCTGTTCAGCAAAATGGATGTCGTTTTAAAGCTAAAACCTCAAATTTTGTGATCCTTTTATTATTTTTAGATGTCACATGTACATCGTTGTACCTTCATCTGTTACATAACAGTAACAAGTAGTGATGTTTTCTTGTTTGTGGTGTTCATGCCTGAATGTATGAAGAAAGAAAATTGTCTGATTTTGTAAAACAAAATTGTTTTCCCTGGTCCTGTACGTCACCCCGCATACTCATTAGAATAAAACCTCATTAGCGGAGCTTTAGTACAAATTTCTTTGCATTTAATAACACGGTCACAACTAGCTATGATATCACCACAAAAGTCTTTATTTGTGCAATTCATTTTAAAGTTAAAGAGGTAGATGGGTTCTGATCTATCCCTTACGTCACAGGTCAAATAGCCATGGACTTGCCCTGTCAAGAATAAGCCCCATACTGTACTTAGCCAGACAATCTTCTTGTACCAATACTGACATACTTATACTTACAAGCTGTAAGAATGATTGCTGATAAAGGCTCTGATCCAAATCTTAATCGTTCAATGATGTGGTGTATATGAGCTACAGGATGACACAACAGGAGGATAAACACACAACAAAATAATTCATTAAATAACAATTTCATTTTCAACTGACACAATATTTGGACAGTTTCAAAGAGATGAACATTTAAATTTTCTTGTGTAAAATAAGAAGGTTTGGGGTACAACTTGATTGTAATTAGTCAAAATACTCACAAGCTCTAAAATAACAAGTATGTTACCTAAAGGTTTAGAATCACAAATGTTTAGAAATAGGGTATGTGACACCTGCATTCACAAATGCTTGATCCTGTTCACATGTATCCATTGGAATAACGTGTTTGAACTAACCTACTCCAAAGAAGAGAGGGCACACGATAACAGCTGTTGGACAGCCAAAGCAAGGCACTAGTAGAGGCAGCATACAAGCTCGAAATACAAACTCTTCTGTAAATGGAGCCTGGAATGAGAGAAAAGGTAAAGAAAGTATAACTATTTGCAATGCAAAGTTTGAATACTGATGACAGCTATGTTAACATGTTTGGATTCCATACATTCTCTAGTGGTTTAACAAAAAATAGTTTTATTACTTTTTCTTTGGTAAAGAAGTTTGCAGGTCTGCCACCTGGTTCCACTTTATGCTTTTTTTTCTTCTCCAGATGGACAGCCTAGAACTGTAAAGCCTATCTGGAGCAGTCATGCATTAGGTTAAAGAAAAGAGATGAATATTTAATTACTTTGTAAATAAAGGTAAATTACTAAAAAAAAAACTACATGTGTAGTATGTATTGCAGAGGAGAGTGTATGATACTTACAATCAAATAATTTCTCAGCCACACCATTTGTGATGCGATATTGCTCCCGAAGACACCTCTTTCTACTGCAAGTAATACAAAATAAAACACACAATTTGAAATCATCTTTATTGATGATCGAGTAAACGTGGACAATGGCGTACACATGACCTTGAAACCACCCCCCCCCCACAACAAAAAATTGACAATGTATAACAAAACTGTTCAATTTTTCATATTTCCTATTTTTAGCCTGATTTTATGCAAGTTACAGGAACATACAGGTATAAAATCTCATCAAGAAATATCACTTTGCGAGTCTGATCTGTGTTCGGGCAAGAACCTGCATTAGTAGCATTCAAATGAAAAGAAAATACCATTATAAAATTGAAAAGACTACATACAGCCCTTTGTAACCAAATCAGTTTGGTTTATCTATTCCGTTTCATAATGTAATTACAGTACTTTACATAGAAATTAGGGGTTGCACTTTGCCATCCATGAATCAATAAAGCGAGTTATGCTTGGTTAAACATGTACTACATCAATCACATCAACCTGGAGAATTGAGCTTGGCTATGAATTGTTATACTATAAATGATATGTTTTGGCTGGTCATACCAAATGGTACATCATGAGATCCATCCAAATAAAGCATGTACAAAGGTCCTAGAAAAAGAACCTGTAGAAGAGAGAGAAAGAGAACCAACAAATGAAATAAATCAAAAAGCCCAAGTAACACTTCTGCAAGGATTACAACCTACTCATTTACATGTACATTATTGTAAAAACAACACAGAAAAAAAATGAAGAAATGAAAACACTTGTAAATGAAGAAATTATCAATGCCATACAAAGTCAGAACAGCGCTGAATAAATAATTTTTTTTATTTCAAACGCACCAGAGCCTCTGGAATGTGCTACGTCTGAACTAGAAATATGGATAAAGGAGAAGTTTTTCTATTCTTGCTTAAAACAAGTAAATACTAAACTTGTATGCATGAGACTAACACCCAAAGTCATTTATCTCTTTAATACTTATCAGGAAATAGAAATAATAAATCACTTAGGTACTCTATGAACATTAGAAAGTGAAAGAATAGTTATCTCATTAATCTAACAGAGTATCTAATCATTCATTATTTTGCCTAAACAGAGTTTGTTTAAGATGGTTTTGGTTTAAATATCTTTTCCTTGTAATACACATCATTGGTACAAAACAGAAGATCTCAGTACACTGAGAACGGGTATATTTACTACATAAAAAAAGAAGAGGAAGATTTTTTAAAAATCAACTGCATCCCTAGACTGCATAGCAATAAAAGAAAGCCAGACAAAAGGTGCCATTAGATTTAGTGAATTTGGATTATCATCCACGTTATCTCTACAGTATCGCGTAACACTTCAATGCAACCATGAACATCCCAGACAGACGGTGTGTGTTTTTTGAACAGCATGAAAATTTACGAAAGAAAACTACAATTTTGAAGAAAAGCATTTTCCTGCAGTAGCCTGTTTATTTGGTTTGAATCTTTCTGAAAGACTTACACCAGGACATAAATTACCCAGTAATGCATCCCAAATGACCAATTTTCATTTAGTTTATGAGTTCAATCATGAATATTTGCGACTGAGCATGGTTTATGGAAGCATTACTACAGCATTGCAGGTGGCTTACATTACTCAGTGTATAATTCTTAAAGAATATAGAGATTTTCTTTAAAGAGTATGGTAGCTGCATTTACACTGCAAGCAAAAACCAATGGATGTGGGGCCCGTTTCACAAAGCCTTTTTTCAATGACAAATGACAAAAATCAGTGACAAATCTGCTGATAACCAATCAGAAGCAAGGATTTCAGTAGCTTATAACAAAAACTGTCATTTGTCACCGATGACAAGTTTTGTGAAACGCCCCCCAGTTCATATTACAGAGTTTTATTGGATATTGCTAGGCAACTACCTCAAAAAACAACGAAAAACCCAAATCTATTAATCCACCACAGGAGTGATGATTTTTTAACCACCGGCCAAATATCTCCAGTATTTTTTTGTAGTGTAAATGCTCGCCCTCAAAACAGGGGTGAATTGTTCCATTTTGTGGTCACTGACTCTCCTTGCTTAAACGCTACCATGTGCAGATCAGCCACAAGTGACGCATTTGTACAACTCTAAAGCAAACACTGACGGTTATTTTTTCATGAGTTTATTCCTGTAATGTGTAAATGGTAGTTCCAAAACTGATGGTTTTCAAATAGGTCTTTTTGGAATGTAAATGGGCCTAATATTGCTTTTGCATGGCTTGCTTCATTACACAGGGAATATGCTTAATCGAGGTTAATTGCCTCGGCCTATCTATATTTACATTCATAATTACACATTTTCACAAATTATATGACTCTGGCCATAGTTACTAATAATTTCAGGTGCAGGTATACATTCTAAGATTTATTAAACTCTTTCTCTCTCATCCTCTCTCTCTCTCTCTCTCTCTCTCTCTCTCTCTCTCAGTCTCCCTCTCTCTCTCTTTCTCTCCCACGAGTCCCATCCTTTCCCTTGCCTCTTTCTTTGTCTCTGTCTCCCCCATAATATCTTTCTCTCTGTCTATCTACATCTGTCTGGTTTGTCTGGCCGTCTCTCCCCCCCCCCCCCCCCCTCCTCTGCCTCTCTCTCTCTCTCTCTCTCTCCTTTTCCCTCCCCCTCCCTCTATGTGGCGTATATTTTCCTCTCTCCCCCTTTCTCTTCTGTTTAACATATATCTCACCATAGTTAGAACTAGTGGCACAGTGATGGCGGCTAGAAGACCTGGATTTCTCACACCCAGATGCTGACATAGTGATAATCCCTGAAAGATAAAAGCAGAGTTGCAAAATGATTTTTCAATATTCCTTTGAACAATATATCAATAAATACGAAATGAAGTATAATATGGATATTAAAATAGCGTCAGTATCCGCCAGGCTCTGATGCTCATGGCATTTTACACATATCACCCTGGTTATAACCGAGCTGCCAAAGTAACTAGCGCTCGAGCACATCAGGTACCCCATTTACACCTTATACATTCAGTATAAGAAAAACCCTTACTAATACCTTTCAAAATCAAATACTTATTTCTTTTACTTAACATCCAGTCTATGTCTATCTCAAATGCCTCCCCCCTAAAAATAAATCAATAAAAATTCTATATAAAAAGCGTTAACAATTTGGGAAAAAAATAGAAAGTTCCCTTTTTTGAAGCATTAAAACAAACAATCCTAAATTTGGCTGATTGACCAGAAAAATTAGTATATCTTGTTTGAGTAGTTTCACTGGATAAAAGGTAAAGCAACCATATGATCAAAAAAGCAAAAGCCACTAGAACTATTCATGACCTTTACACATTTCTTTACTCACGAAATGTACCCCTTTAAAGAACAGATGTTCATAGGCACTTCCTTTCTTTTCTGATTAATTTGATCATGTTACCGGATTCTACTACTGATTGAATCCTCTGCTTGTCTTCTTCAGCTCGATGTCTAACAAGCTTTCCTTCATCGACAAACCTGATCGTGATAAACAATGTCTGACATATCATGATCAGCAGAGGGCCACAGGGTTTAGGATTACAAGGATACAAGCTTGAGGTTCCTTGTAATCTCAAGAAGTGCCAATATGACAGTGTATACACGGAAGCTGCAGTCTATAGTATATGGGTAGGGCCATAATAAATGTTCTGCTCCAGTATGTACAAGGTTACCTATATATTCCTAATATTTGGATTGGGATTCTGTTTTACAGATAAGGTATGGTTTTATATCCTGACCCCCCCCCCCCTCCCCCCCTCCCCCCCCCCAAATATAAATAAATAAATAAAATAATAATAATAACAAAACCAGGTGGGGGAGAAAAGAAGATCTAAAATGAGATGGACTAGTTTTTTTTTCTTCAAACTATATTTTTGTAATGCTCGTAAATAGCCATTTGTCAATGGGGGGGGGGGGTATTCCGTATCACTAACACACCAACTAAAACTCTGATTTTGGTAATCAATATTAATCTCAAGAGATAAAAAAAGATAAATTCCCATTTCCTTATCTATTAAATATCTCATTTACCTTCCCTTCATTGATAGTCCCTCTATTTTCCTCTCTAATCACCCCCTTGGCAAATTCTTGAAAAATACATATCTATTGATTCTATAAATCATTATTATTAATACTATCATTCACTTTTTGGGGAGATTGAATACCTAATCTTTCAAGGCTTATCAGAAGTCCTCTTTTGCTACTACTCGGTACACACAACTGCAAATATTATTTAACCATACTAAAACATTATTTTATAGTACTTGTTCTTGTAAGTAGATCCAAGCTCCCACTATCTGAAAAGATCAGCTACTTCTCCTTTCTACTTCCATCTTTCACCCATCAGCTTTATGTATTTTTATAGATGTACCAGGGTCCTCTATGATAGACAAAATTTCCATTCATATCCCATTTCCCTGAGCCGCCCAAACCCATTACAGAAGAGTTAATATCATAATACACTAGAATATTAAGCGGGTCTTTTAATGCCAGCCTTATCTTGATCTTTTAAGATTCTAGGAGTATTTCACAACGATTCCAGCCTAAGCCACATCTCTCTGGTTTCACTGATGAATATTGATTCTCACATCACAGGTTGGCAGTCCAACCATCAGTCTAATTTTGGTGTTCAGAGTAGAGAATTTTTGATCAACAAGCTCTATCATGGTTAGGGAATTCAAGTGATGGTCCACAAACCATCCTGATGCTTTTCGGAAATAAAGAGGGAGAAAAGGGGGGTTGGGGAGAGCTAACTAGCATACATGAGAGATTAAACATACATGTACATGTACATGTACATGTATGATCCTTGCAAGAATATAACCCAATTCAATCATATTGAGTCCTATACATTATATGCAAACCTGCTGGGTCGATCAATCTTTTTATTTGATTTTTACATTTTTACATTTTGATGAGAAAAAGGAAGATGCTATATGTAGCTATTCTACATTTGGGAATTTTCTTTACCCATCCAAACCCTGGATGGAGAGAAAAAAATGAAGATACAATGCCTGGGGGTGTTTCACAAAGATCCTAAGTTGAACTTATCTTTAAGTTGGACTTAACAATTATGGAAAGCTGTTAGCATCTTCGAAAATCTTTGAAAATATTTTGTAAAAGTGATTTTAAAAGGCATAAAATGACGAATCAAATCATTCTCTTTTTCTATTATCAAGGAGATTTCATGTTCTTGATAATACTTGAAATTTTTGCTTTTGAATATACAGTGTATTTTATTTTAAGGCTAAAAATGGGTCTCCATATTGTTTAAGTCCAACTTAGACTTAAGTTCGATGATTGTGCTATGATAATCACATATGAAGTTTTCTTACGCCTTGAGCGCCTTGAGCATTTAATTAAAATGGATAATGGCGCTATATAAATCTCATGTATTATTATTATTATTATTATTATTATTACCTGACTGTGTGGTACCTCACTGCTGATTAGAAGAAGAAACAATGGGGCTGCTGCACAAACTACAAACACACTTAGAGTCCGCTGTTTGATCGTCTTAGGATGGTCTCTGCAATGAAGGAAAAAATAAGATGTACTTTAGCAGCTCAATACTTATGTTCATTGTCATTTAAATATGTATATGTGATGTTACTGATGTACAACAAAAAAAATAAAATAAATACAATTATCACATCTATGTACTTACCAAGTTAAAATTTTGAGGATTTATTAGGATGTATAGGGATAAATAGGACACAGTTGGTAGTACATACAACATATAGGCCCGAATTCACAAAGCAAGGTTTGAGCTCTGACCAAGGTTTGAGCTCAAACCTCCTTTTGTTTCGCCAAACCTCCTTTTGTTCTTTACAAACCAGGTTTGTAAAAAACGCGTAAAACGCGTCATATGACGTACGAAAACCAAGGTTTGTCGACAAACCTCCTTTGTGAATTCGGGCCGTAGAGTTTCCTCTTTGTTCATAGAAATTTAAGTATTATGTTAAAAAGACAATAGGCTAGAATTTACTATGGCCTTTGTAATAATCCATTAGTACTTATAACTTAAAACATGCCTGCCATAAAATTTAATATCTGTATACACAGAACACAGTATTTACTGTACATACCGGTATTACATTTATCTTACAAGTTTTAGATTTCAATTACAATGGGAAAGATAAATAGCAATAAACAATGATGAATATCTACATGTATAACTGGTAAGAGAAAAATATTTACACACATTGCTCTACAAACTCATTTGATAAACATCATATTCAGTAATACCAATGCTTCACTACACGACACAACTGTCAACTATTCTTGACGCTGCTGTATGTAATTTGGTAAAAAAGAACCTCTGTTGAATAACATGACTGAAAGGTTTAAAATATAAATACCACTTTAAGAGATCTTGAAAGCATGCATGAACATAAGGAACACTAAATTATGGAGTATGGATTTTGTGTGTTGCCATAGAAACTATTCTGCAATCTTCCAGGCAATGGCCAGCCAAATACAATAGCTGACAGTCTATGTTATTGTGATGTCATGGAGATGGCATGAAGTAAAGCAAATATTGGCATAAAGCATAATACTTCATCTATAAATTATGGGAGAATTATTATTTAGGTATGATTCTAGGGATCATTTTCAAGGTGGGGTAAATGGGTTGAATTTTCCTGTATCTGTAGAACAGATATTGTATAAAATGTATAATTTACCACAACTGAATGGGAAGTAGATTTATCTGATGAAAATATATAGTTTGTACAGATTACCTGATTCATGTTATGCCTGTATGTATTCAAAAGCAGAATTGAACTTGTCATGCGAGTCACACAATTAAAAGACTGTTATTGGGTCATTATTATTATTCAAAGCCAGTTAGGCACAAAATGCGGAAAGTGATCAAGTAAATACTCACAAAGCATGACTTTGATTTCACTTATAATATACTTTCTTAGGAAAACAGTCTTGGTATCCATTGAGGTCAAGAAACTTCATTTCTAGTTATAGTGAGTCACACCATTTAATTCAGGTTTTCACTTTTCATTAAAAATTATTTGTCAATACTCGTATTCGGAGTAGCGTGCAGAATATGGCTTTTTATTTTGCAGCTAAAATGCCTTGTATCTACAATGTAGGTACAGTAATCTTTAATATAATCTTCACAAAATAATGTACAGTGGATAATGGATATCCTGTTGATATGGATTTGTAAAAACATTTAAGTGCCCTTTTTCATCAAATGTCAGGCAAGTCACGCTGGAATGGATGAAATACATCTAGAATGATAACAGTCATACATGTAGTCCCCAAACATACTGTATAAAACACTGCATCTTATGAAATAAGGAGTTATTCTGTATTGCACTAAAAAATATTCCATCACACTTGGACCCAATCAAAATAAATTGCTCCTACCTACCTCGCAGCTCCTCACCGCCAATAACTAAATAACCATTAAAATAAATATTTATATCACCCCCGGGGAAAAAAAGTGCATCCATTGAGGTTCATTGAATGAGATTAATTTTACCTTCCAAGTTTCCATCAGGGGAAATGGATTATTGATATTGCTTTCAATTTGACGTAGCGTTCTCCTGCAATCAATATAATGCCATGTAATTATCAATTGACGCATATTGCTAATTTACAATTTCAGCAATGAAACCCCAGTAAATATGTCAATTTTTTTTTTCCAGCTTTCATTACATATTGTAAGTAGGCATACATGTATTTGTAATTCACATGAACAATGTTGAATACTCATTGATGACTGATGTCAATGTAATATTATATAACATAACTTTATGCAGCTTTATGCAAATTAGACTTAACTAAAAACCTTATAAATATATGGTTTCCAAAGAACTTAAATGTAGTTCAAGACTTTAATAACCAATCATTGACATCTTCAAATAATTATCCTTGGTACAATGTAAACCTCTGAGTACATGGTAATCCTGCATGAAAGAGAAGCCTTACAGCTAAACACTCTCGCTGAAGTCTTGCACAGCTTTCTCTATTACATGAATATACAAACTGCTTAATTCTCTCCATCAGAAGAGCTACATGTAACAATACATTTGTACAGAGCGCATTTGTCCATGCACGCGTGTGAGGTGAGAGTGGAAGAACATCACCAGCATCAAATAGTTTTTCTTTCAGCGCTGGCGCAGCCGACTTTGGATCCATATTTATTAGACACGACCACAGGGGAATCTTGCAATAATGTCATTATCCTCAGTTGGCTTCATTATCAGATCACACAGTCAGTGACAGCTTGGGCAGTATCACAAGCGCATTGACCAAGCTAAGCCAATACACTTTTCCTGGGTTATTACTTTTACTGGATTGAAAGACGGTGGGGAGAAGGGAATTATAATTTCCTAGCTTCATATATTACTGCCACAGAACGGCTATGAATTATGGATGATTTGTTACTTCTGTCCAAAATGATGTCTGTGTATTTACATGTACATGTTACCTAGAATTATATGGTTTGAAATGTACAAATTATCCATCAATGTATTTTCTGTTGAGGAGAGCTATGAAACAGCATTGATCAGAAATTCTCGGAATTTTTCTAGAATTCAACCGAAATACACTTGCACTTAACTGGATACCCGTTGCCTTTGCTAGAGTTGGGTTCAACACATTTTTTCCCCCTATATTACAGATAATACTCTTTTGCAAGTAATTATCAAATTTCTCATGACCAATAAATAAGAAATACTTGAAAGAGAAAAACACGTCCAACAGCCACCAAGGATACATTATTGGTTGTACTCTTATTATTCTACATTTTGTTGTTAAAATTCTCTGGTGAATGATTTCAATACCACTTTCATTTTTTTTTGTCACGATAAACAATAACAATTGCAACAAAGCCTGTCGTATTAATTCCTTTGGACATTGCAATATTGTGTCCCTTTGTTATCATGCCTCACCACTCTCATTCACATGATAAATAGATTGCAAACACAGCACCAGTCAGCATACTGATACAACGCTCAGCCTCAGCAACTGTTGCTATGCATCTGCTTCATACCATCCTCATATTGACGACATCAAATGAGTATTGTATTGAGACAAACACACTGTTTCGTGACCCCAGTAATGCTAGAATTAATTAAGTCACAGGAGTTTGGAGCATTTTGACAATACTGCTGATGAGAGTCACCAAGGAGAAAATAATCATTGGGTACTACCAGCTACCACTGTAAAGTTAATTAGATCAAACACAGTATCTATCAACATAATTAAAATGAGCAATTGTACAAGTTTGTGAGTATTTTTTGAACTACAGTAGTAGTAGGCTCTCATCACCTATGAATTTTTCCTTTACAAAGTACAGTAAGACAATGTAACATCTATCTAATCATATTCTACTAGATGTAGATAATGGTGAGAAAGAGAATAAAAATGAGATGGGGACATAAGGATAAAGAGAATTAGCCTTCATATTACCTGAAAGGCATTCATTGATCATGATTAGGATTTTAAAGGAGGGATTAAAATCAAATTACAGACATCAACACATGTTTATTTGTGACTGAAAATGGAATAATAATACAGAACTTTTCCTCAATACCGGTCATACAAAGCACTCTACCTGTAGATTGCTTAATGTTTATGTGTGTGTACTGTGTGCACAACGTGCAGCTTTGAGCATGTGAGGAATGGCAGCTCCCGAACCGTCGCCCTACTCAGCATTTCCAGAGTTTTTAAACTTTGCTTAAACTCACTGAATGAGCCAAAAGAGCATCTGATTATACTCGAAATTGCACTCGTTGAAATTCAAAAGATGTCTTGTCTCTTTTAAATTTTTTACAACTTCACACTTATAATATATTTATTTCAAACTTTCAAATCTGTATTGCAAAGTACAATTTATAATCAAGAATAATATAGACACTTCAACCAACACAGCAGAATTTACTTCCCCCCCCCCCCTTCCCTCTTTGCCCTCTTCTTATCTGTTTTATTTCTCCTTGTCGTTTCGTGGCTGTTTGTTGTTTTGTAATATTGTCTTGTGTTTTCCAAGTCATTGTAGGCAAAATTTGAAACAATTATATTTTTTCTGGGGGATCCACAAACTACAAGCACTGTTTTTTAGTGGACCCCCCCCCCCCATTTCCTCAGAAATTAAGAATTTCTTGTAATAATTTTATTATGTGCAAAGTGTATTTGTACACTGAATAGTTATCAGAAAAAATTAATTATGTATGGAAAAAAATGTAATATCTTTGTTTATCTTTTTGTTGGAAATGAAATAAATATGAAATCAATTGACTTGAATACCCTTTAGGATAAATACGTTACTTACACATGTACATGAACATGCAGTATCAATATTTACTAATATTTTTTGTTGGTTAATGTACCATCAAATTTTTTTTAAAGGTAAAGACCAGTATTGGAAACGCCCCAATTTCAAAAAATGAAATGGAAGCTCTCATTACCAATCATGTGAAAGAATATGTTTTGACTAATACATGATGATAACAAATTTGCCGGGAAACCGCCTACTAATTCATATATTTGGTAAATTTGTTTCTCTCATGGTCTGTGAGAGATATAGGGTAGTCCCATATACATCTTTCTGTGTATAGTGCTTGTAACTTTACGAAGAATGGGCCAAATTTCTTATCATTTTGATGATTCCAGAACCTTGCAGATGCTAGATGCTAGATGATCAACCTTTTCTGATCGATTCCACAACATTTCTTTCACAATGCAATCACATGACCATAACTGGTCTTTACCTTTAAGCTACTTACATCTACATCCGGGTATCATAATAGGATTATAGGACAATAAAGTATAAAACCTTCACTATAAAAACCCATAGCTTGATAAACTGCACCTCTGCTACATTGAAATATTCATGTATTCATACTGAATGCATTGGGGCTACTAAATGCAGTGTAACCGCTAGACTAACCACAACTGTTTCAGCCTGGCAGTTTCATTAGAGGCCATACATTATCCATCATTCTGCTTCATTGAACAAATTTAAATGTTCTGTGTTTGTGGCTACATTTGGTGGAAACGCCCTCTCCATGACGGCAGGAAACAATGTATTATGTACTGTAGATGGGTAGTCATCTAAAAACTTCAATATATGTAGAATATGTCTTTCAACTAAGAAAATAGAAGCAGGAAAGAGCATTTTTTTTCCTAGATGAACATGCAGATGCCATGTAAACACTCACAAGGTCCATAACTCTTATTCCTGTTCCTCTTCCTCTTCTTGCCTCACAAGCCCCAAGAATCAAATATCAGGAAACAAAATTTCCATTGGCACTGTACACGTATAGTTGGGCTCAAAAGTTTACAACCTGAAGGAAAAACATTTTACTCACATTTTCACGACTACCCTCATTCCTATCAGGAGTCACACGTACATGTATGTCTCACAGTGATTAGTGATGTATATATACAGTACATGTATATACAATGTACATTAACAGAGACCAAACTTGTCTATCTTCCTGAAGTGAGTTGGCAGGAATGAGTGAAATTGTGATAATGTATACTGGTAATGATTTTTTTTTTTTTTTTTAACTTTTGGGACCAACTGTACATGATTTTACAGTTTCAAAGTTAGATATAATTTCTACAAGTTTTGATGCATACAACGGATCCCCATCTTTAATTTCTTATTCATCTTCACAATCACATGCTACATTACATGCACTTTGTTTTGGCTGAGTGGAATTTTTCACTGGCAATTCTGAATTCTCTACATTACAACATTTGGAAACATGAAAGGTGTTCTCATGTTATTTTGTCTACCGGTACTTTATAGAAAATTGCAGCAATAATGACGCATGTACAAAAGCCTGCTCACACATTCTTGCAAACTTGCAAGTCAGAAAAGGAGAACATTTCAAAATATTACCCTAAAACTTAAAACTACTTTATTAAATGTTTAAAGGTGTTGCTTTACAAACCTTCTACAAGCGCACATCGGCCGACATTCACAAAGGAGGTTTGTTGACAAACTTAGGTTTATGTGCGTCATATGATGCGTTTCAGACCAAGGTTCAGACAAACCTTGGTCTGAACCTCCTAACAAGGAAGTAAATGATTGTAATATAATTTGTCCATACTGATCATGCATGAGCCTTAGAAAAGGCAGAGAAGACAGGTAAGAGTGACGCTGCACTGTAAAATAACCTACAGGTAGACAAAACTAACTCTCATGAGACTTTTGTCATGATTTTTGGTACAAGTAGCATATTTGGGATACAAATTATTTACATTTGCTGCAAAGTGATCAACTCATTAGACTGTCTGCATTAACCTTAAGGGCTAAGTGATAATGTAACATATGATATTGATATCACTTAAACTGAACTGGCAAACACTGGTAAACACATAAAAACTGTTTTTTGCGTTGTCAATTTAATACTTACTTTATAATAATAGCGATTAGTATAGCATAATCATCTTTCTGTGTACAGTACTTGTAACTTTACGAAGACTAGGCCAAATTTCTTATCATTATGATTATTTCAGAACCTTGCAGTACACACCAATACTTACCTATATGCGAGATGATCAACCTTTTCTGATCGATTCCACAACGTTTCTTTCACAATGCAATCGCATGACCATAACTGGTCTTTATCTTTAAGGTAAGCAAATCGCTACCCCTCTGGTAGTAAAATCTGACATTTCATATTCATTTTTTGACCGATTTTAAAATGCTTTTATGAGAAGAAAGAAGAGTCCACTAGCAAAGATTAAAGCCACTGTGCAAATTGCAATATTAAATCAGGTGCGGGAAGAGGTGATTTTTGACACATTTTAGCTTTTGTTTACCTGCCTCTCCGTGCAGGCCTAGAGTCTACATGGCCTTTTAAGGGTGCCAGTTAAGGCTAAGTGATATCAATATCATATTTGACAGTATTACATTATCACATTATCACTTAGCCTAGGCCTAGACCTAGTCTGCATTACTTTGCATCTGCATTCTGCAAGAAGAGACTACGACTACGATTCAACATGCAACAGCAACAGACACCTCCCTGAGTCCCCTTCAAGTACACTATAGGCCTAATACTAATTCATAGTTTCATACAGTTAGTAATATTAAGAAAGTCTGTTACGGTCATGAACAAAGAAGAGTGGTCAAGTTCTAGTCTAGATTTCACTCATCATAAAGTGCTTCGGCTGGTGCCTTGCCTCTAGCCTCTGAGCTCGGCTCAGTTAGCAGACGTGCCGCCGTGTCGAGGCACTGGCTGCCCGAGCATTGAAGCGGACCCATACATGTACCCAACCACCTTCCACTAGCTCCATGCATTATACACTGCACATGCCGCTGTAGTATAGCGTGCAGCAGACTCTTCCCTTTCCGGTCTATCGCCCAAATAAACATCGTATTCATTTCTCATAAATCTACTGTAACATCTTCATACCTCGGTAATTCTCTCTTCCACACGTAGAGGCTTCCCACGTAAGCAACAGCCAACAGAAGACAGCTTAGAACAGCTTTTACTTGAGTTAAACAGGGAAAGGCGATCTGCATACTCCAGTATGGAGCCATGTTTACACCCACGACTAGAGCGTAGTACTAGTCTCATTATTTCCGTTACGTAGCTCTCACGAAATAGCAGTTCTTTATCGTGGGGCAGCTGCAGGGGTCGGGGGGGGGGGGGGCGTCAGGTGGGTGGGGGGCGTCAGGGGGGGGGAGCGTCAGGGGGGCGTCAGGGGGGTGGTACAAAAGATAATGTTACCCCATGAGCAATTCTTCAAATAGATTCGTATAAATTAATGAACAATTTTGGGGTTAATGTTCATAAACGTTGAAGACCTAGGGTAGGGCTAGGGTTAGTGTTATTTAAAAAGCTTTAGTCTTGAAATTTAGCTTCATTGGTGAAGTATTTGGTACCCTACGAGCGTTTAGTCAATTTTAGTGGTGGGGTATTTTATAGAGTTGTTCCATGTTATAATGCAAGAAAAAATTACTACTGTCCTTACGATTTATTGTCGAATTGAACAGAGTTTGAAATAATAGGGTCTTCGCGCCTTGCTTTTATTGCAATTTTGTTTTGGTAATTTTATTGGAAATTGATTTTGTTTTTTCTTTTGTTAGTAAATATGAAAAATTGTTGTGTTAAAAAAAACTCCCAATCTGTATTAATATGAATCACAGGAGAGATACTGAGAAGGGGACGGTGACCCTTACAATAATGTACCATGGTAACCATGGTACTTTTGTCCAAATTACCATCCACCATGGTAACCATGGTTACCATGGTGGACAAAAGTACCATGCGAGTGCAACTACCCCTCGATCGTTATACTTGATGCCCCTCGATCTCGATCGTTTGGGCATCATTGAATCCGATGCGTACAAAACTGGTTTCTTCTTTCTGGCTCATCAACGTTTAATGCGGATCCCCAGATGAAAAGTGTTATTTATTTGTATTAGATTTATAATGCAGATTGCTCACACGACTTCCAGTTCAGGTAGCATGCATCTAGACTTGGATAGGTTGGGGCTCAACTTTGAATTCATTTCTCTAATTCGTTCTCTATTACTTTACATGTAGGACTAGATCTACTATAGTGAATTTAACTTTATTTGGTTCATGACCCGAGAACTGAATAGTATCACAATCCATAACTCCGACCCCGTTAAAAACATATTTGAATTAATGAGACAGATTAAGCTGATAAGGATGACTGAAAACATATTGTTTAGCTATTTGCCCTATTTCTTATTTTCTGTGTATAAAAATCCTTTCTAAAAATAATTTGCTCTTCTTCAAATAAATTTTTCTCCTTCTCCCGTATTATGCTATTTCCCTCTAACTCATATACCTTCCGAGTGGCTGTCAACCTTTATGAAAAAGAACCATGGTAACCATGATTTTGCAAGTGTCAACTCATATGTCACTCACTGATCTCGGTGGCTTAGATAGAAAGACTTGTAACTGTTCTCTGTCGTGTGATGGCGATATTTCACGAAAGATCATGCACAGTATTGGGATATGAGCGCCTCAAGCAATAATTATTACGACTTCTTTCATGCCGGTTATTAAAATGTATCAGTGGCATCGTCAGGCCTATATCAAGCGACTGCAAATCGATAAATTTTCTACTCAAATGGAGTAATTGGCCTACTTGTTACGTTGTAGATTATTTGCATTAAAAAAATGGTATAGCTCTACCCCGTTGTAGTGATGGAAAAAATATGGGGATGGTTGGGTGGGGTGGTGGTGGTGGTGGTGGGGTGGAGTGGTGGTGGTGATGGTGGGGTGGAGTGATGGTGGTGGTGGTGGTGGTGGTGGTGGTGGTGGTGGTGACGGTGGCGGATCCAGGGGGGCCCGCCCCCCCCGGGAAAAAAAAACGTGCAAACACACGTGATTTTTACCTTTTTGGGGGGAAGATGCCCCCCCCCCCCCTTGGCGGTCAAGGGGGGGGGGGGGTGCAAATTTTTAAATTTTCGAGGCCCAACAATTTTTAAAAATGTACTCACTACCATGAACATAATTATAGATCACGTATAGTACGGCAATTTTCCGCATTATTCACTCACTTTCATCATTGATTTTGCATAATTTCCGAACATTTATAACTTTGTGTGATTCTTTGAGACTTTTACTTTTCAATCAGTTTACGAACTCAAGAAGAGCAGTGGCGTATCCAGAACATTATGATAAGAGGCGGATGGAATTCCCTTTAGGAGAGGGAGGTTGTATCTTGGCATGTTTGTGGTACTGATTTTTTGTGGGTTCTTTTTTTAATAATGGGCTTCCAAAAGGGGGCACATGCCCGCGCCATCCTAAATATATCATGATGGATACGCCACTGACTATAGTCTACCTTCAAAAATACGTAGACCTCGTGTATAGTCGCACCAATCGTATTGTAAGATGGAGATGGGATATACTCGACAGCGTCAACTCTCATCATAAGTCATTAAGACTAATAATCACCGATATTCTATGCCATGCAAAATGGCAGCCACTTAGGTCGGAATTTCAACTATCTCTCATTTCAGACATATCACGTGGTGTTGAGCTGGCGTGAGGTATCATGGAGAATTCATTTCAATAACATTCTACATGGCTGCTATAAAAAGCTATAAATTAGAAGCCATGGCAATTGGTTAATTCAGTTAAGGACGCACGAGGCACCTTAAAATTAAATGCGATTTGCGGATGAGTAATCATTATAGACGGATAACCGTGCATGGATATAAGATTAATCATTACAGAAAGTAAACTTCATGTGTAGTTTTAGTAAGCCTTATAAAAGAAAACTTAGCATGTACAGCTTTTGGAAGAGACCCCTCAAAAAAGGCGTTTGGGTTTTCATCCTATTGCTTTGATTTTGCTTTGATAAGCAGCCATTATAGAAGTTTTAAGCTGCCCCGAATCTGTTCTCCCCTAAGTGGAATATTAAACAAAATTGTTAGATCCAGCAACGTTGGATACCTGTGCCGTGGGCTCAAGCGTTGACAGAGTGGACAAATAGCCTCGAGCTGGATCCCCCCCCCCCCCCAGATATTTACAAGAAAAAAAAAATGTTCGGGTGTGTGGGTTATCTCTTAAGAAAAGTTGTCATTAAATCTCGAGTTGTTGTCTTTAACTTTGGATTAATGAAATTCTGTCGGTAAGTGGGAAAAAATGGAGGGACCGATTTTTATCTTCATGTTTTTTTTTCTCCATTTTTCACTTGCAGTTCATCGTATTGAATTCAAAGGCTTCCTCGGGGAATTGTTTAATTTCTATTGTTTCGTTTTGTCCCATCACATCACTCTTTATCTAGTCTGTCTATCTGTCTGTCTATCTTTCTATCTATCTATCTATCTATCTATCCATCTATGCATCTATCCATCCATCCATCTTTCCATCCACCCATCCATCCATCTATCTATGTAAACCACAAGCATCCTGGAGGGATGTTGATGCCTATTGTTTGGTCCAGCTCATCTCATCACGGGCTATAGCAGCCCACCGTACCGCCGGGCCGAACCCGAGAGGCTTGATGAGAAACTCAATATAATTTGATAACATCTAAACACGAGTGTTAAATTGGATCGCTCATTAAGTCATTCGATAAATGCAAGGAATGCTGAGGCCCACGAAAACAAGTTGAAACGTATCTACCAGCTTACACATCTGTATAGGTCAGTTAATCCACATCGTCGGCTGATGAATGCGACAGCATTTCTGCCAAGACCAAAGAACCATGGCGGCAAAAAAAAACTTCAGTAGGGAAGGGGGATTGATGACGATGACGAAGATGGGGAGACATAAGTAACCACATGATTAGAGGATGACCAAAACGGAGAAAAAAAGGAGTATGATATTTGAGAGGGAGAATAGGCATACGGGCGCAATTTCGCGAAGGGCAGACATCTCTTGCAAGAATATATCAGCTTTTCTGGTTCTAATTCTAAAGTTTGCAAGCCAGCAAAGCGACAGAGAGAGAAAAAAATGTTTATCCACTGTGACATTCACTGTTATTGTGGCAGTTTCAAGATTCCTGAGGAAAAGGGAAGGGGTAGACTTCAACCCCTGCCCCCTCCATTTCGTACGGCTTTGGGAGGGAGGAGGAGGAGGAGGTGAAAATGAAGACGACATTGATCGGCGGTATGACCACGGTATCTGTTCTAGTGAAGGTCATGATCAGAATACCTTTGGAGGGTGGGCGATGAAGCATTAGGTATTGATGGATGACAGGCAGGCAGGGGTACGAAGGTCACTCATTTATCATGTTTTTCCACGAGGTAGGGGCGGGCGGGATGGTGGCAACCCACTCTTCCTCTACCAGTATTATTTTAGATAGAGACCTTTCTGAATGGCACGTAATTTCGGAGAGACGGGTGATCTCTTACTCCAGCCTCTTCCAATTTGCATTCACTGATCCCTGCAAGTAACGAATTATATTGAAAAAAGAAAACGAAATAAAATAATTAATTTTCTTAATGTTTTTTCTAATTGTAAATGGGTGAAGCAAACTTTCGTGTTTAATGCATAAGTGTACAAATGAATGAATTCATTTATTTTCTTAGAATCAGCAGGACTAAGCGGGAGAATGCATTATGCGTGTTTTGTATTTAAAATGCCGGACGCAAAAATAGTAACTTGCATTTTGAAGAAGACAATCAAGATACAAATTATAGCAAATAACTAAAATGAATTTATCTCAGGGTTCTTTAAAAAAAAAGAATTATGTTTCTTACTTGACAGGATTAATGAATCGAATTCATATTTCATACAAGTGAAAATAAGATCAAATCTTCATTTAAACAATTATTTCTAAACGCAGTCAATATTACCTTAAAAAGGGAACTTACTTCTCTTAAAGGTAATACAAAGTTTTGGTAAATTTTGAAAATTGGGTGGACAGTGATTCTTTAAAATTTTGATATATTTGGATGCCCCTGTGGATGTATTATAAGCAAAAAAAATGTTAGCCCCTAAAACACTTCTGCTTTCGAGAAAAAAGGAATATAAAAATTTGCCGGTGCTCCCGATAAATTGTAATAAATTTCAAATAGCGCCTACGGCCGTACAATGGTAGCTGCGACAATGAAAATCTCAGAATATGTAGTTGTGATATATATAATTTCCAAACGGGAATAGCTAATCGGTCAATTTCAGTCAAGAAACATTGTTTGTATGTGTGTGTGTGTGTAATTGGGTTTTTACAGACGTGTATCAATCAGATATGATTATTTACGTCTGGGGACCGACCTTTAACGTCACCATCCGAAAGACGTGACTCAGTTTCGAACCTGCGTCCTCGGCTGAATCAGTTTGTAACTTCCACTGTAAGCTGGATTACAGGCGCACGCCACAACGCCTAGTTGTAGCTTAATTAATATCATGATCTTGAGAGGGAGCTATACAACATAAAGAGTTTATTATTTACAATTTTATAACTTTAGACTCGATTTCAACCGCGACAACGATCACTGAATATTTTTGGATCGCATATGCTTCCAATGTGTTAATTTGAACCAAATTCACGACCCCATACCAAAACTTTGTATTACCTTTAAACGAATCAGTATACAATGTCACTGATTATTACTTTTATCACCGCTGACAGCCTTCGAGGAAAATGAGTGAAAGTTGTGTTTAAAAGAAAATGATAAAATGATAGATAGATAATAACAAATGATGGGAGAAATAAAATATTACAAAGGCTTAGTGCCCTCGACGATTGGTAAGGCAAATGTTATTTTATGTGACACATCTAATCTGCAATCTTCGTTATTTCATCGGAAGGATCGTTTTATTGATAGGCCAAATAACTAAATCAAGGCCAAGGTGGAAATTCAGTACTTGCAACACTTAAAATTATTTATTAAAAAAAAGAGATTTAAAAAAAATTAAAAATCGCTTTCCATTTATAAAAGGGATCGCTAGTCTGCTGTAACGCAATGATTATACAGAAGAGCAGTGTGTTCTAACCGGGAAACCATAGTGCAATATTTGTTAGTTTGAACGATTTTAAATATGTCAAATTTTATTGATGTGAACTTAGCCAAACTCCAGTATTGAGAACTCTAATGAATATTTATACAGCCTGCCATAACACTTAGCAAAATTGTGTATTTTATTTGTTTGTACATCATACTGATTGCTCGGAAAAGGGATTCACTCTATTCCATATCACAAACAGATACAAAAAAAAAAAAAACTGAATTCTTAGTCCCCGTCCAAGATCCTGTTTGCCCCAATATTGACCTCGGGATAATCCACATTGAGAAGGATGTCATCAACCTATGAAAAGAATCAGATCATTGGCAGGAAGATGGATTTAAATTTGCAATGTGGAGTGCACGTGTTTCAGAGTGACTGAGCTGACATGATGTCGAGCGTTGAGAGGGTGATTGCCGAAGATGCTGGTCACACAAATTTTCAAACACTTTGAGAATGTTTTATCATAATTATTCTAAGCGATGTAGATAGTATCAGTAATTGTTGCTGGTTACTTTACGGGACACACCACATTCGACACCCTCTTGCAACGTTGGATGGGGGTCACCCCCTCCTCATCGACACCCCTCGAGAGCAGACTCACCTGGTTGAGGGAGGCGAGAAATTTCTGTAATCAGACGGAGATTATCGCCTGAGCTGGTCGGCTCAAAAGGTACTGGATCATCAAAGATCCGAAATGTGATGAAAGTCGTTTTTGACGACCTTAACATTGCGTTTGAAAGACTGATGAAAGACGGTTTTGACATTATAGATATTCGATATTACAACTCTCTTTTGGAATGTACTTGATTATGTTTGCAAATCAAACTCAATCGGGCACACAGAGAAGGTATACTCGAGAAAAACAAAGGAATCCATGAGTTTATTGAGAAAAAAATCAAGGATAATTTAGAAATAAAATTGTCTGAATTTTCCCGGCAGCGAGTATTCAAAGACGAAATCTTTTGCTTAGATTGTTTAGTTTGTTTGGTTTGTTTGTTTTGTTTTATCTGACTGCTAATAAAGCATAATTATGCTTGTAAGTAAACAACCAGTTAATACTGATGAATGCTAACAGTTGTCGACAAGATTTTTACGGGAACTTTTCATAAATTAAAAAAATGAAAATCTGTAGTGACTTAATGATGGGAAAGAGAGAAACAGACAGGCTTAAACATAATTGTTAACAGAGGCGACAACCCATTTTCCTCCCCCTTCTCTTGTAACCACACGTTTTGGGGTTAGACTTCTCGATCATAAAACTCTAAAAAGAGGATGATCTTGCAAACCTCTGTCTAAGCAGCAACTTCTTCTATCCATAAACAGCACCGAATCAAATTTATTGATGTATAGGCCCTTTCGAAACAATCCTTTTAACTTAGAACTATTTCGCATATACTCCGGAGGGGGTCAAAACAAATTTACCAGAAATGAAAACGAAAATCCTAATCCGTCACAAGAGTTGTACCCACGGTATCATGTGTTAAAAATAACATCCGTCTGCTAAATGGGCCATCGAAACCAGAGTAAGATCAATCCCAATATCCATGAAATAGGTCATGAACACTCGAGATCCTACGGCTTCCTTTCCAAAATTCTCTACAAAATCGTCAAGACCTATTTTTGTTCAACCCCCATTCCCCTGAATTTAGTTACTCCCGAATCACAAGCATGTTAAGTTATTGTTATGTGGCATTTGTATTTCTTTAAAAAAAACACACACACATTGTATCATTCAATTAACAGTGGAAATTGAAATAATATTGTATCTAAGTATTTTATATGCTCTTCACATTGATGCACCGGAAGAAATCAAGGATGATCTCTCTTTGTCAAGATGCCGTAGGGCCTATTCCTATCCATTTCGTTCTTCTGCCTCTACCGTTCTCGTTGTCCGTCGAAGCCGAACTTGTCACTAGTCATACAAACGCTATTTTTACTTTTAGAACCGAACACCTCTTTTTTTCTTTATTTCTTGCTCGCCCACAATTGTAAAATGACTGTGTTTGTAGTACTCTAGTTTACTAATGTATATAATCAAACTTGAAAATATATACATGCGGGTTAAGGGCTGTATTCCGAAATTTCTAAGCTGGTTCAAGGTTCCGGTTTAACTAACACCGTGGACCGTCAACCCTGTTCAAACCAAAACTGGATACAAAAGTATTGCAGAAGCTATAGGGAGTATTTGATTTCTGACAAAGTGGGCAGATGAGAGATTCTCTTGAGGGGATCATCTTGTTTCGAACAAGAAATAGAGGATATATGTAGAAGACCTTTAACCGATGACAAATGAAACCAGGTCTAGAGGTCATGTACTTTTAGTCCAGTCTTATATATCGCGATGAGAAGGGATGAACTACTCGTGTTACATCCAGGAAGATTGCTGCTAAAAGGCGCCAACTTCGCGTTTGATTTGATAGAATTGTTTCGGACTGAGATGTGAAAATATAGGCCTATAACATTGAGTCGATTTTACATTAAGTTTCAAGTGAAATAATTTTCTGTCGAAACAACTTTGTTTCTGAATTGGTCGCTGTTTATGAATGAAAAATAAGAATTCTATATGTATTTTACATTTGAGTCATATTTTACTTATCTCCTTATTATCCGCTGAAAGTTGGCCTATGCGTCCAAAATGGTACGTCGTTTGTTGAGTTGTTTCTCATGGTTAAAGTGTATCGGAGAAAAGTTGTCCATAATCCTACATAAAACTACATCAGAGGTAGGAAAGTTAAAGTGTTTTAATAATTTTTCAAAAAAGAGCACGTTGTGAAAAGGAAAATAGATAGTCGTTAGTCGTTACACCTACAATAACATTGCACGAGTTGCAAAGGACTACACATTTTCATGACGTCCATGTCACTTGGAGAAAAAGAATATTCAAGGCACAAATTATGATTATCTAATTAATCGCAATATATTAACTGATTGAATGTCAAGTGTTCTTCATCATTATGTTAAATATACTGATAAAGTATATAATCAATAATCACATAAATGATGTTATCGCAGTTTATAGACGGGTACATATCTTACATCACCTGTCTCGAAACTTTCATAGGTACTTTTTTTGTAATTCTTACTAGTTTCAATTGAAGTGAGGATGAAACAACATAAAGAATCTAAACCCAGGTTGATATTGACGAACTATAAATACAGCTGTCATTTTCGGAATCAAACTTATTGCTTTTGGGAAAAGAAAATTCATTTCTAAAATTCTAAAATTTCTAAAACTCCTGGGAGAGGTTCTTTGGAGGTCAAGAATTGAGATAACTGAGTGACTGAAGCATCCATGAGGTGAGAAAGAGTGAAACGGATGAAAAGTGTTCTGTCAACACATTTCGCTTAGACCCCTCAAAAGAATACTGCGGCAGAAAAGCACACCTGGGACTATGGGACTTGGCGGTATGTGGGGCATAATTCAATCAACTTTCTGGTAGAACTTTGGTGCGCTGGTCAAGTATCTGGGAACTCGATTTTTTTTTTCAACAGGAATCCTTAAATATTTTCACAGGAAGAAAGAAAATACAGTGCATTCTTTAAAACATTTAAAATTGTCATATTTTATTACTTATCCGGGGTAAAAGTATATTTGTAAAGCGCTTAGAGACATTTGTATTAAACGCTTTATAAAAATTAAACCTTATTATTATTATTATTATTAATATTTATCGTAGCATTCGTATCACCCTCTTTATCTCACAATTTCCGCTCTCTTTAATTCTAACCATCTCTTCTTTTCTCTCTCTCTCTCTCTCTCTCTCTCCCTCTCTCTCTCTCTCTATCTCTCTCTCTTTCTCTCTCTCTCTCTCTCTCTCTCTCTCTCTGAATCGAGACATTATCCTGAAGATGTCCTGCCACCCCGTGATGGAATCTCGATCCTTTTCGTTTCCTCCTCGGCACGGGGCGGTTACCCGAGAGTAAAGCAAAACGGATGTCATCGCAACAGGAATTATTTATTTGTAAATTCACCGAGCTGCCTTCACAAATCAAATTTTAAATCATAGACAGTGGACATAAATATGGAGGGCAATTCAGACAAAAATCTGGCTCTATACACAGTCGTCATGACAGGCCATTAAAAAATAGATTGATAATATGGGCCTATGTGCTGCTGATAAATATCTAATAAGTCGTAGATAAAGAGGCATCTTCAAATACTGCCCATGCAGCCCCATGGTTATATGTTTAAATTACAAATTATAATTCGGGCTGATTGATTCAATAAGTTTATATTTACACTTTTTTATTTAACTTATGTTTTTTTTCGCACACCGATTTTTGTAGAAATTGTAAATGTTATTGTGTCTAAATAAAATTGGTGCACACAATGTAGGAACAGTCGTTTTGTTTTGAAATCGCTTCTTCCCGAAAGTTATTATTTGTGACGAAAACAAATGAAACCTGTTCGCATTCTCATAATGTGATTGTAAACTAAAACGCGACCAACCATGTAGACCCATATAATGTAGTGTCGTTTAAAAATGAATGGCTAAATATAATGTAACCTTTTTTAAAAACCTAAATTGCCTTCCATAGTTACCCCCGGACTGGACCCATTTAAGTTGGGGTTGAAACTCTGCTTTGTGAAAGGAGCCGTACGTTTGATATGCTTCCCCCGAAGACAGGTATGCTGTAGAAACTGTCCGCCAATATTTGGGATGTTTGGGGATAATGATATAATGAGTGTGGATTAGAGCGAAGTGAGCAGAACGAGCTGCAAGTGGGATGGGCGGGGTGACATCTTGAATACGGAAGGGTCAGCCGATCTGAACAAATCTTTATCTTTCAATGTAGCATTCATGGTTTGATATCTAATTATCTCGGCTGTTCTTATTTCATTCTGAAGTGTTATGTTCAGTCTTAGCTCATCATCAGTGTCGTACTCGCTCATTTCAAAGGTCATAGGTCATTCCGTTAACCGATCAACATGACCAACACATTTCATCTCTTCTTCACCTGAAATGATCTCAATGGCTTCCATTGCTCTTTGTCACGTGATTAATTTATTGACATGACATTAAGTGTTGTGCTCTTTCTAAATCAATCCCATCACGAGTTTGACTGATTTGATTGGATAACCATAATACCAATGACCATATTTTTGTGCAGAACATGCAAAACGTTCCCCACAGTGCAGTTCCGTATCCTTTGTAAACAGGGCAACAGTTGAAACATTGTAATATTATAGTTTTGCTGCTGGTTTTCTTCTTTTTTATTCGAGGAATTAATCATTTATTATTTTGATAAACTTTTCTCCGCTTTTGTGATGAAACACTTCAACGTCAAAAGCTGACTTCCACTGTCATGAGTCATGACAGGGGCCTCGATACATCGTATAACTTTGATAAAACTGTTAGGAAAATCTAACACAAATTAATGATTTTAAACGTTTATTTTAAACTTATTTATCAACTAAAAGATAACTGTACACGGTAGACTGGTATGAAAATGTACAAGGCTTTTAAAGGATTTGAACTTGATTACCTTTAAGATTGTTTTTATAAAAAAATGGAAGTCATTTCTCAAACTATAAACGTAATCCACATTTCGCAAGGGGTTACCAGCTCATCTATCTTGACCACATACAAGTATAGCATTGCATTTGTGAAAGATGTAAGTCAATCATTCAAAGCATTGTTTTATTTCGGACAACCGCTCGTGTTTGTAAATATTGTCGTGCGAACTCACGAAGCGAAGGAGAGAAAGGGTTCGCGGATTAGGAGAAGAATCGAAAGCATCTCGCCAACTCCCGGTCGTATTGTCATCACTAATTTGGCGGCGGTTTTGAGTTACGATATGTTTCCAACAGATGAATGCTGCCCTGTCTGAGGGCGGGCTCGCAAGAGGAGGAGGGGTGAGGGGGGGGTGATTATAGCTGGTTCCTGGTTCCTGAGCATATATTTGCAGAGCATGCTCTTTTCCATTAATATTAATGTAACATTATCATTAATATAGGCGATATAAATATCGTTCATAAAACTTTTTGAGTATCATAACAAGTGACAATCACAACCGCCGTGGTTGATCATAGTTACGTGTACTGATTATAATAGTTTGGTTGATATATTATGTTGATGATAGACACACCAGAAAAATACACAATATTATATCTGAATAATGACATTGTCGCATCTCCATGGACATCTTGGCATCGGATGTGGCACCAACAGCGATCCTCGTAAGACGTGGTTTGGGAGAGGGGTGCAAGCATGCCCCCCTATTTGCCCTGATTGACACCCGACTCTGTTCTCTAGCAGCATGATACTCGGTGAAAGTGTTACACGACCCTTTAGGCATGTTATGACGGGGGGATCACCGCAGCTACGGAATGCTTGGGGTTTGAATCCCGCCACAGATAGCTAGATAGCTTTTCAAAAGCCCCCTGTCAACCGACCCCGCCCCTATACCCCTCCACAGGGGCGTCTTCAGCATAAAGTGAAGCCATCGTACCCCTCCCTATTTTGTTTTGTTTTCTTCCCTTTTCTGCATTAAAAAAAACGTAGGTCACAAATCTTTTCAAAATTGGACAATGTAGGAGACCGCCATCTCATTTTTAACGACACATGGATACCATACCATACCAATATACCTTGTAATTGCGTCTACAGTACACGGAGCTGCATAAATACATGACAGCCCATGTTCTGGAAAAGTTTACTCCCCTTTTTTTCTTCTCATTCTGGATACGCTAATGTCTCGAGCCTGATGTTAGTCATACTCCTGTAGTCATGAAGGGGAAGGGGTTATGGTCATGAGAGGTGATCTTTCTCTGGTAAGTTATGAGGTCCGATGGATGTTATATAGCTGGCACGTGACCATGGTGATGTGTTGGAAGGCATCATCTACGATAAATGAGAATTGGTTGGGAGATGGAGAAGACTTCATTCTCATCTCCCGATCCCATACCCTTGCCTCTATATCAGCTATCATTCTCGTTCTGACGCTATCGAATCTGTGTAATTCACGTTCTAACTAAATGAAAACTTTTGGAAGAAAATTTGTAGAAATTGTCAATCGTTGGCCTACAATAACTTACCTTTTCCACTAATATCCTCCATATTAATGGAAAATGGGAAAGCATTTGAATCTCATTTTTTAAAATCGTAAACCTTGATTACATAGGTGGCAACGGAGGAATAGGCATTTTAACAAACACAATGAAAATGCTATAAGAACATGTCTCGTATATCTATATTTTTTTGAATAATATTGTGGCAGGGTTGTAGAATAAAGGAAAGATCTCCCTTTACAAAAATGAAAGTACATTTGCAGCATTTCGATGATTGGATGTAAACAAATACCATGAGAGCGGCACGTCGAAATTTTGTGGTTAGACGAACTTGATCCGAGTATCATCCAATTGGTGAGGAGTATTATTGCATCGTGATGATTGGTGGAAAGAGATACGTCATATCATGGATTTGAATGGTAAATGTGTTGTCATGGTGACGAAATGATCGGGTTCTCTGCAAGGAATAAAAGCGAGAAAAAAGTTCGGTACAGAGAAATAGATTATTTCTAAAATATCAATAATATTATTAATTTAAAAAAAAAGATTTTTCAAGTATGGCATTTTTTTTAAATAACAATATTTATCAAATCAATCTATTATAATTATAGAAAAGAATGGAAATTTGATATCGGCTGTTGTAATGACAGAACGACTGAAAATAATGAACATGAATATTGAAAAAAATACAAAATAATATAAACAGATCTGAAACCAATATTCAATATTGTTTCATAGTATTAGACAATGTTATTGACATCGATCTGAGCTTGGGTAAATACTTTCATATGAGTTTATATTAATAAAAAAAAAAGCTAATTACACATACAAGACATCCCGATAATAAAGATTTTTGATGATTCTAAGATTGAACCTTCTTCTTGAAAGTCTTGCAACGTAAAAAAAAAGTATTCATGTCTTTTTTTCATATTATCGGATACATACTTTAAAACATATTTTCTTTAAATTCTTTAGCACATGCAAAGTTCTTTAATTATTCCAAAAAAGCTAATCAGTATTATCTATGTCTACACATTTTGAGCAATATATCACTCTAATCAAACAAACGATACGTATTTTAAAGAGTAGCTTTATATCCTTTGAAATCTGTAGACAGCACACTTCGACATCGCGATTCTGTGGATGAGAGAGATAGAGCAGTGACAAATGATGTCCAATTAATGTCTGTTAAAATGAGCTGTGTCGGCATCCCTCAGCAGAAATATGTGAGTAACGATTCTTGTCATACCGCAGTATGTAAGGGTATTGTATAAAGCTTGTATCCATATGAGCCAAGGTATTTATTAGGTATGACGATGAAGAGAATGTGTCCTCAGATTTGAAAGGAATAACATATTATGATATAATTAGAGTGTTATTTATCTCAATGTAATCACAAACTCTCATTTATCTTCAACATATGAAGTTTATATTGATATCATAGCAATTATTTTAGACAAAGGTTTCTGCAAAGGACCTGAATAGGCCGACAACTTATTTGTAATGACAGTCAAATGTGTATCTCATATTTCACACCTTAAAAAAATCACATGTAGAAAATGCCATTTACAATGACGGCTCAATCAAATTACAATACAGGAAATTACTTTATTACATTTATTTATTGATTCACAGGTCATTAAAACAAGAAAGAATGTGTGGTACATTATAAGCTTTAGAGAATAGTGATTAATCATAATGTGTTCGAAACTTCCGTTTCTTTTTTTAAAGAAGCCTCAAGCAAACTACAGGTTCACAAAATAATATGATGAGATAGGGTGCATGCCCTGTCCGATCAGGACACTTTCACATTTACGCCACGCCCAATATCGAATGACGTAATACCATTCACACACTTTCGCGATGTTTCAGTACGATGTGGTACGATGTGGCACGAGCTTTTAAGCTCTATCTTGGCCTGCTTTCAGGTTATGGTACTCGCTCTATTCCCATTGAAACTTACTCCGCTGTTCTCGAATAGTTATGTTTGACTGATTATAATGCATGTAGACAATTCCGGGAGTATGCCTGTCTTTCCAGGAGCTAGCTTACCCAATCCAGACTCGTAACATTTGATTTTATTTTAAGTATATTTAAACCCCATTTTGACTTGAAGACACGGTAGAGCTTCAGAGTTCACGACATCTCGTGCTATAAAGTCCTTAAGTTGGCGAGTGATAATAAAGCCCAACTCACATGTTTCTTGACGGGTCGATTGTCGAGTTAGACTCCGAATTGGCTCGGTACAAATAGTTGAAATATCGGCAGAAGTTGGCGCAACTTTTGAAAAAAACTTGCGATAATTCGTATTGTACTCATATTGACTTACGAGCGAATTCAGTTACGTTTGAAATTATTTTTCTCTTGCCGAACACTTAACTTGTGGAAATATCGACAGCGAGTTCGGCACAAGTAAGTTGTGGAAAACTCGGGATAAATCCTACTGAACCTTTATCAACTAACGACCATACTGTCTTGATATATTTGAAATACTTGTCTCTAGCTGAGCTCTCACATCTATGAAAATATCGGTGCGTAGTTCGGCAAAGGGTAAGAAGAATAGATATCTCTAGTAGCTGTATGCTCCAAGAGTCATTGGCAGGCCAACTAGAATGATTTTTTTTTATCCCTGATCAGCAGGAGATAAATGTTAAGCAATGGGTTATCTCGAATGTTCGTCATTATTAAGAGCAGGAGTTCATAACAATACAACGCCCCGTGGTGGAAGCTTAAAGAGAGAGGCGTAGCACCACGACGAGGTTAGGGGGTACACCCCAAGGGCCCCAACGAATCACTCTTTATTATTTTAGAACAGAACATTATGATGTAGTGGTCACCACCGCACCGAATCGGTCGTCATTTTTGTGTTGAGAACTGGGGTTCGCAACCACACAACGCAAAGATGTTACAGCCTATGAGACATGATGATACAAGGTCGCCCCTCATCTGATCAAGAAGTTACTTGCTAGTAACTTCTTGATCTGATCAATCAAGAAACACTTATAGCACTTTGAGTAAGAACATCTCTCAGCCAGTAAGCTTCTATCATCTGCAAATACCCTTCGAGCGATTATAAATCCAGGTATGCCCCCGATGAAGGGCTGCCCTTCCAAACATCTGTGGAGAGCATCACTCGTTTAGCCACCGATATTTACATTAGCCAGCAAAGCGTGGTGGTTCATACGTCATTGATACTTAATATTAATTTGCTCGTAAGTAACACGCATGATGTGGACTTCTCTATAGCTTATAGTAACCAAATATTTATGTACTGAACGAACAACTTTTCTTTCCCATCTTGTTATATTATGCCGCAGCCACACGTTTGGAGTGCACTGTGACTGACAAGCTAAATGTAAATTAATCGGCACCCCACTCTAGAGTAATTCGGTTTCTTTCGAAATAACTCGAACACCGGTTAAGAGAGAGATTGATTAAAATAAGCATCGAGCGACAACAATATATACTAGAAGCCAAGTATACTCAAGGAGTTCGGTTTCAACGTTTTATTCTGTATAAAAAAAACATGGATGTATATTATTGCTACACAACAGGCTGATGGATGTATGGCCAACTGGCTAATTTCATTGATTTAAAAAAAAAACCTTTTATGAAATAAAGTGGTGCTCCGTAAAATATTGTATCGTAATGAAATCAAATTAAAACGACAAACATGTCTAGACCTTTTACATTTAAGTTGACGAACTTTGTCTTCGTCACCTTATCGAGTAGGCCTACTTACTTCCTTTAAAGGAACTTATTCCACCATTTAAAGAGCCATGTTCTTGGTATCACTATCCTCTAAGATATATACATCATCACCATTTCAGCATGTCATCCTTGAGGTGTAACACACATCGACAGGAGACGGGTAACGTACCGGCACGGACCCGCCATGAATATGATGACGCTCCGGCGGGCGCAGCCACCCAAAAATTTATCTCCCGCCATAAAACGCCTTATTTACGATGATTGATCGTCTGCGCGTGGAAACGGGATTTCTTGTTATGTTAAGCTGCGACAAAAATGCATTAGGTACACAATAATTGAAAAATTGGTCCCCAGGCCGCTAGCTGTGTGTGTGATGCGATTTGGTCTTGTCGGATGTAAGTATGCTTGGAATTAGAACATATTAATCATTATGGTGCTTGCAGATCAGTGGCGTACCTGGGGTACTCCGTCAGGGGGGGCAAGCGACCGAAACAAACAAAAAAGGCGATGCTAATTTTCACTTCTGGCGAGCGAGCGAGCAAAAAAAAATCTTTAAGTAACGTTTGGTATGTAAATTGGTATTGTTGCAAGTTGGGGTGGGAACATTCACTTGTTAGCGACGTTAATTTCATTTTTTTGCAAACGAGCGTAGCGAGCAAGAAAAAATCACTCTTTTTTTAATAATTGCCACTTAAACTTGGTTCAATTGTCCCATGCAGGGCGCGGGAACAATATTGTGTTTATGGTGATTTCATACCCATTTTAGCTAGCGAGCCTAAATACATCTTTCTCTCAATGAATTGCTATATAAAATTTGTTTCATTGTTGCAGGTCGGGGGCGGGCACAATCGTGTTTAAGGCAATGTCAATCCCAAGGCAACCCCCTACATTTCTCTTTTTAATGATATTGTAGCAGGTTAGTGGTGGGCACATAATTCCACGAGCTAGCGAAAAAAATCACTTCTCGTTTATAGGGAAAATACGGTACATAAAACTTAGGTTCATTGTTCCATGTCAGGGACGTGATTATTAAAAGCGGTGTTATTTCTATTTTGGCGAGCGAGCGTAGCGGGCTAGCAAAAAAATCACTTCTCTTTTGTAGGGAAAATATGGTACATAAACTTGGGTTCATTGTTCCATGTCAGGGACGTGATTATTAAAAGCGGTGTTATTTCTATTTTGGCGAGCGAGCGTAGCGAGCGAGCAAAAAAATCACTTCTCTTTTATAGGGAAAATATGGTACATAAACTTGGGTTCATTGTTCCATGTCAGGGACGTGATTATTAAAAGCGGTGTTATTTCTATTTTGGCGAGCGAGCGTAGCGGGCTAGCAAAAAAATCACTTCTCTTTTGTAGGGAAAATATGGTACATAAACTTGGGTTCATTGTTCCATGTCAGGGACGTGATTATTAAAAGCGGTGTTATTTCTATTTTGGCGAGCGAGCGTAGCGAGCGAGCAAAAAAATCACTTCTCTTTTATAGGGAAAATATGGTACATAAACTTGGGTTCATTGTTCCATGTCAGGGACGTGATTATTAAAAGCGGTGTTATTTCTATTTTGGCGAGCGAGCGTAGCGAGCGAGCAAAAAAATCACTTCTCTTTTAAAGGGAAAATATGGTACATAAACTTGGGTTCATTGTTCCATGTCACGGACGTGATTATTAAAAGCGGTGTTATTTCTATTTTGGCGAGCGAGCGTAGCGAGCGAGCAAAATTTTTGTAATGATAATTGGTTCATAAATTTCAGATTTTTTTTGTTGCAGGGCAGGGCTTACACAATCATGTCTAAGCTTGATGTTAATTCCGTTTTGGCGAGCACGAGCACACCAAAACTTCTTTGAATAACGTTTGGTACATAATTATTAACTGGTTGTTGCAGGTTGGGGCGGGCACGTTAGCGGTGTCAATTCCATTTTGGCGAGCGAGCATAGCGAGCAAGCAAAAAAAAAATTCTCTTTTAATAGAAATTAATAAATAAACTAGTTTTTATTGGTGCAGGTCAGAATGGACGCAATCACGTTTAGCGCGATTCAATTCCTTTTTGGCGAGAGGGCGTAAAAACTCTTCCATTTTTAATGATATTGTTTCAGGTCAAGGGTGGGCACAATTGTTTCCAAAGCAATATCTATTCATTTTATTCGCGAGCAAGTGTAGCGAGCGAGAAAAATGAATTACTCTCTTTTAGTAACATTTGGTACATACACTGTGTGTTATTGTTGCCATGGTTGCAGGTCGGTGCCCGTCGGGGCAGGCACAATTGTATTCTAGGCAATGCTAATCCTTTTCTTTTTTTCAGGGGGACGGGCAAGTGAAAACATTTAATACAAAATAGGCTAGCAAGCAGTTCGCGCCAGCGAAGAGTTTCGAATTTGTTATATCACTTATATTTTCCTATTTTCATTTGTCTAAATTTTTCAGGGCCGTATGCGGAATATTTTTCTGGTGGGGGAGGGGGGAAAGATGCGTTAAAAGTTTTCGAAGAATCTCAAAAGCAAAAGGAGTGAAGGGAGTTCGAGCGACCGAACTGGTCATGAGGGTACTTTTGCATTTTCAAAAGTAGAATTGAAGGATTTGGTATAGGCCTACACTAACATTTGCAGGAAAAAAACTGTACGTTTTCAAAAAATCTGGGGTCAACTGCCCCCCCCCCCTGGTGCGTACGGCCATGGTCTTTTTTTTTTTTAATTTCCCCATTTTTTTCCTTTCCTTTTCTTTTCCTTTTTTTTTCCTTTTCTCTTCTTCTCCCTTTTTTCTTTCCTTTTCCTTTTTTTCCTTTTTTTCTCTTTCTCTCCTTTTTTTCTTCCCTTTTCTTTTTTTCTTTTTCTTTCCTTTCCTTTTTTTTCTTTTCTTTCCCCTTTTTCTTTTTTTTCCCCCTGGAGCCCGTCAGGGGGGGCACTCTGCCCCCCCTGCCCCCCCCATAGGTACGCCGTTGCAGATGATGAAAGGTCAAAAGAAAGATGACAATTGACGACACGTCATGGATTGGTATATATTAAGATCGACGACCGACATTCCGACCTCATCAAAGATTCCTCGTATGCATACAACACATTCTTAATGACGACACAAAAACTAGGGTGCAGAAGCCTGGTGATAGTAGTCAGCAAAGCATTTTCCCGTTCCATTTTTGGCTTTCTAAAGTGAAATAAGTTTAACATTGTGATTTATATATATATATATATTGGTTGCATGGACAGTATCTACTTTTCATGAAGATTATAATAATGCTACAATAAGATCAGTGCAAAGCAAATACCGAAAAGGATCGTACTGAAAATAGTTATGGCTTAACACTGAGCCCTTGCATTTCCTTTTCATACAATGTCAGGGATGTGTCGATTTGGTATATACACTGTCGCTCATATAGTTGGAATATATTTTTTTACCCCAATTTATGGAATTATTTTGACAATTATCAATAATTCATTGAATTCCCCCCCCCCCCGGTCCCCAACAGAAAAAAAATCTTCTGCGTGCCCAAGCCTTGAGCCATAATGCATGGCCGTACCTCCGTTTTATATTGGGGACCGGGGGAATTCAATGAATTATTGATAATTTATTGCATTTTCTTTTTTTAAATTTTATTTGTGGGCACTCCCCCCTACCCTAGCCCCCGCTGCGTACAATCATTGTTCAGTGGCAAAGCAATGGCCTCGTAACTGTGAGACCCAGGGATCAATACCGTGTCGATGTGCCATATTAGTGCCATTTTGTGGGGCATTCATCCTCATTACTGTCATTTATGACTTAAGAGCGTAGGTCCCCTAGTTAATAAGCATAGTAGCATACACATGCTTCAGCAGTCACGCAAAACGAACACTGGCAAGTTATTATTCAATAAAATCTGAGAATGTATACTATTATGTAGATCTATTAGGAATAAATCATTGTCAAAATAATTCCATAAATTGGGGTAAAAAAAAATATTCCAACTATATGACCGACAGTGTGCTTTACTTTTTGCAAATCTTTTAAATTAATCATTTCTGGATAGCACATATCAATTAAAAACTACTTTGTGGAAGCTGGTGTCTTTGCACATTCCGACAAGTAATTTCCCACAAAATATATCCCTTTTCTCGTTTTGTCAATGGGTGCACATTTTTTTCAAAAAAAAATTCAACACGTTTTGATTTATTTCATTTTTGATTTATTTCATTTTTTTAATTTTTTTTAATTTTTTATTTTATTATTATTATTATTATTTTTTTTTTTTTTTTTTATTTATTTATTTATTTATTTATTTATTTATTTTTTTTTTTTTGGGGGGGGGCTAGATTTCATTTTATTTTTCTGATCGACCTCTCATCTTGGACCCCTTCGGCATGGTGGATGCTTTAAGGCACACTTGTTTCGATCGACCCAAACCGACTTCTGATACCCCAGTCACACTGACAATACCAACACAAACAACAACAAAGTGAATAACCCTGAATGACAAAATGTGTCGATTACGCCCGCTGCACACGAGGCGTCGTGTCGATTGCGTTATTTCCTGCGCTAAGCAAGCATCTGAAGGCAATAATGCATACGCCAGTAAGTCGGAAATGTTTGCACTGTTATTTTTTCATTCATTTGTTGTATCACAGTATTCTCTCATGGTACGTCAAAGGATGCGCCAGTCGCTGACGCAGTCCTACGCCATGCAGGCAGATGACGTATCGTGTGACATGCATTATCGGTCAGTTTGAGTCAGCTTGACGGTGTGACTGGGGGTATGACCGGATCAGAGACACAGATTGTCCATTCGAGAAGAATCATCGCACATCGTCTCTCATCGCAGCAAATTACTGATGAAGCTTTTCTCGGGATTTTCTCTCCTTTCCAAAATCCCCTGTCGCATCTTTGAGCTTGCATCTTACTGGATCAAGGTGCGTCATTTTGTTCATCTTCTATCTCCTCTTCTCTTCCTTTCGATATTTGTTGTCGGTATGCCAGGCATGCGAGCGGTGAGGTCGACTGGAAGCCAATGCTTATAATGCAATTAACATGATCCTGATGAGGGGTGGTGTACGATAGGGGCCAGAGAGCACGAGCGACCTGGGAGACGAGATGATGGGAAGGGAAGGGGGGGGGGGTAAAGGGGCTAGTATCAGATGGAGTTTGCACCCCTCCTTCAAAAATTTGTTGGAAATATCCAAAGAGATTGGACAAGGCTTTGGAGCACTCGTGAGGCATGACATATCACAGGTATATCCCAAACGGATTGATAGGGTGAAAAGTATATAGTGAAAAGAAGTTCACATCTCTTGTGAATAAAGGGGCAAAAAAAGACTGTGCATATGCGATTAAATATGAAACAAACGTTTGTCGAGGAGATTAAAACAAAGCCACCCTGTTCTTATATGATCAGCGAGCCAATCAGTCTGTTCTTGAGGCCAATGCTTACATCATAAAGAGAAGTGAAAAAAAAAGAACTGTTCATCTTTTCATCCCCATCCCCGTCATGTACGGCACGGCGCCATGCAGCATGCCCATGCTTTTACCAAGATGGTACATCCATCTTAGATTACCTAACATAAATAATCGCCTTCCCACATTAGTACGCCAATAATTTGTCGGAGCAATGTCAGTTTGCCTTGTCGGCCAGCTTAGATTTCTGACTCTCCTGCCAATGAGCGTGGAATGCGTTCTCCAGATTTTTTAATTCCGTGATACCCTGTCTGATCAAGTTTTATTGCGCTCGAATCGGCGCGAATCGGATTCCTAGCATTCTAAGCATCGTCTGCTCGTCATCCTTGGTACGCCAGGCACGTTCTTGTTGCCACGGTGATGATGCGACACCTCGATTTTTTCTATCGGAGAGGTGTTTTTTTAAACATCGCTCCCAATCAGGTGGCTAATTAGTGATTTCATTCACCAGAAGGAACTTGAAACTAAGCACATTTATACGTCAAAGGTCAAGGGTCGTGAGGTGTTCTCATCTGCTCGTCGATGTCGTAATTGAGATAGATTGGGTAACAGAGCAATTACCATGATGAAAATCACACAACGTGACGAAATTCGATGATATTGATATCATCTTTATGCTCACATCAAAATATTATAAGATTGATTAATAATCAAATTATTTATCCAGGTCACCATGAGTCGTATTTAAAAAAAAATCTCTCTCTCTCTCTCTCTTTCTCTCTCTCTCTCTTTTTTTCTCTCTCTCTCTCTCTCTCTCTCTATCCCCCCAACCTCTATTGCACCTTCTATCTCTCTCGTATTATATACCCCCTACCCCCATGACCTTTCCCCTTACCCTTAAACCCCATAATTCCACTATTGTATTCTTGCACTCACCCTTGACTTCACATGAGTGTATTTAACATTGCCTTGTATAAAATATATTTAGTTGCTGATGAGCCTTCGGGTGAAACAGACTGTACAACACTTACTAATAAAGTTGAACCTTTCCAACTTCTATATCTACATTTGCTCCTACAGTTGAGCACTGTCAGAAATTGCAGTTTTACTAAAATTCGTCCCTATTTTCACGAAGTGACGGTAGTGAATGAAAATCACATAAAATTTGCATGCGGATTTTCCTCACTACCGTCACTTCGTGAAAACAGGAACGAATTGCTTACAGGCGCGTACGCAGGAATTTTTCAAGGGGGGGGGGGGGGGGGGGGGGAGGGGGGTTAACATTTTTAAATCGGGCCGAAAATTTCGCAACGACTCAGCCAGCCGCTGAATAAGCGGGGGGGGGGGGAGGGTAAGAGAACACTTTTTTTGGGGGGGGGGTCTCGAAATTTGAAAATTTGCTCCGTTGGGGGGGGGGGGGGGTAAGGTCAATTTTTTTTAGGTCAGCCATTGGTATAAAAAAAAATTACCAAAGGGGGGGGGGGGTTTCCTCCAAAATACACACATAAAAAATACCGAAGGGGGGGGGGGGGGTTGGGGGTTGAATCCCCCCTCCCCCTGCGTACGCGCCTGCTTGCTTTTATTAATATATTGTTTATATGTTTGCTTTGCCTTTGAAAAAACGTTTTTTAACTACCAGAATAATTTCAAAATCTGTACAAGTCATATGGAAAATAAATCTTTAATTTGATAGTGTTTCACGAAAAGATTTTAGTGTAATTAATTTTGTGATAGAATAATTGTCAACCTTCGATAGGAAATAATATGTCCCAATCCTTTGTTAGTTTCTTGATAATGAAACATAAAGAAATATTTAAACCAATAGCGGAAATGAAGAGTTAATTTCTTCCTTTTGTAAATATTCAAGAAAAATCCAAGAAACTATACAAAATAATATAAATAAAAAGAAATTAGACCGTCGACCAGACTGCGAGGCGTAATATCACACATATCAGTACATAGGAATTCTACGAACCTTTCAAACTGTCATAGACCTGTTTCATTCATTTTCTACTTTTATCAAAATTGACTGATTTCAGGTCGAACTTCCCCTTTAAATCCTGAACTACCTTTAAAGATCAATATTATACACGCGTTGAAAGATGAAATGTCGGTATTCTTCTTGGCAGTGAGTATGGATGAAACAAACAAAATATTGATTACGAACAAATATCAAAAAGAAAAAAAAACTATTTTGATTGCATTAATTTACTTTTAAAAGTGTACTCTTTCAAAAGGGAATAGATTCGTTCCTTTCCGAAAAGTACGAACTTCTATCTTTTCATGCAGGTCACTATTCTTTTGCCTTATTCATATTCGTACCCTCTCAAAATCTCATGATCATGTTTGATGTACACATATACCATGTTCGCGTTCATTCCGGTATGACATTAATCACAAATCTATCGGACTAACATAAGTCCACGACCCCTATACCAGAATGACCATGGGAGGGGTAATAGCGACCAAAAATGGTTAGCTATACTTGATGGTGACGGTGTAACAGATTTCTCTAGCCGAGATTTAATGTTCAGTCGTCTACAGCTGATGGGGGATGACATAGATTAATGGCTGCATATGGCCAGACTGGGTCGGGCCTAGCCTCTTAGACCTTTAACAGCAATCGTAGGTATTCATCACAAATTGATGTATTGGTTGGATTACATAAGAACAACAAGAGGGTAGGAGTATTCCGCTAGCCCTGGAGAAATATATTGATATTACTTGATTTTAAAGATACTATGTCCCTGTTGCAGCCAACATCAAATTATGTAGAACTTTGCAGGAATTATGAATATGTCATGTATGTCCTATCTGTGAAATGTAAACATTAGCAGTGTCCTAATATTCAAATTATGCAAGGAAACCCGTTTACTTGCTAGACGTCACTGTCAGACACTATTGAGTGATTGACCGGCTTTTTTCTTTGGTAATAACATCCATTAAATGAGCTATAAAGGATACATGAGCATTTGCATACATCAATAATCCACTTCTTGGAATGGCCAAAATCAAACTGATTGAATCTTTGCGCAGTATAAAACGTACGACCATTCGGTACAATGGTCTGAAAATCAGACTATTAATTACTGGCTCTATAGCTCTTAAGTCGATTCGACAACTAATAGTCGTTATTTTCCCACTTAAAGAAATTTTCAAGCCCCCCTTTTTTCAGGGAAGTTCTAAATTAGTATTATCTTTCAAAAGCCGTTGGAATTTAACCTTTTCATTTTGTTTTGCCTGCAAATGGGACATAGTACCTTTTAACCTCAACGTTCTACCCTTTACTTTATCTCTCTCTCTCTCTCTCTCTCTCTCTCTCTCTCTCTCTCTTATATAAAAGTATATGTACTAGCTGCCTTTCTCGAATTATGTCGATATCTCCTTTTTCTTACTACAGACATCTCATCAGGCCTCTGTCTTTTCTGTCTCCCATTTACTTAACTTTTCTAACTTTTCTCTCTCTAAGCCTCTGTCTCCCTATCTCTCTCTCTCTCTCTCTCTCTCTCTCTCTCTCTCTCTCTCTTACACACACACTCACTCTCACTCTTTTTCTCTTTTTCTCGCTTTACTGTATTTTATTCCTTTCCCTTGTTTGTTCCTACTACTTCCTCTCTCTCTATTTCACCATGTCTCATTTGCATCCTGCCTCACTTAATATCTGCGGAAGACAATCATGATTTGGTATGTCTTTGGTTAAAATGTTAATTGGAGATGTATGGATAGAGAAAGGTCTTTATACTTTTATTATAATTTAGATAATGTCGAAATAAAACAAAAAAAATTATATTTGCTCAACAAAGAGAAAGAGCGCTTGTATTTTGTTCGTGGATACTTCTGAAAAGTTCTATTCTTTCTTTTTGCTGAATTAAAAAAGAAGGAACGCATTCCGACGTAGTGTGAACTGTTCAATGTCAGGCGAATAACCCGACAAGTAGTGCATACAGTATTCATACTAAAGAATTGATATCACGCAATTTATTTTAATAGACTTTTAAAGGAGTTGTCCGAACTTTAAATCACCGAGAGAATAAAGAATTTTCGCACTGATAACTTTCATCATAGCATGCGATTACGAGCTACGGTCGGAGAATCGTTAAAGGCCTACCAGTAGCGAGGAATGCCTTCAATAGCCCTCTGGGCCCCTTCTCTACGTTTAATTTAGATCCCTGATCAAACGGCGCTCTCGCTGCGTCGTGCCCGCAGTCTGACCGCAACCTGAAGCATTCCTTGGCGTTTTCCAATTCGGTGCGCCAGGTAGGGGCGTGTTTGTTCATCATCGCATGACAAGGACAGAGTGAGCAGAGGTATATAAGACGTGCTAATATCATCAAGATTCCTGGGATAGCCCTGCCTCAAAACACTCCATGCAAAGTTCATCTCCCTTTCTACCTGCATTTGGAACATCCACCTGTTTGGGAGAGCGGCAGGGTACGGGGGCGATTACGTGAGTTGGAGGGATGCCCCGTGGGGTGTAATTAACACTTGGTTTGGAAGGAAGCCATTTTCACTCCCGAAGATGAAGCGATTAAGGACGTGTCAGGTTTGCTATTGTTCGGAAGATTGCGAGCTCACCTCCCTCCCTCACCCCCTGTGATGATGGTCAGGGTGCGGTTTTGGTATTATCTTCGGTAGATGTCAACATCCCCGGTGTTAACGGTGTATGCAGTGTTACGATGGTGATGGGGATTTTTTTTTCTCTCTTTGCCTCATCAGAGGATTTATTAGGTATACATGGTTTACATTCAAAGATACAATGATGGAAATCAAACTGACATAATCAGAAAAGCATCATTATTGGCATAAAAAAAAAATTGAAATTATTTTTTGTTTTGCAAAGCATTTGAATCACCATTAACAAAAGAATTATACAGCTCCTTATAGGTAAAAATTCGGTATAATTTCTCTTTGGAAAATTTGTTTGGAAGCAACTTTTCTTTTGTCTATTCCTGTCATATTCCGATCGACAATCAATTTGTAAATGGTCCAAAAAGCTATAATTAGGATGGTGACGGGGATGGTGTTGGTGATGATGATGATGGTAATGATTACAATTCTAAGGATGACGAGGAGGATAGTTAAGGTGACGATGATGGATGATGATAGTGAAAATGATGATGACGATGACGATTATTGCAAGAAATGTGGCATTCTTAGTCCTGGTGGAAATCATACTCTTTTAATAATACATTATCTAAGGTAGATGTAGAGCTTCTAAACGCGAACATAATAAATAGGTGATAATGATAACTGATGATAATGATGATGATTATGGTGATGTTTAAAACAAAGATGACGAAGATGGCGGTACATTCTTGATGATATTAATGATTGATTTGGTATAGATTTGAATGCGAGATACACTATATGACAAGTAGAACAAAGAGATAACAATAAGTAAAAAAAAAAAAAATAGAAAGTCGATGATGTGAAGACGGGTGCATAATTAACGAAACAGTAGAAAGTGTGTAAATTGAAGTTTCAGAAGACGGAATGGATAACAAATCATGAGATTGCAAAGGTAAATGAAAAAAGTAGAGTGAAGGAGGGGAGATATTTCTTATATTCAACAGCCAATATAATAATGTACAATAAATTGACCTTTCAATCCTCCTCAATTTCATAGAAACGGAATAATAAACAATATACAAAATATAAAAATATCTGATGGATACATCTAGCTTAAAACTATATATACAAATTTGAAAATTGAACTTATGTGAGGATCGAAACTACTAAATAAAGAATCTTTAAAATGATGATTATACCTTGATGCTGCGCATGCGTATATACCCTGCAATGACTGAGTTTAAAATTTGAACAAAGGGTAAACGGAGGACAGAACTGGAGTTACTTCGAATTTTAATCAAGCACCATCCACAGAGCTCTGATACAATTATTGAAATGACGGGCTGTTTCCTCCTAGGGGGTATGCTAGTTAACTCCAAATAACAAGGCCACCACGTTTATTAGCTCCAACTCCCCGGCACTATACAGCACCCGCCGTTGTCATTCCAACCAGACAGGGGAATCAATGTCAATTTCTCTTTAATTATGCCAACTTCGTAGCCCTAAAAAATGTTTGGTGGCAGCACATGCCCTGGAAATGTAACAGTCAAGAAGAGTCAACCCATGCGCCCAGCTGCGAATGGGAGCGTGATTAAAATGTGTGACATAGCTTTTCGCGCGTTCGTCGCGCCACTGCTGCTTGTAGAAGGGGTAATAGGAACATAGGGATGTATCGACCTCTTATTGGGTCATGTCCTTTTATAGCAATAATTCCATTCTGTTTGTATGTAATACATATGTTGCTTCAACATGTATAACGAATATCGTTTGTTGGGTATCAAACTTGTTAAGGAACCACAAATTCTTTAAATTTGAAACGGGGATAGTAATCGTTTGATATCATTACGATTAATGGAACATTTAGAAGTTATCTTGAACGTTTTGATTAACCTGAACAAATTTCAAAATAACGGAAACATTATATATCTGCTGTGTACTGACACATCACAGGAATAATACAATATCCGGGTTTATTACTGCCATAATGACTACAAATTCAAGCAAATATAATTACGCTAATCATCATAGGATATGACAGAATACCCAATTTATTTACCTATAACAACTTGAACAAGATACTTATTATCTTCCTTTAAATACACGTGCTACTCTTATGCTAGCTTTGCCACCCCTGAAATGTAAATCTGAAACCCTTCACGTTCGATACTCATTACTAGCAACGTAAGTTTTGTATCCGACAGTTTCCTGCTGAGTTTTTCTGCTCTTAAGAAAAAGTTGGAATTGTGAAGTTTGCAATATAATTTGGTATACACATGTTTGTATTATAAAGGTACAATAGATTTTCACGCTAAGATATATGAAATTTATAATTCAAAGCTCAGTATAGTTGGAGTTGGATTTTAAGTTGGTTTTATTGATACATGTACATTGGAATGATCGTCTTTTGATGAATATTTCCTGCTTTATTGCTCCAGGAACATTTTTGTGATTGTACTGGCACTTTCATTGCAATTATCTTGAAGAATTTTTTCTCGAAGAAAGACTAACCAGAAGCTTCTGTTTCTTTCATATCAATAGAAATATGTAACCTCTGGACCCCGTTCCGTTAAGAGTTTGCAGTCTCCTATCTCCTAAGTATTATTTGCAATTGATATCAATCGCAAATAAATTAATATCAACTAAGACGGGACCCTGAAATCATAAATTATAGCAGAATTTCTCTATCCCAATTGTGTGCGACATATTTTCAGAATGAAAACATTCGAGATTATGATTTTTAAAAAATTACTCACTTACTCACAAGGATACCATGCGATAACAAAAATATACATCTCATAATTATAATCTTGAATTTAATTCACGATGTGACGGGCATAAAATACAATTTAAGGACTGACACTCTCTCAATTCTTTCATGGTGAACACAATAAAATCCTTTTTTCAAAGTTGTCATCCTTCTCTTATTCTAAAATCTCACTTTAAAGTCGATCCCTGGATCATTTTATGATTTAAAGAGAGTAAAAAGAGTTTAATTTTAACGAATAAAATGTGTTCCAAATAAGCATAGTTAGTTGATTTTGGTTGCGATACTATTGTGATAGAAGGATTTCACCTCGTGTAGTACTGCCGCCTATCGCGTACTCACTGTTCATACATTTGATAATATAGGTAGCAGACATCATAGCAGGGGCGTAATTATGAGAGGGGGAAGAGTTGCAAGGGAGTATGTACCCCTGAGATCATTTAGACAGTTATAATAATAATAATATACCGTACTTACATGATTGTATATAGCGCATATCACTCTTTATGTCTCTATGCGCTGTAAGAAAGAGTAAGAAGGAAAGGTGGATAGAGTAACATATAAGAGTGAGATATGCTCAATATACTTCAGCATCTCGTTAACATTGGAAAGTATTTTTGAAAAGAAATGTTTTAAGACGCGCCTTAAAGTTGTCAACAGTACCACAGTTTTTTTTTTTTAGATTTTCCGGTAGTTTATTCCAAAGTTCGGCCGATGCAACCTGAAAGGAGCGAGACCCGTATAATTTAGTATTTATTTGTGGAATGGTGAGGAGAGATTTTTAGGAAGATCTGAGGGTTCTGTTTGGACCATATTGGGTAAATAATTCGACTGCTATTAAAAAACAACACGTATAACAGGTAGAATAGTATTGAAAGCTGAGATATTATACATCGACGGTCAAAAGGTTACCCCTCCCCCCCCCCCCCCCCCCCCCCCTCCTTGAGAGCACACACGGGCAACAGTTTACCCTCGGTTAAGCCTAGATTTTCTCGCGATCCCCGCTGAATCGGGACGAACAATACTCAAACTCGGTCAGCGAACCTAGCGTCGTTTTGGTACCGCAAACATGTAGGATAAAGCACGATTACTAGACAAATATGCTCTCAGTCAAACATGTTGAATTCCTGACACTGTCTAAGGGGCTACTCATGGTTACATGTAGGGTAATATAAAGCATTCTTTCACACCTAGAGACTGAAAACGGTGGCAAGAAAGCAACTATACCAACCGACTTTCAATACTCGGTTTAGATATGTCAACATTACGTCATTGTTGTATGATATAGATCAATAATCTGAGAACAAATTTGAAATAAATATCAGAGAACTAACCGATATCTTTTATGTTAGACTATACATTTTCGCCGTGTTTGCCTGTATGCAGATAATAATTCAAACACAGTTTAAAGTGAACAAACTGTTTCCGTTTTAGATGTCTTCTTGATTTGTTGCCAAAAGAGATAGTGCTATATAACGATCTATGATCTCTTTCCCCTGAGAATATTTCATACGTTTTGGTTTGTTTGATAACAGTCATCAGTACGAAAACATCAACAAACATAACGATTTTATAGACGACTCCCGTATGCATTTTTGAAAAGAGAGGTAGTAAAACAGTGAGAATGGAGATATAAATAGATATATAATCTTATGATCTTCTTATATGCTTTCAGAAATGGTGTCATCTCCCGTCAGTTCGGAGTACAATAAAAGCGTGGCATCATACCTTTGTTAACATTCGTGTCTCAGGCACGAAACGTTTTGGAGTCGGGGATTAAGTTAGCCAATGCCTCTCCAAAATGGTGCTAAATGTAGATTTAGAGGAAATAATCTACAGACATAACATAGCAGGCACATAATAAGGGTCATAACTCAGCATACTCTAGTTGTAACATGTGTGACTCAAAGATACATCGTAAATGGTCTTAAAGAATGTCAAATCAACAATGTCTCCGAAAAAACGACTTTCTCAATTCATTTATGAATTGTGGAAATTTTGTCTTACCTGATTTATATTTTCTTCTCTTCACTTATCTTATCATATCCAGGGGATGTTTCACAAAGACTAAGATCGACTTGAGTTGGACTTGTAACTATGGCAGGCCATTCATGCCACTGGTTGCTCTCACCATTGGTCTCTAAAGGGACGTCACAAATCTACAGAATTTACACTTTTGATAGTTCATTGTTGAAGAAAAAAAGTTACTTACATTGTAAACTTAAATTATATTTAAGACTTAGACTTATACTACGGTATGCGATTTATGCCCTGAACAAATCTTGAACCTGATGTAGAATTAGAGGAAGAAACCTTAGAAATTATGATTTTTAGATTTAAAAAAAATTCTTCGATAATGAACACTATAACAAATGTAAATTCTGTAAATTTGTGACCAACGCATGATTTGTACGTCCATTGAGAAACCAATGACAGGAATGGTGAGAGCAGCCAGTGACATGAACAGCCTCGGCTGCCATAGTTCAAGTCCAACTTAAGTCGATCTTACTCTCATCATTTTCATTTCATCGCATATAATATCTTGATTTCATCTTAATTTTACCCCATTTCATTCTATTTTATTTATAATTTTATCTTATCTTAAGTTATTTACTTCAATTCAAATTTATATGAGCTTTATCCTGTATTAAATTCATCATATCTTTTTTTTTATAAGTCTTATCTTATTTCATTCTAAAGCTTTAATTGGACTATCTTATCTTAACACCACTGGAACGGCAAATAATACACAAGACTGATCATGGTATCGATGTTTACCAACAATGCTTTCCTCGGATCTTTTCAGGAGGGCTAGAGGAAAACATGCTGCATACTCAATTGGGGCTATCACACGCTTTGCATCTAAGAAAATTAGAAACAAGTCATCTTGTGTAATAAAACTTTATTTCATCACTTTCGTTTCCCCATATTCCAAATATATTTTATATTCCAGTCACTGCTGCTCCACATCCAATTGGTCAATGAACAGTGTCCTTACAGTATTGTTTTTTTTTAATGTGAATGAATGTTGTGTGTCACAGTTCGGTTAAAACCGGGTATACGGCTTGGCCTCTGAGCCAATCGGTCTGAGACTTAATCTGACTTTTCCGGTTTTAGAGATTATAATGCACCCTATTTAGGTATATTAAGAGAAAGTACTCAATACATTTTAATTCATGGACCATGTTGACAATAATTGATCGACATCCAGATTATTGTGGCTTAAAGCCATGTCGCTGTCTTCTTTTGAACAACGATCAGATCAACGATCGGGATCAAGTGTAAGTGGTTTGTCTGTTTTATTATGAAGATTTACTATTAACATGTATAATTTTACTTTTTTGGGGGGGGGGGCACCCGACAAGGCGGATAAAATAATAATTTTCCTTGATATTCCGTGACCTTGCCCCTTGTAAAACAACAAGCTTCAGATGGATCATTCAATTTGAAAGGTTACAACTTTTCAAACATCATTTTGTCGCCATCCATACATATCCAAACGACTTTGGCAGACATGGTTATTCTACCATTCATTGATGTTGACATTGATGGTATAGTTTTCGGGTGGAAGGCTTTCGGCCGGGAAACATTAAACGAGGTGTCTTCGTTTTACATCAACATTCGCGAATATCTGGCATGGTTGCGCGCCTTATGTGACACGGTGACATCAGATCTGGCGGGCTAACATGGCGTGTTTTTGTGGCATCATGGAAAGGGTATCATCGCACAGCCTTGGCGCCGTGCTATGAATCGTCTGGAGGATATGAAATTGCTTATTTCATGATCAACCTTTCAAATTCAAGACAACAATACCTGCGTTCCTGGCCTCATGCAAGTATGCAGGAGAGATTGTTGTCATCTTCTGTTTTCATACTTTCAGGACTTAAAGATATTTCGATATACATGTTGTAAAAATCATACTAAATCGTTTTGCAATACAAGGTTTAGTACTTTTTATAACAATGTAATGATAATTATGTCCCATTTCAATTCTGGTACTCACTTTACTGTTTTCTTTTATTTTAATGCACTTAGAAATCTAATAAAAAGTTATGAAAATTTTTATGACATCGATTAAGGTTCGCAAATATTCTTGAAATTTTGAATATTTATCTTTTTTTAAAGTAGAAATATAAATTTTAAAAGACTAGGATTATCTAATTTTTCATCCATCAGGTAGATTTGTCAGTCTTTAATTCTTCAAATAAAATGTTTACCCACATGCTCAGTGTATAATGTCTTCGTCGCTTGTTCATGCGAAACAAAGGATGTTTAAAAAAAACCGTTCAATTCGAAAGCGACAATTACTTTAACTAACTGTCAGCAGAGTTTACCGCTTCTTATTTTCAATTTTCAAACCTTCGATCGGAATATCAATCGAACGCAATTTGAATCAATCATGCAAACAGTCATCACCTTTTCTTTCTCTCTTTCACAACTACACTTTCTTTTTTTCTTCTCAAGATCATCTACCGGATCGTGTTTTTATTATTCAGTGTCAGCTTTTCCTTTAATTCAAGTCATACCTACCAAAACCATAATCTTAACTTTTCTTGTTATCCTCCTTCAGCTCTTTCTTCTCTTTCTCACTCCTTCCCATCTTCTTCTTTCTTGTCTTCGTAATATTTTGAACCCCTTCACCTCTATCCCTGAGATGCAAACTGTGAGAGGAATCTAGAAGGGGAAATGTCAGTAGCTGGTTACTTGTATCAATTCTTTTTCTTCTCCTTCTTCTACTGCTATTTATTCTCTTTATCCCATCCTCCCATCTTCTTCTTTTCTATTTTCATCTTTTGAACCCCTTCACCTTTCTCCCTGAGATCTAGGATGTGAGAGGAATCTAGAAGGGGGAAAATGTCAGTAGCTGGTCACTGGTATTCGGGCTATGCTCGGCACGGTATAGGTGACATACAACACTAGTACACCGTCATCCAGCCCAATAAAACGCGACAGGTGATGAGAGGAAGAGACAGAAACAGAGGGATAGTGGGTGGGTGTGGGTGGGTGTGCGGGGGTGCATAAAAGAGAAGTAGACGGAGTGAGAAAAAAATAGAGAGAGAGAGAAAAAAAAGTGCGCGCGCATGCATGCGTGCGTGTGTGTGTGTGTGTGAGAGAGAGAGAGAGAGATAGTTCATGAGAAAAAGTCTAGAAAAAAGAAGGGAAAAGGGAAAGGAAAACAAGTCAGACAGATAAAGAGGACATGTCGTATGTGCGTGCTTGAGGAGATAGATAGAGAAAGAGAGATAGATAGAGAAAGAGAGATATATAGAGAAAGAGAGACAGAGAGAGACAGAGAGAGAGAGAGACAGAGAGCGATAGAGAGAGACAGAGAGAGACAGAGAGAGACAGAGAGAGAAACAGATAGAGAGGGAGACAGACAGATAGAGACAGAGAGAGATAGAGAGAGAGAGAGAGAGAGAGAGAAAGGGGGAAAATTAATTAATATCGAGCAAATGATTACGAGAGAGATAAGATAAAACAACGGAGAAGTATAAGAGAGATAGAGAGAGAGAGAGAAAGAGGTAAACGGACAAGTAATTAGATGAAGGGTAGAATATGAAATACAAGCAAGGTAATGGGCGTGAAAATTGGCAAAGTCTGAGAATCAGGTAATAAATGATTTGGCAAGATATAGTGCGAAGTTATGAGTCATATTATGCTGTTAATAAGCAAATCGTCTAAGTCGAATGTATAGGTCGTATACAACGTATAAAGTAGAAACATAGGGAACAAAACATTGATAGTTTGCAACATAATAAATTAAATGGATAAATAGTTTTCGACGTATTGTTAATCAACTACTGGGGCCAATGTCATACACCGAGCAATAGATAAATAATTAAAATAACATTTATACGAACAGAATTTGTGTTCTTTTCAAGAGTTTCAATATACGGAACTATAAATATGTAATTCAGAGTATATATCCCTATATAAGGGTAAATAATATATTATATCAGGTATAATGTTCAATGACATGTCTATGATTATATCTTTTGGTTACTGCTCCGTGAATATACTTATATTTTATACAAAATAACTTGACTTAAATTGTTCCGTATCAATCTAAGTTATCTCATATAACGTAACGTAATTCTAACGTAAATTACATTTATTTTATGACATTACAAAGAATATCAACTTTTTGAATAAATTATCATAGTTCTTTAGTACTAGGCCTAAATGGAAACCGCAGGTAGCTCAAGGCTGAATAAAGATACAAATCTTAGTCGATTAACTATTTGTCAACGCCTTATAATGATAACAAACCTTTCCTTATTGGATATAAGTATGATGCCACAGACGAAAAGTTCGTTCGTGATATTTTTATATTAAAGTGAAAACCTGCTTAGGGATGGCAGAGAAGCGAGAATGACGCTGCAAATCCTGGTTCTTAATGCCAGGATTTGCAAAAGATTATCCCCTACAACCAATATTGTGGAAGATCTCATTGTAATTCCTCACGAAGGGAACACCTTAATTTCTTGCATTGATTGATTGACATGGGTATTAATATGGCGGACAGGGCGTAGCGAATTCCAAATTTACCTGGGGCTTGAAAAGAGATTAATACAAGGCGATGTGGATTAAAGGGAGGTAGTGTTGTGGGAGGGGTGAGTGTGTGATCGTACTTCATACGTTTAGAAGTTCCTGTCGCGTATGATTATTTGAATATTTTGACTGGTACTGGAAACAGCTCACCTTCCACGATGGAATAAACTTTAAATGGTAAAATTGTGATGTCATAAAGCCAAACAATAAAGTGGGTATAGCACGTGGTAATAACAAAATGGAAATGATAATAATATAACAACAATAATGATAATGATGATTTTTAAAAATAGTAATATAATAATAATAATGATCATGATTATAACAATGATAATGATAATGTTAACAATTATGATAATAACAATGATAATGATAACAATTATGATAATATAAATGATAATGATAATGATAATGATAACAATTATGATAATAACAATGATTATGATAATAATTAAAAAAATAATTACTATAAATATATATTTTTTGAATAACAACAATAATAATAACGATAACAACAATAATGGTTATAATATTTTTCGTGAAATAACATACTTTATTTATTGAAAATAACAAGAGAAAGCATGTAAAAAGGATTATTCTCTTCACTGTTTTTATATTGTCGAAGCTTATGTGCCCCTCCTCATTCATCCCTAATCTCAGGGTATGTGTGTTACTAAGCAACGGAAGGATCACCTTCAATGTGATGTGTGGTTTACAAAGGAAAGAAGGAACAGGAGATAAATTAATTAAAATTGTCATCCCCTGAGCTACTGGATGTCTGTGTTTAGATCATACGTGCTAAAATCAGTCATGTCAATGTCGATGCGCTACTAATTGGTGGATTCGGGGGGCACCAAGGGACATGTGCCTCCCCCAACTTAATCCAATCAAAGGGAGTGTAAAAAGAAAATGTACCCCTCCTATTTGTGTGCCCCTTCTTTCTCCTTTTGCTTGTCAGGGATATTTGCCTTTTAAAAGAAGCATCCCCGAAATACGGCTGTTGCTTGTAAAATATTTTGTTGTTGTCATTGTTTGTAAGAGAATCGTGGATAACAATAATAATTATTGTTATTATCATTATTTATTAATATTATTATCATTATTACTTGCAATCAATATCGCGCAGTTCTTATACGAGTGGCGACGCTAATACGATTTGAATGGGGGAAAGGGCGCATAGTATATGCTTTGAAATATGAAATACATACTTGTGAGTATAATATTTCATTTCATCGTTATAAGCTCCCCCACAATCCCAAACCGGATATACGCCTATCTATGTGTCTCTTTAGGAACGATTGGTAAGCTATTATTATTACAGGGCAGCTGCCTCTGTGTCATGCTATGCCCCTACTACGCAATACATAGCCTGCTGTTTGTTGTTTTGAAATAATGTTTGTCGGCATGTACATGAGCCCGACGTATGAAACGATATAACATTATGACAATAGCATAGATGAGTAGGTTGGTTATGCAGGGAGCGGCGCGGGGTTATTTCGATTGGAGGGGGAGGGGGAGGGGGTGGTATTCGACTGCATACCGACAAGTATGATGAACCGACAACAATAATGGAATAAATACAATTTAAAGTGGAAAAGTGTATAAATACTTGACAATTGTTTGCTTTGCTTACTACAGGAAAATATGTTATCGAATATCTTTAACCTGTCGGATTATTTGAACGAGGGAACCTCGGATAAGGGAACCTCACATAAGCAAAAGGTGAAGTGGGGAACCCCCCCCCCCCCCACCCTGGTAACAAAATCATAGCAACTTTCAACATAGCAACATACGGGGCTGTAACGTTTCCGTATAAGAAGTTTATCTGTTTATCTATTTCTTGATACGCGACTACCTTTTGACTGCATGAGAACGAAATCTGAAGCCACTAACTTCATTAAACAGAGAAAAAATAATAGGTTGATCTGATAAATCTGACACTAATATCTTAGATTCTGTTCTTGTCTATTAACATTTTTATCTTTTCATCATCGTTGTTAATGATATCATTATCCTTATCATTATCATAATTGCAGTATAGTATTCTCAGTATTCTCATTATTATTATCATTATTATTATGATGATGATCATCATCATCGTTTTCATATCAGAAATTATGATTCTCTTTTTAAAGGTGGCAAGCTGCCATTTTAACACATCATAATTATCTACGAAAAATAATTAATACAATTCCTAATTCGAACTTTGAGTCTATAGGGCAGACAGATTTACAGGTATGACCGGTACTCAACTTCAAGACCTTAAACTCTGCGTATCTGTAAAAATTGTGGATAACAATGCATCTCTTGAATATCATTCAGTGCCTCTTAATCTATCCCCTGGATTTTTTTTCGATTTCTTTTATTTGATTTTTTTTATTTTTTTTTATTTTATTTGATTTTTTTTTTTATTTTTTTTTTATTTATTTATTTTTTTATTAATTTTTTTTGATTTTTTTTTTTTTTTTTTTTTTTTTTTTTTTTTGGGGGGGGGGGGGGGGGGGGTCGGTTTTAGTAGGTCTATAGATCAGCTATGTCATTTCCATTCTGTTTGAATTAAAACGCTCCAAGTAAACCCCGAATTCTGGTTAACCATAATGGAGATAGAGATATTAAATAGGCAAACCATTTGTATTTTTTCGACATTCTTCATCATTTTTTCTATATACAGTAGGTAAGATTATCAAAGTCTGTTAAAAAAGAAACAGATCAACCCGATCGATAATCATCATTTGGAGTGCTAAAAGATGATTTTATCCATTTTGGTATATACATGTAGGCCTGTGTATATGTCCGCTCGGCAAAATCACGACCGTACACAAATAACAAACAAACGAACATACACAAGAACGAAAACGAACCAAAGCCTCGTGAAGTATGCTGCAATGTATGGACATTATTGTTTAAGTATATAAAATTGTAAAGAAATGTTTCATTTATTGGTTTTATTCCTCCTTATTTTGAGATTGTTTCGACGGATGTTTATATTGTTTGTTGTTAAGCCATTTAAAATTACATTAGTACGTAGATAATATTTTTAATGTGTGTCGAAACTACAATCTCTGCAAACTCTCGATGGCTCAACACTTTCAGTCACTTTATATATCAGTCACTACCACACGTAACACTCATGACACTCATTCATTCGAAAACAAATTAAAACAATCCATATTAGTTATACGTTTTTGTCATATTTAAGTTTATTCTCATCCTTTTCTCTCAATTCATGGTTTCGCGATACTTGATCATAATCATACGGCAAAAAATACCAACGTCACACACTATGTTTATAGATATAGATAACAACCCAAACTTCCGTAGCATTGCGTAATGCAAACTATGTACATATCGAATGTCAAATAGAAAAGCAAAATGAAAGCATCACAATTAATATACCGGAGTCTGAAAAATCAAACATCAAATTCTGTCATAATCCATTACCATGGTTTCAAAACATTTGAAAGCATTATTACAGAATACTGCTTCACATCAATATCCAATCAGATTTTGAAGTTATTTAGATGGCAAGTGTCATTGCGTCGTTCAATTTTTTTATTTTGTTACAGAATGTGAAAGAATATTGAACTGACAAAGGTTAAGCAGAAAAAGAAAGATAACTAGAAAAAAAATATCCATACAAATTCGTTTCAGATGATTGCTGAAGTGTCGGCGCCAGACTTGCCATGGAAGCATAATTATCTAACAAAATCCAAATGAGAAATCATGATTTATGATATATTTACATAAGTACAACGGAAGACAACGTAATATGTTACGTTAGATAAACCACTATGCTCCATCATAGTTTTTCCACAATATTTTCTCTTCATATAATATACCGCAAAGACACTCAGGCTTATTTTAGATAACATTTTCAACACTTGTACAGTTTTTACAGTTTTTACACGAGCATCTTTAGACCGATATTTCCCCGATGATTATGTTGCCTCCGCCTTTAATACATCTCTCTGAGTAATATTATAGGCAATCTTATAAATCTAACAATGACATCATTAAGATGAAGCTTTGCTTGATCAAACCCGTTCCATAAAATCAATCTTCTACCGATTGTTACTACTAAAACATATTGCACTCGTTATTCAAGCATCGCTAAATCTTTACGGCCGCATAAAACTTCGAACCAATCACAGCTTCCGTAGAATGAACCAATCACCACCAATGTTTCAGAACTTGTATTCGCTTGAATATGGCTTCTGATTGGTTATTGCGGTATGCCGCATTCAATAGCAGTTTATACGCAACTGAGTTGATATCAGTATGCAACATAATATACACAATGAGTAGCCATCTGTTACTCAATATTTCATGAATAAATGAATCATCAATCGTTTTCACACAGTCATGTGAGTCTAAGCTGTACATAATAGTCATATCCTCATAAGAAATATTAGTTTTCTGGGCCCATTTCAGTTGAGACAATTTGTATCTTCAAGTCGGTCTACAACATGTAGGCCTAATGTTCTATTTCCATTAGAAGAGAAAATATTTATTTAAAAAAAAACACGATAAAGGGTAGGCCTGCAAACAAATTATAGAAATATATCTCAATTCAAACATATCACTGATGAGAAAAATGAAAGATGTATGGAAATCAGAATTGTATGCAGCACTGTAAACACAAAGATATACCCTTATCAAAGTTCGGCTTGTACAGCTCGATACGCCCAATACTAATAGCAACTCGTAACGAAACAAAATTAAACAAACAAAAAAATGACAGAAAAAAATCTCTAAACATGGTTCACAAAGTGATCTATATTGAGATTCTATTTTCACATTAATTCAAGCATGGGATTTTCACCAACTTCATTCGATTAATAAACCTCGTAATTTGGGATTTCACAAACAATTGCCCTTTGTTGCACTGTTTTTTTTTTTAATTGATATATATTTAAATTACAGAATGAAATCTTTAATTGAAAAAAATCCTGAGTATAAACTTATATATTTAAGATTCATAGGTAGACTATCTATATAATAACTGAGAACAATCTTGTATTTATGTATCAGGTAATTATATAACTGTACACCAATGTCAGATCACAATCAGATTATGACATATATTATGGATGTCATGACTCAAAGATATTTTTTGTAGTTTTATAACTTTCTATTTTTGTATTTTTTTCTAGCAAGCTTTATTCAGCATTGATACAGAATAACAATAATTATATTATTATTTTCGGAACAACAAACTGATATACAACACACTTTCATTTCAATTAAAGCCTATATACACTATGTGGTGGTAAATCCCCCACCCCCCAAAAAGATTGACAAATTTCCCTTTGAATTTAGTGAATAAATAGCATAATACTCACAATGCAATACGGCTGTAAGATTTCCGTCTCTTTATGTCGAATGTTAAAAAGGGAGAGGTGAAAACAATGTAGATGCTGGGTTACAAAAAGTGACTTGAATTTTTCATAAATTTGGAAGTTGTCTATATCAAATAGGTACACACTCTAACCCTAGAGTTAGTGTTAGATATCCTTGTTAGTTTGCTGTTTTCATAAATTAACCGGCACGTACACCGGCATAACACTATGATGGAAACGCCACTGCTCATAATTGCGAACATTGAGATTACTAAACATTGGCTTTTAACTATGATTTAAAAGAAATCCTTTACATCATCCAATAGTCGATTGGAAAGGAAAGTTGGAGTCGTGACCATACAAACCAAACACCGGATCAATGTAAGGAAGTGGTCCACATCTTAGTTAAAAGCATCTTTCATGGACAAAAGTCTTGCAGCAGAATTAAATAATGAACGGTAATAAGATTTGCACACCAGGTATATCTACCATAAGATCAGGATTAAGCGCTACATGTCCCGCTGTAGAAGCCTCTTTCTTGAAGTTTTAGGTGTTCTTCTTGTGAAATAGCGATTTCAACACAAGGTAGACCTATCTTGAAATCCGATTTGGGGCTTAGAGAGAGATAATAGGGAATCCTTTCTCGAACATCAAGAACAGTTCCTTTTAAGAGTGATTTAAAAGATAGAGAAAGAAAGCGCGTGTTGCGGCTTTCAGAAATTTTCGTGACATCGTCAAATTCGTCATCCGATATAAATAATCGCTCACTTGCATAGAAGTTTGAAAGATAATTCAAAATAAAATTAGCTTACATTTTAAGTAAAGATAGGATGAAAGCGCGGCGGGTATGATGTCAGTGATTTAGTTGGGATGGGTTTAAGAACTCTAGCCATGGGGTACCCTCCTAAGAGCTCGGGTGATGTATCTATAGACTGCATGGCACTCCATCGGTTCAAAGCCAGGGCTGACGATGGGGTACTATCCATCGGAGATACCGGTGGAATCGTAGGGCTCCTCCCGAACAGCCCCGATGTGCTTTGAGAAGAAGGCTCGCAAACACTGGACGAGTAAGCCGCTAGGTTCTGTAGATGACACATACAGACGTTGTTACCACACGGTACATGAAGTCCATGACGATGTCGCTCGTCGACGTTGTGGGGCACACCCATGGGGAGGTGTGGTCGGTAAGGCATGTTGAGATTCAAGAACGGTGACGCGGTTGAGGTAGACGGGTAGACGAACGGATTCTTGTCGCTGCAAAAATGGCGCCCGAGACCGAAGTCGAAATCAAGATGACCAGCCGATAACGGACTCGGGACGGGTAGCTTGAGTTGTCCGAATAAACTCAGGCCAGGATGATGGACGAATGAGCGGGGTTGTCCATCGAGAGGATGGTCAGCAGGACGTGTAAGCATTTTGTGATTGTCACTTTTACCTTTAGGTTCTTGCCAGAAGGAAGCTGGTAAACGTCTCTTTCTTAAAGGCACGGCGTTGATCTTATTGCTCTTATTGTTGTCGTCCATCGACATCGCTTTCTTTTCGGACATACCTCCTCGTATAGACACAGTCTCACTTTCAGTATTGCTCTCACTCTCTGACTGATCATCGTCATTTGATTGTTTGTGGCTGCTTTCCCGCAAGAGATCAACATAGCTGAAAAGATCCATTGTATCATTCTCACTCTTTGGCCGACTTTTCATCATTCCCCCTCTCTCCTGAGTATTGGCTCTTAGTTTGTCGTCGTCGTCGATGTCCTTGCCTGATATACCGACGGGTCCATTATCAATATGTTTTGAATGTTCAATCTCCTGGTCGGCGAAGGGAAATGCATACTCGTGTCGCTTCATGGGTATATCCCGCGAGCTACGGGGATGTGCGTCGTCGCTTTCGGCCGGTAATTCCTCACCGGCTACACGATCTCTTTCTCTACCAAGCGGGTCATGATGACGTGGATGTTGAGGAGGAAGATGAGGAGGTTGATGATGAGGATGATGACTGTGGCGTTGAAGATGCTGCGACATCATTTCCTCGGAAGAAAATCGACGGACTGGCGAATGCTCTTTCTTTAAACTTTCACTCCTGTTATGCTCAGAGCGATCCGAGCTCGTCGAGTGTTGTCGGAATTGTTTTCGAGTGTAGTTTCCCTGATCGAGTGCGGCTTTGATGTCACACGAGGCATGGTGAACGAATTGAAGAAGGTTCTTGGCGTCCTCGCCCCCGTGCGATGGCGGATTCGTCGTCGGGCGATGCAGGCACGGCGGCAGTAGCATCTCCGCTACCGACTGTATATTGGAAGTCCCATTATGTGCTAGTGAACTATTGGTATCAGAACGATGTGATAACTCTAAATTACGTTGAAACTCTCCTGCATTGGTTCCATGTCGTTGCTCTTCTCCTTGTGTCATTATTACAAATTATCCAAGAAGCAATAAAGCGCTTATCAGACTAAAAATCACAACTACCTCTGCGACGTCAGCAACGCAGCCATCTACACGATGAATATGTTAATAAATCCTGCTGTACTTGCCTCATCTATTGAACAAGATAATGCGGAATAACCGACAGGGCTCTTGTACTTTATAACTTCACCGACAGTGCGAAGAAGATCCCGTCATAACGTTTGTGACGACAGCACTTAGATGGATTCTCATTGGCTGAAAGGTGTACATGCCAACTACCGCGCTCGTTTACTGTACCCACAGACAATGCGATTGTATCTCCTACTATACTAGATGTCATGCGTGTGAGTTTTCAGATATTGATAATGCCAAAAACTGTGGTACCATCTTCATTTGAATACATCGATAGTTGAAATGATTTATAATCAATAATATAAACAAACACGAACAATCGTGATTTCATGAAGTCATTGTTGTTTTTGTTGTTGATGGTGACGATGATAATGGTTGATGACGATAATTATAATAATGATAGTGATACTAATGATAATAATGATAATAGTAATAGTAATCATTTAATGTTGATCATGATGATTATGATGATAATAATGCTAATAATAATGATAATAATAACAATAATAATAACAAAAATAATACAGCTGTAGTAACAGAATAAAATAAATTATTCGATGAAAATTGGTAATATAAAAAGTATAAATAGCGCATATCCTCTTCCTGACCTCACAGTTGCCACATAATAGTCTTTTCTATCTCTTCGTATCTCTTTCTATCTCTCCCTCTCTCTCTTTCTCTCCCTCCCTCCCCTCTCTCTCTCTCTCTCTCTCTCTCTCTCTTCCCCTTTACCCCTCTCTCTCTATCTTTCTCTCTCACCCCCCTCTCTCTCTCCTTCCCCTTCACCCCCTCTCTCTCTCTCTCTCTCTCTCTCTCTCTTTCTCTCTCTCTTTCTCTCTCCCATCTCTCCCCCTCTCTCTCTGATCTCTTCTGTCCCTCTGTCTTGGCAATGTACACTAGCGAACGATCAATCGGCCGAATATTCTCCGCATTCGTCACGTCTGTTTCGATATCTCCTTGTGGGAAAGCCGTCAACAGGCATTACCGCCAACACTGCCCGACAACATCTGACAAAACGTGAGCATATTGGCTCTCCACGATATGGCTTTGAGTCCATCTAAATGCTGCCTCACAGCTACCCCTATAGCGATCTGAATCCCAGATGAGCCCTGGGACCAGTTGATGATCTACGCTATAGTGAGGTCATTACGATCCAAAACCAAGAGTATGCAAAGATGATTACGCAGTAATGACTGATTAATTGAATTATGATCTCACAAACTTAATCAATTTAGATAAGATGAATTATTCAGATTTAATCAAATCAAAAGAGTAATTAAAACCAAATCAAATTAAAAACAACCTTTTGAATAACTTTGTAATGGTGATGCGTAAATAGACATTCAGTCCAGACAGGCTCCCCCTGCAGCGCCACCGCCCACACCCCCACTGACATGCACCAGCACATTTTCATTTATTTGTTCATTTATTTATTTTGCGCTGAATCTTCCTGCAATGTTTCTGTAATTGGAACGAGGCGATGGAAATAAAAATAATGTCAGAGCAAAACGGTCCGAACTCTCCCTTTAATTAAAATACCATGTATTTATATTAAAAATTACTAGGAAATAATATAAACCCTCGTCTAGATAATGTTTCAGGCACATAACCATATGGAAACATAATTTCGGAGAGGTAACTCAATTCATTAAAAAAAAAAAACAGTTTATTAGACGATAGGCTTCACGAATTTAATTTAATGTTTTTCTTTGGTTTTCTCAAACGTTCATAACCGTGCTTTCTTTGGCTTTGTTTTTGTTTTGTTTGTTATGTATTTGATCACTTAAGTCAATTTTTGTATCGAGGTATTTGTTTATAAAAATAGTTACATTTCGAATGAAAACATGTGGAAATAATAATAATAATAAATAATAATATGGATATTTATACAGCATTATGTTGTAAAGTAATAATATATAAGATTTGCCAGGCTCTAAATCCACTTGAAATAAACATCAAAGGTGCACTAATTCTAAAGATGAAACAATATTACAATATTTGAACAAGAATATATATCTATATACAAAATAAAGAACATATTAACACAATTTAAAAGAAAAAAGAATAATAAATTGTTAGCCAAATCAAACAGATAATTTTTAAGATAATTTCGGAAAACTTCAACTGATCTTTATTCTGTGATGAAAATAATAATAAACGTATACATCATACACGGTCTTGTGTGGACAAGATATTATGGAGAAACACAACAAGTTTAGAAGTCGCAAAGTTACGCTGTGTTTGTTTAGGTGAATGACCGCATAGTTGAAGCTTCTTAATAGTAGGGGCAATGATTTGTTTACAAGACACTTTATTGTTAAGGATTTAATCCTCAACGATGTCAATACATCCTTATTATTCACTGAACAAATTGCATAGTTGGGGAATTACAATGCTATCATAAAGCTGGCGTAAAGCTTTAAATTGTCTCAAAAGACACAATTAGCTAGAAAATCACCAGTGTAAGAGAAATAAATTTCCCTTTTTATCAGTAAAAGAAATAACGAGTTTTTAGGAGTCGGTTCGTATTCATTGTAGGTCAATCTTATGGAGCTGTTGGATAAGCTGAATGAATTAATACTAAATAGTAAACGTTAATTTTCTATTAGTTCCTCCGTAATACAGGCAGACAATAATATAAGTTGCTCCTTCCATACTCTGTCAATATGCTTATTTTTTTTTTAAGGAAAGGGAAACGTATGGTGTGACGGTAACGAATCTATTTCTCCTTATTATCTCTTGGTCAGAAGGTTGATTTCTACAGACTTGAGCAATTATCTAATTGATGTCAACTCCAAGTATTTATTTATTGTTTTGGTGGGTTTGTTTCTCCTTCTTGTTACCATTCCTTCTATACTTTTACTTCATTTTACTCCTAAAAAACCCCCGGGTGTCTTCCGGTTTCACTGAAGTGGTTTTATGTTTATCACTTAATCAATCTCACCACAACAATTGTTTTATGCATCAGTATCAATTAACCTTCTGTTTAAATGTAATGAAACGAAATATATTGAGCTACACGATGTAACATCTTAAAGACATTTCCATCCATATAAAATGTCTCATAGATGTTAATCTTAATTACGTCATTTTGATCGCCATGCATATAGGTTTGCCAAAACTACAATCGGCCAGCCATCGAAATTAAGTCTTTACCTGCAGGCTATAAAATAATTAACATGATGATTAATATAACTGCACGGTGTCATGTGCACGAATGTATGATGTGTACCCAGTCTTGCTTACTCAACACGGTGAATCAACATGATTAAGCACGGGGGGGGGGGGGCTGGTGCAAACTAAGGGTATTTTCTTGGAATTATGTCTGTCATGTTTGCAGATAATAATAATAATAAAATAATAATACATTATATTTATATAGCGCTTATTACAATGTTTCTAAGCGCTTTACAAAGTTGTACTTAGATAATAATACATTCAATAACTATAATTAATATATACTAATCAACCTACAATTAATTCAAAATACATACATAAGCACAGATACATCTAGTCAATACAATAGATACAATACAACAGATTCATACAGATGAATACAGATGTCAATGAACTCTCCCAAAACAATGGCTCAGTAGTCGACCAGTGGTCTCGTAACCAGAATGTCATCGGTTCGAAACAAATTCGATGTACCGGACTGTCAGTGCCCTTTGGTAGAACACTAATCCATGATTACTATGTCCCTAAGACAGGACTCTAGCCGTAAATGCACTTGTCGCTTTATTATACAAAAAACAGCACCATTATATTTAAAGAGCGTCCCTTGAATATTTGAGGGGGGGGGGTCGTCTCGCCATTTTCCATGTTTTTAGCCCACCATTGTGACTCAAGTAAACAAATAAAAATAATAATAACGTTTTATTTACCCAGGGTAGCCACTGCAGTTATGAAACTGCTCTTCCATCGGGCCCTGCATAACATAAATATGTTATTATTACTACCCTTCTCCAATCTAATATGCTGAGCGCCTAGCTAGAACGCAGGAGGTCCCATTGTTATAAGTCTTTTGTATGACTCGGCCGGGGTTCGAACCCACGACCTCCCATTCATTTGGCGGACGCTCTAACCACTGAGCCACCATGCCCGGTAAGGTCTTTATTGTAACTCTAATACCTTTTCAAGAGATATCATACAATATCATTTTTATTTATCTGATAAAAATCCTGGTTATTAGTCTGATTTGTTTTCTCTCTAATTCTAGCTTCATATACCTTTGTATATATAAAAATAAAAAAAACCTTAAAACATTAATCATTCATTGAAACGTAATTTTGAATTAAAAAAAAAAGTAATAATGAAAAGACACACAAATAAAGAAAAAAACAAGGAAAGTGAAATCTAATTTTTTATGTTTTTAATGTTTTTTATGTGTGACTTTGCAGTTCACCAAAAATTACCATATCGGGTTGCTGTTGCTAAACTATAATTTGTTTGACTAACTATGAAATAAATGACACTGCGCTTGTATACCATGGGAATAGAATTAGAATCAAAATGGGTGACAGGTCTTCCTTGTCAACTTCAAAAGTACATACTCATACTTGTGTCTACTTTGATTACTATCATGGTAAAACATCCCTTTAAACATGACAATAAGCTCCTGTATAACGGCAATGAATTAGCGACAGGAACTACTGACTTACACGCTCTTCGCATAATTTTGTTAGGTTCTGGTGTAACAGGGTTCTCAAGGAATCAGTGTAACAGATACCAGTGGTATTACGTCAGACTATGAAAGGACATCAAGTACAGGAAATGGGATAAAGACAAATTAGAAGTGTTCAATGCTAGAGGATATAGTCATAGAGGATTCAGGGCCATCAAATGATTTGCAAGATGAAAGTGACAACCAAGATATACACGTAGAAATATAACGAAGACAACTAGCCAGGTAGCCAGGTACATGTAGCTTGCACATGTTATGGTATTGTATGGTATGATTTCAAATCCTTTTAGTCCTTAGCCCCACGTCTCTCGAACAAACTCCCCTCGTTCTTAAGAAACAGTACTTCACTAGATTTCTTCAAAAAACAACTGAAACTTACCTGTACAACTCCTCTTAAATTATTGATAGTCTAAGAGAGCAACGCCTTGTATCCTCTGGAAAAGGCGCTATATAAATCCAATTATTATTATTATTATTATTATTATGTGGGACTATACGTGTTGCATCAAGAGTGGTCCACAGTTCCTCAACTACTTCAGGTTGTTTCACGAGGGCAATTCAGAAGCAATCCGCTTCATGTGACATAGCTACAGTGTTATCCTTCCACATTTAGATTAAAAATAATAAGAAATATCACTAATTATTTTTACCTTCACTAGTCTCATCTCACAAAAGCGCCCCTCCTCTTGGCGGGCTATTCCAGGAAAACGGTAAACTTTTTAATCACCCTATAGGTGAGCTTAGAGGATATTGGGAGAGGCTCCCAAAAGTTGAAGCAACTGTAATCATTGGACTTCAAGGTTTGAGGAAACGAGAAATGATATAGCAAATTTTTACTTAGGGAGTTTATCTTGTTAAGTCGTTGCTAAGCTGGTCATAAAACACAGAAGGTTGGACTAGGATAATGAATCTAATAATATAAATTTCGGCTCTCTTCCTTTTTTGACGGACTTATGTCGACAGCCAAAAAATGATATTGGAAGCAAGCTTCAGAACAAAATAATGTCTTTGTTCTTAATTAATTACAAATAGTAAAAGTCATGATGACCATTCTATACCCAACCCGCTCTCCCTAAAAGTCCTGGCTTACCAGAAAAACAAGAACAAAAGAAGAAGAAGAAGAATGTATATTATCATCGCCATGAATTATATAATAATTGTTTTCATTATCATTATCATCATCATCAACATCACCGTCTTGCTGTTTTAAAGATACTACGTCCCTTTTGCAGCCAACATCAAATTATGTAGAACTTTGCAGGTATTATGAATATGTCATGTATGTTGATCCTATCTGTGAATTTAAACGTTAGCAGTGTCCTAATATTCAATTTATGCAAGGAAACCCGTTTACGTGCTAGACTTCACTGTCAGACACTATTGAGTGACTGACTGGCTTTTTCTTCTTTGGTAATAAAATACATAAAATGAGCTGTAAAAGGTACATGAGCATTTGTCTACATCAATAACCCACTTCTTGTAATGGCCAAAATTAAACTGATTGAATCTTTGCGCAGCATAAAACGTATGACCATTTTGTACAATGGTCTTCAAATCAGACTATTACTTATTGGCTCTATAGCTGTTAAGTCGATTCGACAACTAATAGTCGTTATTTTCCCACTTAGAGACATTTTCAAGCCCCCATTTTTAAGGGAAGTTCTAAATTAGTATTATCTTTCAAATGCCATTGGATTTTAACCTTTTCATTTTGTTGGCCTGCAAATGGGACATAGGCCTAGTACCTTTATTTTTAACTGATTTTGTCATATCACTATCGAAGCTTGGCCAAATGAATATTTATATACATGTGTTTATGTAGACACACCCCATCAGAGAGAGAGAGAGAGAGAGGGGGAGAGGGGGGAGAGAGAGAGAGATATATAGTGAGAGAAATAGAGAGAGGGAGGGAGGAGGAGAGAGAGGGGATGATAGTTAAATCGAAATTAAACAACATGTCCTTCAAAGAAGCTCGACTGTTTCTACATTATAGATTCCTTTATATTTCATAAAGAATAATTCGTCTCATTGTAGCTGAGAAAAAATCTCTGTATGTTATTTCTCTATACGTTTATGTCATAATAGTTATGCTTTTCATTGTTGATATGTTCAAAAAGGAAAGAAAAAGAACACAGTTATTCCAGATTATTATACAGATTATGTCCATTAGTTTGTTCTTTCTTTCACTACTATTACAGTACTAATAGTAGTAGTAGTAGTAGCAGTGGTAGTAGTAGTAGTAGTAGTAGTAGCAGTGGTAGTAGTAGTAGTAGTAGTAGTAGTAGAAGTAGTAGTAGACTAGTAGTAGTACATGTAGTAGTAGTAGTAGTAGTAGTAATAGTAGTAGTAGTAGTAGTAGTAGTAGTAGTAGTAGTAGTAGTAGTAGTAGTAGTAGTAGTAGTAGTAGTAATATTAAAATATATCTATTTTTTGCTTTGTAAATCTTAACTTATTTTCTGTCAAATATAAATTTCCAATGCATCACTGTATTTTACTGAGCTTTTTAATCTGTTAAAATCACGCAATTATCACTTTTAAAATCTATAGCAACTATTTTATAAGCCTGTCTGGTTACAAACAAACACGACCCGTTTAAAATCAATGAATATCGGAGAGCAAATATTATTGCATGTTCACATTTGTATATATCTTCATATTTTATATTTTACTATGAACTTGAACGAATTTTGAATTTATATCTTGTAATGTCTGATTTCACATGTATTTATTGTAATGTAATTGTTTTACTATTTGTAAAAAGTCACACAATTCAGCCTTCGGGCTGCGAGATGATTTTCAATAAAACAAACCATTTTATACAGTATATAGTAGTAGTAGTAGTAGTAGTAGTAGTAGTAGTAGTAGTAGTAGTAGTAGTAGAAGTAGTAGTTGTAGACTATTTAGTAGTACTTGTATTGATGCATTTGTATGCTCACTTTCGCTTAAAATGCACTTATCATCGTTTTAATTTATCTTAATGTGTATGGAATATGAAATCCATATGAAAAATGACAAATATTGTTATGAAGTACAGCTTATCAGTATAGAACAGGAATTTCTGTGTCAAGCCTACCGTATACCTCTGTTTGATTAGTTCGAAATGCCATTCCATCGTGCCTTAGCAACACATGGTGAGCACATGCTGCAGGATTGACACCTTTTTGCTCTGGTATATTGATTGTCATGACAACTGCTTAAGAAAGATTACGAACACTTCAATCATTTTAAAGGATTCCTGGTCGTCCAGCAGTGAGGTCGTCGACAGGTATTGGTAGAAAGCTAATCACCACGTTTGCAAACTCGTTACAAGGGTTTTGTAATGTTTTGACTTTACAATTCATCCTGGAGATTTGAGGTTTTCTTACAAATGAATCAATGAGGATAACAATTGATCTTTAAAGAGAAGGTTGAGTTCTGGGAAGAGTTGAAAAATAATTTGTGAGCGTTATCATTCTTATTATGCAAGTGTGGACGAACATCAGATAAGACATGTTTCCTGAAAAGCATGGCTCTTCAAATGCCTTCATATTCTAAATATGTCATGTAATATCGTAAAACTCGGGGGGTAGGATTTTTACGCCACGTGTTCGTGTAGTCCCATATACATATTTCTGTGTACAGTGTTTGGAACTTTACAAGACTTGGCCAAATTTCTTATCATTTTGATGATTCCAGAACCTTGCAATACACATAAATTCGTATATGCTAGATGATCAACCTTTTCTGGTCGATTCCACACCGTTTCTTTCACAATGCAATCGCATGACCAGAACTCAACTTCATCTTTAAGGGTCCAAATACTTAAAGAACTCAATCAGTAGGTGAGCAGCTGAAGGGTTGACGAGTGATATTGCATTTGTGTATAACTTTATATACTTCTCTCCGTTTTGTTCTTCCATGCATGATGCATTCCCCCTTCTCTCAAACCTTATTTTCTCTCCTCTCCTCACCCCCTCACCCCGCTCTCCCCTCCCCCTCTCTCTCTCTCTCTCTCTCACTCTCTCTCTCTCTCTCTCTTTTTCTCTCTCACACACTCTCTCTCTTTCGTTAATTATTTTCTTTTCTCGCTTGTCTTTGCCCTCTCTATATCTGCCTGTGCCTACACTACATCCCTCCTCTTTATGCATGTCACCCATCCTTTTCCCCTTTCTCTCTTTACCTTCTTAAATAAATTCCCCCCCCCCCCCCCTGTACTTTCAAATAGCACAATGAAAAGTCTCTACTTGATAGCTTTATCGAATTATTTATTGTGCTTTAAATTTGTACCAAATGAGTTGCGCTCGAACTATTAGACAAAGATCTACAGTCTTTATACTAATCCCAAGAAGAAGAACAAAATGCTTGAATTTCATGCTGCCACTTTATCAGGCGCGTACGCAGGATTTTTTCAAGGGGGGGGGGGGGGGGGTTTAACATTTATAAATCGGGCCGAAAATTTCGCAACGACTCAGCCAGCCGCTGAATAAGCGGGGGGGGGGGGGGTGGGTAAGAGGTCACTTTTTTTGTTTGTTTTGTTGCTCCCAAAAAAATCGCAACGACTCAGCCGACCGCTGAATAAGGGGGGGGAGGGGGGGGGGGGGGGGGGGGGGGGGGGGGGGGGGGGTAAGAGGACACATTTTTTTTTTTTTTGGTCTCGAAATTTGAAAAATTGACATTTTGCTCCGTTGGGGGGGGGTAAGGTCAGCTTTTTAAGTCAACCATGGGAATATATATATATATATATTTTTTTTTTTTAATAATAAAAAAAAAAAAAAAAATCCAAAAGGGGGAGGGTTTAACCCCAAACCCCCCCCCCCCCCCCTGTGTACGCGCCTGCACTTTATCAAATTGATTCCCCTCATGAGGTAACTATGCTCATGCAGGTGTCGTATTTGTCGTCTGAGCAATGCGTTACCAGGTCTTACCGTCAGTAGACGTTTTGAAGTATTTGAACAAGACGCACCAAACATGCCGCTCTTCCCTGCGAGTCACGTTACTGCAAGCAAACCAGTCTGTTCAGAAATCTCTAAGGAGACCAGTAACCATGGCTATCACTCACTATCCGCCAAAAATGCAAGATGTCCGTTTCATGGGGTTTTTTATACTCCTTTTCTGATGAATAAGGGAAAACTTGTTTTGTTGAATTGTAGACAGTTTTTAATCTTCATGCAGAAGCGTATATAATTATGTTTAGTGGAAACTGTGAAGGAAAAAACGTATTATTTTTATCCAAAAATTGGGGAAAGAGTTTAAGGGACTTTCGGCTCAGTGATTAGAATGAAGAAAGAAGGATAGATAGATAGATGAGAGAGACAGAAAGAAAGAAAAAGAGAAATTAGGGGGAGAAAATTCAATTCAATTCAATTTAAAGTAACACTTACTTTCTTCAAATTCTTTTATTCTTTCATGTCTATAACACTTTTGTAGGAAACAGAAGACGGGAAGAGAGAATTACAGGGCATAGACAGAATAAGGGAGTGAGAATAATAATTTAATGAGAGCAACGGGAGAGACATGCAGAGAGAAAGCACTGCACCTACTAGAGAGGAAAGAGGTGCCACATGGGCCAAAAAGAGAAAATACAGGGGGAAGAGAGCGATAGAAAGAGGAGAATATGAGAGAGAACAAAAACGGAGAGAGGAAGAATGAGAGAAAGGGGAGAGAAAGAGAAAAAAACAAAGATGGAGGAAGGGAGAGGGGATGAAAGAAGGGGAGGGGATGGGGAAAGAAGGGGAAAGTGAGGAGAGAGGGATAGAATGTTTAATGGGATAAAGATAGGTAAAAGCATGTGATTCGGCATCAGGGCGGAAGTATTTTCTTTGCGCTTCAAAATCGGCTTTGAGCGCATCTACAGAGGCGGAAGAGACCTCGTACTGACTCTCCTTCTAGCCAAGACATGCATTACCAGGATAATATTTTCTGTTTCGATGATTTATCTGCTGCTTATTATGACGAATGTCCATGATCTGTGTGTACTTAGGTGATATCATACAATGAAGGAACATTCCTAATACATTGATGCTAGTGTCGCCATAGCGTCCTTGAATTGACTTTAAAGACATAGTGTGAGTGATCTTTCCCTCGAAGATTACCAATAATCTGGATTGTTGCTTAGTTCTGAATATTACGAAACACGAGTTTTGTTACAGTATTAAACAGCACATGGGAGATATAAAAATAGACAATTAGGTTTACGTTATAAAGATACAATTAAAAGCAATTAATTAAACCGAAATACATCATAATCGTAACGAGATAAAGTATGGAATGCGTAATGCAATTTGGGGCCTTTTCAAAATAGTGATTTGTGGTGAGTCATAACGATTGTTGAACAAAAAAAACATGAATAAAGTTAAGAAGTATTGAATATGGGCAAGATACCAATACTTCTCAGAGAAATTTTCCCTCTCCGTAAAGGGAATATCAAACAAAGGAGAGGTGAAAATAATTTACACCTTGACCACCGGACAAACGCATTTGGATAAAACATGGGAAAATCCTCGAGCTATAGGCGAAGACAGTGATGAGCAATGTCCTCGATTCGGCGGTCCTTTATTATTGTCACTAACATTCATCGGAAATCTTGGACAGAACACAAGTGGAACAATATCAGAGTATATTCAAAACGTTCATTAATTCCAATCGCTACCAGAATAAAATGTTCTCCTTAATTAAAGAGGTAACCATACACTTAACAGTACAGAACTGCTGAAAGATGATTATCTGAGGCAATGTTACCGAATAACTTTAATCGTGAGAGGGGCATCCTATGGCAGCAAAAGGGGTATTTAAGAGGGGCACTGCTTTGAAAAATAAGGGATACTTTGTCCCCTGTGACCCGCCTCAACTGTTTTTTTTTTAACTATCATCATGAGAATATAAGTTTTTAATCGTAAGACTTATGAAATTGGATTCATGAAAACATTGGTCCAGTTTCCATTTTGATATTTGCTCCTAACGCTGACCTTTGTGTAATATTATCACATGGGGTGTTTACGTGAATTAGGCCGCAGTATGTCAATCGGCTAAAATCAACATTTAACGCATACTTGAAACTACCCACGAATAACATGCTTACGATGATGGAATGAAGTAATTTGAAACAAAATATCTCAAGTCTGAGGAATCTTATGTCAGTATTATCATATGAGGCGAACAGTAAAAAGGGTCGCCTTTTTATTTTATTGTACGCGTATAGGGAAAATATTATTGAGGGATTTTTTTTTTAAATGAAAACGTTTTAAAAAAAATGACTGCAATATCCGTGTGAACTTACCAGCTTATTTTCATGAAAATCAGTGAATTTGTTGAATAATAAAGACATTATTTTATAATGCGCAACATAATCCACCCAGAGGGTGCTAAAGGCGCTTACTATGAGCTACATAATTTATAAACTATACTTAGATACAATTATGCTTACATTACATTATACAGCATTGTGACAAAAAGCTTTCATTCAGAAAAAGTATGATGTGCATACTTTTCAAGTTCAATTTGTCCTCTTCGAAATGAAAATATTAGAAAATTTCCCACCGTCCTCTCTTATATTCTCCCCTCTCCCTCTCTCTATCTCTCTCTCTCTATAGGCCTATATCCCTCTCTCTCACCTTTTCCCTCCATTTGCTCACTCTCTGTATTCCCCTCGGTATGTCTCTTTTTGTCTTGTGTCTCTCTCTCTCTCTCTTCTCTCTCTCTCTCTCTTCTCTCTCTCTAACTCGATCTTCTTTCTTGAACACTTTCTATTTATCATTTATCTATCTATCTATCTATCTGCCTCATTGGCCTACCTTTCTATCGAGTTATTTATCTATCTATCTATATATTTAACTCTCTGTCGTGTTGTCGTTTGTTTGAGTTTAAACACGCTCAGCATTCAAACTTGATTATCAATTGCGTCTTTACTTTTATATAAGAAATCCTTGGGGCGTTTAACAAAGCCTTTTTTCAATGACAAATAACAAAAATCAGTGACAAATCTGCTGATAACCAATCAGAAGCAAGGATTTCAGTAGCTTATAGCACAAATTGTCATTTGTCACTGATGACAAGTTTTGTGAAACGCCCCCAGGTCTCTTTCTTTCTGCCATTACACCCCTCTCTCACCCTCTCTTGCCCAGCCGCCTTATTTCACCATCTCGGTCTGTCTCTCCTTCTTCCAGCAGGATAGAATAACTTAAATCGCAATCGTAACGGCAACGATCCCCAATAAATATGATAAATATTTGGGTCGGAATTCTTGGTGGATAGTGTTTCGATGGTTGTAGGATTCCCGTGATAGCTGGCGAAGTTTTGATTGTAAAACACGATGCTGGATTGGCGGTTGTGGATTTACCCAAGTGTCAAGTGATGCCGGGGCTAGCTGAGTCTGGTGAGTGACCTAGCTGAGCCACCCCTCCCCCACCACCACCTGAACCCCTAAACCCTATCCATCTCAAAGGGATGAGTCCAGATTTGTCAGAATAGCGGGGAAAAACAATTTTACCCTCACCAAATTTACCAGGAATTGGATTTCTGAAATCACAACAGCCCACTTCAGACTCTCCCTCTCTCTCTCTTTGTTGTCTTTCTATCTCTTTCTCTCACTCTATCTCTCTCTCAAATTGGAATCTTACCGACACCCTGAAGTGCCAAAGAGGGAATCCCGCATGATTTTCCCTCCCCCTCCACCCCCCCCCCCCAAAAAAAAAAAAAAAAAAAAAAAAAAAAATTGTGGCTCTTCTTCAATTTTGTTATTCGGGGGCGGAATGGGGGTCAGCCCTCTGGACCTGCTTTAAAAAAATCCTGTCTGTCTTTCCCATACCGTGAAGATTCTGAAGCTTGTATACTAATTCCATCAAACTAATTCATTCTAATTTTTTGCTCATTCACATAAATCTCCTCACAAGTGAAAGGGGCAAGAATGTTTTGTATCATGCTTACAACACAAGTTTTGTTATTACATGTATTATTTTTCTTGTTCTCTATCTCTCTGTCTCTATCTCTGTCTGTCTCTCTCTCTCTCTGTATGTTTGTCTCTCTCTATATATATCTCTGTCTCTCTATGTGTATGTCTGTATGTCTCTCTCTCTCTCTCTCTCTGTCTCTCTCTCTCCACCCTCTCCGTTTCTCCTCCATCCTCCATCTCCATCCGCTCGTAGACACTTTCTGATCTGCGCCCTCTTTTGCCACAAGTGAGTCCAGGCGATCTTTTTGTGTTCCCCTGCGAGATTATGATTCTTGGCTGAATGAGTTTCGCAGGCGCAGATCCAGGTTTTTTGTTTAAAAGGGGAGCAAAATATCATATACATAATAACCTTACGGAAATCAATATGATTTGTTCAATGCCCTTTGACTGAAACTGAAAGAATTCTCTGACAACAAGGAAAAGGAGAAAGAAGGAGAAAAAGAAGGTCGTTTCCTCATATACACCTCACAAAAGGTGGAAGGGGTCGGTTGTGCCCCCACCTGCCAGTGAATTTTGATTCCTCCATCGCACTAAAAAGTGTTGACTCAATTTTAAAATTAATTGACTTTTGGATACAATTCTTTCCAAGTAAGCATTTTATTTCTCTCTTTTGCTTTTGCTTTTCTTCTTCTTTCTTCTTCATCCTTTTTTTCTCCTTGTCTTCTTCTTCTTCTTCTATTTAAAAAAAATATTTTCCTCCATTTTTCTCTTTTCTTCTTCGTCTTCTTCATCTTCTCCTTTGTTTTCCTATAAAAAAATCCTTGGATCCATCTACACCCAGCTGCATGTATACCTACGATTTCCCGAAGATGGCGCTCGACTGCAAATCTACCCAGTGTACCATTGACTTGGATGGCTCCGCGTCTACCCGTTCGATGATTGTGTCACCAAACTTCTTGGTGTAACGTAGCGCACAACAATGTTATCCGACAAAGCGTTCAGTTCTCCAGTTTGTAGTCTCGTGGGAAAAGACATTGTGATTTCTATACCTAAGTGGTAACTGTTACTTAAACGCTGTAAAGAAAAAATTACAAGAAGATAAAAACAAAGAGCAGAAATTTGCCATCATACTTTGGCTAATATCAGGTGCATGCTAATATAAGGTGCATTTACTTGTTGCACCTATATGGGCCCTAAAAGATAATGATGTTTTCAAAATTCAATATTTCAGGCGTGCGTTCCAGAGCTTGTGATATGCCCCCAAAAGATGCAAAAAGACAAACAGGAGTTAGATTTAATTACCAAACATTCTATTTTACAATCTGTTTGTTAGGTCATTTCTCACATGAATTCATCTCATGTAAAAACAGAATTTGTTTTCGGTTTTAATACCGACTGGGACTTTCGTGGCCTTCGTAGCTTGGTCATCGACCTCCAACTATTACATAACCCAAACCAAGGCAACTTCGCAACCCGTTTCGGTTTCCGATTCCTTCGATTTGTTTGATTTATTTTTACCCTTTTGCGCTATGATCGTCTGTAATTTTCTCTCTATATATATCTCTTTCTCTCTCACTCCTCTCTTCTCACTCAGTCTTTATCCATTACCTTGATCTACTTACTAGATTAGAACAATGAACAATCAATAAGAAACTAGGTCTACATTAATTGTTAAGTAATCTTAATATTCTCTTCTTGCAATTTCCCTCTTCAATTTACTCTTTGTCGATCTAACAATAATTTCAAATTACTCAGATTCAATATTTTTCAGCCCCTCCACCCCCTTTCAATAAATTTGCGCCACACAACATCCTCCTCTTATTTCTTTCACATCTCCTCTTCCGCCATCCTCTTTCTCCTCTCACGGTCGTCACGTTTTCTCTCAAAGAATTTCAATGTCACATTTGAGGATGGGATATCAAACATTTCAAGATCTACACAACTTAAATGGAAGCCAGAGTGACAGAGGGGTCATGCCTGATTCACATGTATCTGGTATATCAAACATTTTGGGAAGTCTCTGAACTAATCGCATAGTGAAAGTGGTCACATGAAAAGAGCGTACAAAGGCTAGGTACGATCAGAAACATCCCTGGCAGTATTGTGTAAGCCTTGTACGTGTTCAAAATACAACCTCGTGTCTCTTGTGAGGCTTGTGATATGTTTCAATAAAATTAATTTATGGAACCTGGAGGCTTGAATGTAGTAGGTCCATGCTTGAATCTTGAATCTTGAATCTAGAAAAAGAGTTTTACTGAGGTTATTATTAGGGGTATTGTGTGGTTTCAGCACAAGCAGTCAACTTCATGATTATGATGTGAATGGTTTTGATATTCTTACTATTCTTTATTGTGGGGAACACATTCTCCTCCTCCGTCTCCTTATCCTCCAGTTCCTCCAAACAATTAATTCCGTCTTTTTGTATAAAATAGTATACCCCGTCTTGTTAAAAAAAAAAAAAAAAAAGTTTCTGTTCTGTGGAACCAGGCGCGTAGCCAGGGAAGACGGTTGGGCGGTCGCCCCCCCCCCCCTAAAAAAAAACGCCGCCCCCCCCCCCCCCGAAAAAAAAAGAAGAAAGGAAGAGGACGTAGGACGAATGGTCTAATTCTTTCTCTAATAATTTAATGAAACGTCAAAGCTTCCGCGCTTCGCGCGGGAGGGGGGGGGGGGAGAACTTAATTCAGACATGGATGAAATTTAGACTAAAATGAAATCCTGGCTACGCGCTTGTGTGGAACCCATCCTCCACACTCTCCACCCCTCACCCCCCCTTTCTTATCCTCCTCCTTCTTGTTATCCCCCTATCCCCTTTCCTCCGGGTCATCCAAAAATTAAGTCCGTCTTTCGATCTATTTTAACCCCCCCCCCCCCCACCAGCTTATATTTCTATTTTGTGGAACCCCTCTGAAGAAAACAGCCCCTGCCTGGAATGAGCCTTTCTTTATCTTATCTTCTTACTACTTGATGCTCCATAGAATTTTGCTGTACTGCGTTCCACCGCCTCTTCCCCCATACTCCTTCTCTGCCACACCTCTACCACCTTCTCCTCCTCATCATCATCCTCCCCCACCCCTCACTCCTTGCTCATGCTCTTCTTTTGTTCACGGTTCATTTCATCTCATTTTCGTATAGTTTGCTGATTCTGTCAAGCACATCGCCTGCTTTACCCCCCCCCCCCCTCCTCACCCCTTCTCCTCCCCCTCCTCCCTTCCTTATCACATCCTCCTTCACAGAATAAGATCAGACTGACTTCTCTGTCCTTACCAAGGTTGTTTGGTGAGATGGAAAGTCTCATGTCTCATAAACAACGCAACCTTCTGCTAGTATCGCATAACCTGGTAATTATTTCCTATGCAATGTTACGTAATCTTAGAATATTAACGGCCGTCCAGTCACGATACCACCATCTTCATGATAATTGGTGTGAAAATGAAAGAAGAAAAAGAGAAGAAGACAGACAGATATATACTTGGAAAGAGAACAGTGAGAGGGACAATAGGCCTAAATGTTCGGGAAGATTCCCATCTATCTCCTCGATGTAAAGATGAAGAACATGCTCCGCTCCGCAATTAACAGCGACAAAAATATGAATTTTGTCAAAACGAATAAAAGTTTGCATTCCGAAGGCGAAGAAATGTTTGATATTTTTTCTAGTTTCGATTACATGGCAAACCCCCTCTACCTGCGCTGTTTAATTTCGGAAGAAACTATTATATAGCCCGCTTGATTAATAAACTCAATATACACTTCCTCATATTTTGCCTCAAGAATAACACTAATCTTAGAGAAAGACTCTTTCAAAGTTCTTTAAAAGACTTAGAAAGCGCACAGTCAGAAGTGCCGAGATATTAATAAAGAACCCACATACTATGTTATGCAAGCTTCGTTAAACTAATCATGAGCTATACTTTATGTAGTTTATACTTTAAAAAAAATAATAACATGAAGAAATAGAACGCAGGAGCATCTCATGAAAAGAAATGTTACAAAATGAAAGTACTCAACAGGAAAACAACCGCTATATACAAAGGTCTTATGGAACGTAACTAACATGCAAGCGCTCTGCAACCTTCGTGATTTTCACGACTTACATAACTATATGAAAAACATGTTTAAAAGTCTACGATACCAGCCTCTCAATGATACAGTTATAGTTAATCCATCGCAGCCATGATCTTTAATACCATTTTTTAAGTAATACAAATATAGGTTTACATAAATTTAGTATCGTATTAAAGACGTCAATTATCAACCAATCACTTTAGTTGAATAATAAATGATTGGACTAAAAAAAACTCCCGTTTTATCAGGCGCCCAGTCTTAGATTACGTAATAATATGACCATGTGGTGTTAAGTTTTAAACATTCAGAGTCCTTCTCCGTGAAGTTTCGGGCCTGCTAGAGGCCAAATAAATCAAACTTTGTTGAGTCTGTAGCAGCAAACTGTCTACCATATTAATACCCACTTTAAAAATGATTGGCTGCTGAAAATTATCAGCCCGCACAAACTAATTTCTTGACTTTCAAAGTTCTCGGTGCAAATTAAATTCTCACTCAAAGCCATATATGTTATGTAATACATTAGCATCCAAGTACTTACCCTAACAACTATTTTATTTGAAATTATGAAATAAGCACATGATAAGATGAGTTGGAGAATTGAGTAAAGGGTAGAAAATGCTTATGAAAATAGTACAATTCATTCTTGTAAAATGTTTCAATGGATGTCAATATGTATTGTTTACGGCCTTGCTGAGGAGCAGTTAGGGTATACCGCGATTGAAACAATGCAATGCGGTGCAAATAAACCATACAACAAGCATATGGTGATGGGTGCAGAAATATTCCACCATCCACTTCAAATAATCTTATCTCATATTCATATACAGTGGAGTAATTCCTGATAACAATGCGAGGTATCTTCATGCAACTCACGGAGGTGAAATTTCTGGTTACCATTAATTTCATGAAAGCAATTCATACATTACATAGAGTAGGGTCCATGCATAGAGTAATGAATTGTGATTTATGAGGAGTATGTCTGTAACGGAATTCTACAGATGAACCAATCAATTAATCCTGAATAAGTTGGTCTGTATAAAATTGTTTTGGTGACGAAAATAATTCATCTTGCGGTGTATACATGCCGAATATCAAATTAAGAGATTTAACTTCTAGGTTTAAATTCATTCGTTCAGAAAACAGGAATGTAGGAAGGTGTTACTGAGCTCGGCCATGAAAATTGCATGCGTTCAGTATCTTTGAAAACAATCATGAGCATAATTAATAATCATCCGAGTATTTCCTGCCCGTTTCATGAAACTCCCCCGAAACGGTAACAAAATTGAACCAGACGATACCAGCAGACCTCCTCATGATGAATGGCCTTGTTTCAGCTAAAACTTTTGAAACAGCTAGACTGAAATAGAATCTGGAACTTCAAAGTCGGCTATCCTTGTATACTTCTTACTAGGAATGGGCAAATGCTCTCATTTAATGGGCTCGGAGCTATAAGACCGGTTTTTCTTTTTCAAACCTTGCTCTAATTTATTTTGTTATCCCCGTATGTCCTTAGACCGGTCATGTAACATTACGTAACGCCATGCACCCGTTCAGAGAACATACGGACATCTAATCGTTGATACATGAATGATATCGGCTAGAATGAGAACATATAAAACTCCTCAAACGAGATGGCTGTGCTGGCATGTAGTAGGGCCATCCAGACACCAGTGAAATATGTTACGTAATTTCTTTAGCTTTAGGCCTACAAGCTCTCATATCAAGGCCTTAATTTGGTCCAGTGTAAACTGTTTGGCCTAATTACTGCAAACTATACCTACACAATGGTTTATACAATAGCTGTTTGTATTTTATTTTGCACATTTCTCACACTCACAGAAGCTTCTATATGCATATGATGATAAAATCATGTCATATTCAATTAAATATTTAAAAGAAAATAGTGCACGACGACAGGCATTAAATATGAAGGCACAGTGCTCTACAGACTGCAGACAGGGCCACGTTACATAACATTAAATTCTACCAATTCAACCAAGGAGGTAGTTCGAAGCTCCCTGATCAACCAAACTATGTTCAGCAAACTGACGTTAGGCAAAGCTTGAGTGTTAGTCGTAATGAGAAAACATTTAGAATACTACAGTTAGCAGATGACATGACATTATTTGTTCGTACAAATATGTCAGGTAACACAGCTATAAAGATTATTTAAAAAAAATTGAAATGCATTCTGGAATTCAATTGAAAACAAGACAAAAGCCCTCTGGTTGGGGGTTGGGAACCAACAATCCAACAAATACTATTGGAAATATGTTATGGGAAGATGTTTATGTCAATTCAACTGTCATCTATTTTTGTAAAATTAAAGATATAGGCTTAGAAATGAACTGGTTGTGAAGAGATATTAAAAATAAAACAGCTGTTAAATCTATAGAAACAGAAAAATGTCATGCTTAAAGGGAATATAACGATATTAAAATCATTGATAATGTCGAAAATCATTTATACGTCACAAGTTTTGTCTTGTCCTAAAGAGATAATTAAGAAGCTCGATAAGTTATCTTTTGATTTCCTATGGAAAGGGAGACCTGCAAAGGTTAAAAGGTCAAATGTTTGAAATAGTATACAAGAAGTGGGTTTAGATATGTTAGATGTTCACACAAAGGTTGCATCGTTAAATATAAATTGGTTTTGTTATTTGAGCGATGAGTTAAATGCAGGTTGCAAATGTATGTTTGACTATTGGTTTGAACAACTTGGTGGTATGAAGGTTATAATGAATTGTAAATATAATATTAAAAACGTAAGTTTTCTGGAAAACAAGATGCCTCATTTCTACTATAATTTAATGATGACCGTTTTCTTGTTTAAATGCTACTACTACTCAAGAAAGGTTCGATCAGGTACTTCTGATAGCTATTGTAGAAAATGATTTGGCTGAATAAAAATGTAATGTATAAAGGGAAAATGCTTTTTATAGGAATTTGACAAATTCTGACATTTGTTTGTTGAGGATTTAATGGATGGTAAAGGTTTTCTTCAAGTTGATGAGTTAGATGCGAAAATATTATTTAAGGATGGAAAATGCATGGTATAGTCAATATGCACGTATGAGAATAGCGATTCAATCACTTGGGAATAATTATGTTAGTACTGGCAGATGCGAATGTAGAACATAGAGAGTATACGAAATTTAGATCCACAGCTTTTGTATATAATTATATAAATTTGGTTGATGATATTATTTCAGTAAGACAGTTGACAGTTAAAAGAATATATCATGAGTTGATTAAAACAAAAATCAGATATTTTGATATTTAAGTTAAAAGTTATAAAGGACAGTTTACTGATCAATTTCAATTTCAAATTCATGTATTATATTTTGGCAATACCAAATAATTTTTTTAAATGGAAAGTAAATTCTCTAAGGAATGTTACTATAGTGTAATCAACCAGGTGATTACATACATAATTGCACATGTTCTTTTCTTGCAACGAAGTCATGAAGTCTTGGAAAGAAGTTGAAAAGAATATAAAGAAATAAATTATGTCTAATTTTAATTTCAAACCATGCCATTTATTGTTTGGCATTGAATTTAATTCAAGAAGGAAAAAGATGTTGATATTATTTTAAATTATACACTTTTCACTATTTACAAAAACTTTGTTGGAAAAGAATTTAAAGAGAAAAGAACAAAACAGAGACTTCTTTATATTTGTTTTACCTCTTAAATTATCGTTTACAGAAAATAAATATTTCATTTAGAAAACAATGTTTATCCCTCCATATGGAGGCAAATGCTGAAAATGTGAAGAAAATATATATTATTATGAGGAGAGAAGACCAGAAATTGTTATTTTACACAGAAAACAAAAAAAATGTTCAGCAAACTCCTCGGAACTAACTCATCTTTCATTCTTCAATATAAGAATTTGACATGCAAATCAAAACCTGCTCGAATGCATTCCTTCTTTTCTCGAGAGGAAATCGGTCAGCCTATCATTTTCGAAAATAACAGAAGAAAAAGTAAATTGTGAAAGTTACGAATTATAGACTCTTTTTTGAAGAAAAAAAATAGATGTGAAATGTATTGAAACCCCGAGACAACTCGATTTAGAGCATGACTGTGATCCCTCTAAAATCCAGTAGAAAAAAGTAATAAAATACCCCCACCCCCTCCCACCATTCGCTCTCTCTCTCTCTCTCTCTCTCTCTTGTTTCTCCAGTTGTTTGTCTGTTTGTATAGACGTTTTTTTTGACCAATTCAGATAGTGATTAAAGCCCATCAGTTAAATATTCATGAACCTAAAACTTTTTTTCTTCTATTTACAATTTATGAATTCATCTTTCTCTACACCAGTATCTACAAGTTTTCATACACATACACGCCTACCAATTTACTATGGACAATTTCTTTAACTACCACCCCCCCCCTCCCCTCTTCTTCCATCAGTGGCCCAGCCTTGTCATTAATTGTGTCAAAACACGATGCGAAAATGTCACATTTTTCTGCTCCTCTTTCTCCCGAGTCTCAAAACTTATATGATTTACACGTCTGTCTGTCTGTCAATGTGCTTTACTTTTATAATATATTTTATAATTCTTAATCTCTTTCAGTTTATGCACATTTACCTCTCTCCATCAGTTTGTCTATCTTTCTATCTCTGTCTGTTATCTATCATCCTCCCTCCCTCTCTCTTTCTGCAACATCGGAGATATACAAACAAAGATATTATGAGGATCAAGACGATTACGTAATCCCACATACAGTCTTTACTGCTGAGATGGGCATCAATTAAAAAAAAAACGACGACGTCTGCAATAAGGTATTGCATAGGTTTAGCAAGGATCGAAACACGTTCCATATGCTTACAGTCCATTGATCAATAACTGTTGCGTAATATTAGGCAACTTTCAATGTTCCCCTTACCCCCTCCCGTATACTCCGATTCACCCATCCATGGAGGGATACACTGTGGATCTTTCTCTGTTTATACATCATTACGACGGCAGAAAAGGGCCCTAAAGTCCTAAACGCAATTAACGTCTTTATACCAGTTTGAAGTTACAAGCAAATTTGTATAGTAAAAACAACCATCATCGATAGATCACATAAGTCAAAGGAACTTCTTTCAGACTTAATTATGTGGCGTTGTGTATAATGAGTAAAATATGAAACACAAGTCATGTACATAAGAATTTTGCACTACAAAGAACAGCTCGGGTTTCCATTGTTATTCTTTTGTTTTCTATGACCTTGCCTGATATATTAGGTGAAAAATCTATGGCCATCGGCGAACCACATCTGTAGCTAAGAAAAATATTTCGAAGAAGATTGTTTAACAATTATGCGTTAATGCTTTATTTGGTTGTTTGATTGTATGATATTTTATGTTAAAGGTAATACAAAGTTTTGGTATGGGGTCATGAATTTGGTTCAAATAAAAATATTGGAAGCATATGCGATCCGACATATTTAGTGATCATTGTCGCGATTGCAATCGAGTCTAAATTTATGAAAATGTCAATAATCAACTCTTTATGCTGTATAGCACCCTCTCAAGGTCAAGATATAATTAACCTATAAAACAATATTTCTTGACTGAAATTTACCGAGAGCACCGGTAAATTTAATATTCCATTCTTCTCAAAAGCAGAAGTGTTTTAGGGGCTAAAAATTGTTGTGCTTATAATTCATCCACAGGGGCATCCAAATATATAAAAATTGTAAAGAATCACTATCCACCCAATTTTCAAAATTTACCAAAACTTTGTATTACCTTTAATCATGACAATGATGTAGTATGTTGATCGTGGTATATGCCTTGTTCTTTGGAAAACAGACTATGGATAAATTTCATTTGCAGCTACGACGCGACTCTATGAGAAGTCGGATGAAAAAGGAAGATGAAAAGGGGGGGGGGATTTGAAAAAAAAATCATGCTTTTAATTAGTCATGACGTTTGATCGAATAAGATAAATATTTATTATTGGCATCAGCGAGTAATATATAGGCCAAAGTGGGCTAGCAAATTTGTGGTGCATTCTCACTCTATGCGTGGACTTTTGTTTCGAACGTTTGTGAATATTCAAGTTTGATTATTTGTCAAAGTGTTTTATCATTGATTGTTTTAATACGTCGGCCTTTAACGCCACAATGCCACATTTATTTGTAAATAGACCCTTGCAATAGTGGTGTAGCATGTACTAGTTTCTGAACGAGTTTTCATATCTTGCACAAGGTCTATGATAAGACCTATTTTGTTTATTATTATCATTCATTGGTGGACAGAAAATGGAAGGCAATATATTATAGTGACGGGAGGAGAAGGGGAAGTTAAAAATGAATTCAAAATATAAGCACAAAATGAATTCTATAGGATGGAGAACAATGTCGAAATTACGGAAACCTAATCACATGATTAACACCTACTTTTATTTTTGCATAATGTTGTGCGATTACGTAAGAACAGCATTAAAATGTAGGACTTGTTAGAAGCGTTACATAAACTTGAATAACAGCAGTGACGTAATGAATATCAACGACCACTTCCCTTCCAATCAATTATTTTGTAAAGAAAATGTAGATTTTTATCTTGTTAAACAGCCAAACAAAAACACAACCGTCGTTTTCAAAATAGTCTTTTCAGTGTGCCCCCTTTCCCCCTTCTCTTTCTCTTTCTCTCTCTCTCTCTCTCTCTCTGTCTCTCTCTCTCTCTCTGTCTCTCCTTCTTTCTCTTGTTACGAGAATATTCAGTGCACAAAACGATACATTTACTTTTCTACTCTTCAGGTTTTTTTCTCCACATGTATGTATGTTTGTTTTCTACAAAGCAGCGCATTCTGATATCAAATATCCATGGGTCTAAAAGCCAAATATTGTTTATACTAATGTAATGATACAAATCCTTATCTCCATATAACACGATACTTAAATAACAGAGATTGAGCGAAAGTATTTGAGTACAATTATTTGAAATTGGCTTCTGTGGGGCTTGTGACGAAATTTTTCATCCGACTCGCGTCTCGAACATCAACATAACAAAATACACGCTTGTAATTATGTATTCAAACAATATCTTATCCAGTGACTCTTTATCAAAAAATATATTTTCAATGTAAAAACTGTCACAACTTTTGATCATTTGCTCGATCGCAAAATTTAGAACTATGTAAAGGTGATATTTGGGCAAGAGACGTAAGCCCTGAATTTGAATTGTTCTCGTTCACATATGCCTAAGAAAATGTATCTTTCTGCCATAGGACTAACCAATCTGGGTAGACTTTCATGCGATTAAATTGATTAAAACTCTTCATCAATTCAATAATACTGCTACAATACTGTATAGTCATGCGTAATGAAAATTGCTAAGAAAAATGATCGCATCTCTTGGCCACTTTCTCATTACCTGTTTACGCCCTTCCCCTACCCCACGTTAAAGGTCTGAATGTTAATTTTGCTTCTCTATACACCTCGAATGTATGTAGTATGTGAAAAATTGTCGGTATAAAACTGTAAAGCATGTGGTTATTTCATCAACAACAAAAACAATCAAAAGGAGTGCTCCTCGTAAGAAGTACCGCTTACTTTCGTCATTTATCTGCCTTCAATATCACCAACGTTGACAAAGGCTATCAAAAACTTAATAATTTCATTAGCCTTATCTACTCCGTTTTTAAAGCGCTTACATTAGAATGACATATTACGTAATCTGACTGAAGGCAATGCGATGGGCTAATATCTTTAAAATAAGCGCCTTCGTGATCGCGTTTGAAGTATTTTTATTTATTTTGATTGTGCAGTTCTTGATAATATTCGGTCGTTTTCATGTGAATAAGATAAGTAAAAACAGAATAAGAGGCAAACTAGGAACCAGGCCAATGCAATGAATGTTTGAATATCATGATACAATCATATGGTCAGCTGACGGCATTGCCACAGATTTTATTTGATAACAAAATTACTCTATTACGTAATATAACGTAAACCTTTGTCCGATTTGGTAGATAGTAATATATGCTCCTGCTTTCTCAAATAAACGTTTAAACAATTAGAGCGGAATACTCTTCATGATTGTTTAAGTCGATTTAGGGTTGTCACATGTGTTCGACTATATTTCACCCCCCCCCCTCTCTCTCTCTCATATCACACACACACACACACTTTCTCTGCACAAGGCGAATAATATAATATGCACAAAAATAAACATGGGTATCCATATTTTAGTGACCGGATTCAAAGCATATCAGTATTGTTAACATTCGGCATTACCTCAATCCACAATCGTCGTCACCATCATAATCATGACGATCGTCACCACCACATTCATGACGATCGTCACCACCACATTCATGACGATCGTCGTAATCATCATCCTCATCATTCTTAGCATCAACTTCTTTTTCGATATACCACAATGAGCACCACATCCCCACTGGTAATCATCCTTATCCATCATCTACATAACTATTCTCCTTTCCTCATCATTATCACCCTCATCATTTTCGTCGTCGTAGAAAGCATCCATCTTCACCATCACCATGATCGCCCCATCCTAATCATCTTTATTACTCTCCTCCTCCTCATCATCATCATCATTATCATATCCATCACCATCATCATGACCACTATCATTCTTATATCGTCTCACGACTCTCACCATGCATGTCGCGATACTCACGTCACCACCATCACTAAAAACGATGCACTCTAGCAATGGACCCAGTCATCTCTAAACAAAAACATTGTAGATCGTCGTATTTAAATATGCTTTATCTTGATTATTTACGATTTGTGTAATCTACGTACTGTAATACATGTGGTCATCAAGAGAATATACAATGGGTAAACCAGCCCATCCCTTCCCTAATCAACGTCATCAGACCAAAGAGTTATAGGAGAGCTAAGAAGAATTGGAATTTCAACTGATTCTATTGTCTTGTGATGCAGAGTCAAATTGCATCCATTATCATCCTACCAAGTTACGTCACATTACATCAAATCAAACGCGAGAGGGAGAGGAAAAAAAAGTCCCGAAGTCGAGAGACAACTTATTATTTAGCATGCCTATCGACCTTGGACTGGTCTAGCCTAACCTCAATCAACCTCCCTCGTTATCCCTATCACGAGCAAAAGACGCTCAAACTCAAACTACCCTACCCTTGTTACGTAATAGTTTCTTTACTTCTTTGGCCGCAGTGAGAGAGGACAGATACCATTCAAGGGAACATTAGAACTTACATAACATTGCGCAACGCGCGACCAGCGGTTTGTGGATGGGGGACACAATCTTATGTAAGAGTGTAATCATCATCTCTGGAATCCAATAAACCAGGCTTTGTTTTTCCAAGACTTTCCACGTACGTTACAATTCTTTTGTCATGTCGTGGCATTCCATTAGCTATAACGCACAACATTAAACGAACATAGGACATAAACAAAGTAAATTAAAGTCAGACAATCATCACATCCATCTACACACAACCATATAACAGCTACACACAATCAAACAGTACATGATCCTTGACTATTGCAAGTGTGGTACAATAATTATGTCACAAAAAGGAAGATCATTTGCGTAAAGTCACATTCCGAGAGGAATTCATTTTAATCTACAAATCTTGTTTGGTGCCATGAGTGTTTACGAAAATAAAAGATTTACAATGAACAATGCAGAAGCGAATGAAGAATGTTCTTTTCCACAATAATGATAAGTTATCCAAAATCTAGAGCTGCATGTACATTTTATGATTTTCAGTCCACCAATGCACAATAAGAGGCAAAATAGGTTATATCATAGACCTTGTGCAAGACATGAAAACCCGTTCAAAACTAGTAGTACATGTTCAAATCTAAACAAATCAGCCGCAAAGATTAAAAACGTTTATAAGGTTACGATATTCTATAATTACAGTCAGGAGATGGATTTATTCAACTGCTATAGCAATCATCTGAGGAGTTATTTTCCTAGAACTTCAATTTTGCACAATAATCAACTTGTATCTTCAATCAAAATTTGGCACATTCATGATTCAAAAACATGAAACAGAGGCATTCGTTTTAATGAAGCAAATTATGTTCATTGTGTCAAAAGTCTGGATGCTGATCAGTTTTTGCCGGATTACATATTCATCGATGAAGGAAAAAAACTAGATGGAATTTTGACTGCGCGCAGTCGAAAATGATGCCTCCGCCATAGAGCAATTTAAACAAGTTTGGAGTTTAAATCTCCAGTGGTTCTTGAGATATCATGATAACAATCTCAATGTATGGAATTTCATAAGTTGACCTCTGTGACCCTTGACCTTTGACCTACGTGCTCCAAAATCTAATCAGATTGTCTTCCTATGGTGATACACACTATCATTAAGTTTGAAGTTTAAATCTCCAGTGGTTCTTGAGATATTATGATATGGTGATACATACTATCATTAAGTTTGAAGTGAAAATTCTCCAGTGGTTCTTGAGATATCGCGATAACGATCTCAATGTATGGAATTTCATAAGTTGACCTCTGTGACCCTTGACCTACGTGCTCCAAAATCTAATCAGATTGTCTTCCTATGGTGATACACACTATCATTAAGTTTGAAGTTTAAATCTCCAGTGGTTCTTGAGATATTATGATAACAATCTCAATGTATGGAATTTCATAAGTTGACCTCTATGACCCTTGACCTTTGACCTACGTGCTCCAAAATGTAATCAGATTGTTTTCCTATAGTGATACACACTATCACTAAGTTTGAAGTTTAAATCTCCAGTGGTTCTTGAGATATCATGATAACAATCTCAATGTATGGAATTTCATAAGTTGACCTCTGTGACCCTTGACCTTTGACATACGTGCTCCAAAATCTAATCAGATCGTCTTCCTATGGTGATACATACTATCCTTAAGTTTGAAGTTTAAATCTCAAATGGTTCTTGAGATATCGCGCTAACAAACTCAATACAAGGAATTTCATAAGTTGACCTCTGTGACCTGTGACCTTTGACCTACGTACTCCAAAATCTAATCAGATCGTCTTCCTATGGTGATAAATACTATTCTCGAGTCTTAAGTTTAAATCTTAAATGGTTCTTGAGATATTGTGATAACGGTCAAACGGGACGGACGTACGGACGTACGGACGGACAACCCGAAAACATGATGCCTCGGCACCACCTTCGGTGGCGGAGGCATAAAAATCGTCTATATCTCGAAAATTCGAATGATAAAAAGAAGATATACCCAAATTCATGCAGTGTTTCCGATCTGAAATAGTTTGCGGGAATGTAACATTAGACTTGAAAAATTGCAGCTGTATACATACAATATTATTGTTTGAAATTGTTAAAAATAATTTACCTTGTCAAATCATTTAACCAAGTAAAAATGAAATATTATCAAAAAATAATTAAACATTTCTGGGGTACAATGTAGCATTATATTCTGATTTCTCAGTTACCAAAACGGATCTTTCAAAGTACATAATAGTGACTTGAATAATATTATGGACGTAATATCTTTGAATTGTTCAATTTGCTAGGCCATTTCATAGTATTCCAAATAAATAGGAGTAAAAAACGAAATATGAGATAAATAATGCAGTTATGTAACCAATAAGACAGACATATGATGGAAGCCAAGCAAACGTTAACGCAAAACTGCATTACTCTACAATCCTTAATGTTCTAAGAACTCAAGGAATTTGTACGATGACATGGAGTTGACAATGAGCTAATAAAAATAGATATTTACAGATGCACAAGTAAATACATGATGAAGTTCTTGGAGAACATCGCGGAATAAAGATGAGAAAAATGTTATTATTCACAATGACAACAATGATGACAATAACAGTAGCATAGAAAATAGCAAATGAAAATGCCAATAAAAGAGTTCAGTCGGTAAGCTAGCAAACCAACTGAACTAGATGAAGCCCTAAACTATCATGCAAATAATAAACGTTGCTAAAGAGACGTTAACACGAGCAATGTTTGCAGCAATATTACATGATTCAAGGAGTATCTCCCTCTAGCTCTGTCTACATCTAGCCTGGCTCTTGTGCCAGTACTACACATAAGAGAGCAAGTTAAGGCAATAGTTTGTACTATTTACAAAATACAAAAACGTTTCACATCATCACGCTTACTTATATCGTTGATATCGAAACACATGGTGCAGTATAAATTCAGAAATTTAGACTTTGGTTGCGATTTTTAAAAATGTCAACACATTGTCACCTGCCTCACACCATTGGGGTAAAATTCTGAAAAATGTGTAGCAATAAATTTTTCCAAGAGCGGGTTCAATTGATTTAGAAAAAACAAAACAAATGCAGCATTGATAAAAATGTCCCAACAAAGAATGAATCAATTTAATGTTCGCTCGAATGTGATCGTGAAATTTCCATTTAGTTCATGACTCGATCTTTCTTGAACCAAAGCTGAAGGATGGCTAGTTTACAGGAGGATGAACAGTCATGAATATGCAGCGAAGAAGCACAACTATAATATACAAAGTGTTTAACTGTTGTTGTTTGCGTAGAGCATAGATCGAAGTTTAACGGTTTCTTCTTTGAGAGCCGAGACTTCGATTTTGAGGCGAATATTTTCTTGTTCAAGCAGGGCAGCCCTGATGGCGATTTGGTCCTCCTTCGCCCGACGTGCATCACGGGATCGCTTCGCAGCCTCGTTATTTTTCCTTCTCCGCTCCCAGTATGAAATGTCTTTCAGCGTCTCAGGGAGAGTCATCCGCTTTTTCTTGTTTTTTGGTGGGTTCGCGACGGACTGGTGGGCTTCAACGGCTCGCTTCTGAATGAAACTGAAAGTTAGGGGGTCCACGTCCATGTCCATCGCCTTCCCAGCCAGAGTAGGAATTCTGAGAACTTCCCCAGCAAGCAGTGCATTGTCTTCCAAGCCGCTGCTGCTGTAATTGTCGACGGTGTTCGCCTCCATGTCTGAGCCAGCACCCGTGGACGATTCCTCCGAGGCATGCCTCTCCCTTAGGATCTTGTCTGCTTCTGTCGCCAGCGTCATCAGATGAGCATCGGTGGTCGACGAGGTAGTTTTTGCACCCACGGTGGTGGTAGTAGAGGAGGTAGATGAGGTGCACGATGGTGTCGAACCAGCGCCCGTCGAAACAATCGACGAGGCAGCCGAGGTAGTAGAAGAAGGAGATGTACATGGGATCATTGGTACGCCTGATACTAAGGGCAGGGAGGCGAAGGCAAGGGGCGCTGCTCCCGGCACGGCTGTCAGAGCTAAGGGAACGGAATAAGTCGCAAGAGAAGGAGCTCCTTGAGTTGTTATTCCAGAAAGAAGATCACGATTTGAAGTATAAATTTTGAATGGCCGAGCAGATTTTCCTTTGGACGATTGAGGGAAAAGCGGTAGACCTGCGACTGGGCTTAGTGGCTGTCCGTTAGAGTCTATGACGATCTGCTCCTCAGCGTTGCCCTCAATAACTGAGGCTTGATTGCTTGAATGACTTCCTCGTTTGTTCACGCTCATGTCGTCTGCTCCAGTTTGCCGATCTGCTTCACATTCATCACTAGGGGGCGCATTATCGTTTGACAGCTCCTCTTCCCCAACCACGCTACTCATGTTTTCTGAGTTTATTCCCTCGTCGCTATTCCCCACATCGTTATCCTCATCGGGTGGCTCCATTTTGATTTTCTTCATGCTCAGATCGAGGGTCCCATCACTGCTGAGCCTGTCGTCCAAGTCTTCCTCGCCATGGTAGACGGAGTAGCTTGGAACTCGCTCAATCTTGGTGGTATGAGCACATTTCCTCCTGGACGGCATGGTGATGCTGGTATGTGTTGTCTGGCGACCAGGGTTAGATCAAGTGAATGACCGTCTCGTCCTCGCCTGTCTGTCTGCCTGCCTACCCACAGGTCCAACAATCCTCTCAACCAGTCGTGTCCTCGTGGTGTCTCTGTACAACAGGGAGAGCAACAAAATAATACTTGGTCAAATAATGCAGTTGATCCAATTATCAAGTCAGGCACACTTGAACGGCTTTTTCCCCCCTTATGATTTTTAACAAAGACCGATAATATTTTAGGTCGTAACATTTCACTCTCAACCCGCATGAAAATATTTTGTAGAAAATTCAAATTCCTAAATTTAAATTCGGTTGAGGTATAATAAGAGAGAGTAATCCACAGACTTTCATTTTAAATAATTTATAATGGATAATAATATACATAACATCTGTGTGAATCATTATGTGGGCTTCATCAGCAAGTTCATGTATCGTAGTCTAATATAGATAGTCTCCGATTGTAAAGACTTTGAAGACGATCTTGAAAATCAAATACTGAGGCCATTAAAAAAAAATGGTTGTCCATCAAGTTTGAACGTGTGAACATTACAATGAAATGGTATGTAATCCGAACATGATAGCCTATAGAGTAGACACTTATGTTTTGAAACTTTCCCTGAGTTGATTTCTGGGAAGCCCTTGCGTCGTGTACGACCCGGGGGGGGGGGGGTACACACATATTAAGACATACGGGGATGTACTGCTCTATAAAATGGGTCGCTTCTTCACAAAAAAAATCCCTAAACATGGGTTCAATTTTCCACAAAAATATCAGAACATGGGGCTGTTTTTTCCAAAATTGTAAAAAAAAAAAATGGGCCTAAATGTATATTTCTAGAAAAATTTGTCAAAATGACACTTAAACATGGGTAGAGGTTTCGAGGCTTGAGCAGCATTACCCCGTCCAAATAAAATCTGAGTACCCCCGCCCGCCCCCCCCCCCCCCCGTGGAAGACATAATTTTCAAGAATCATTATGTACATGTATGTGAAATGGAACTGAAATATTCTCATAAAACAATTCTTTAACAAACATTTATTTGTTTTAGAACACCACCAAATATCCCAATTTCCAACATATTCTACACAAACACACCAAACTTTTCATACAAAATGAAGTAATGTTACCCAGGGAATTTTTTTTTTTACACGTGGTATGAAAAAAAAAGATGGCTTGAACATTAAACACGATAAATGACGTGGATAATATTCATCAATTGCTACGTGGTTATTCACTTCAATGGAAGATCAATTATGTTCCTACAAAATTATGAATAATTCTTAAAAGAAACAAACAAAGGAAGTTCATGATGTGTAAATACATTACGAGTTCAAAGGTATATGCAACAATTTGTACCGTTATTTGTTTCAATAACAAAAATAATAAAATTCAGGCTTAAACAAATACAACAATATGGGTAACCCTGCTCGTTAGAATTTTATATCCAATATAGATAAAGCTTTTTATATTTTAAAGCCGGGTGTCAAAAGCCAATCAAATAATATATCAGTCGTTTCGATAAGGCTTCAACACAGAAAGACCATCAATAATTTACAGCCATGCATGATGAACATTGTATGGACATCACATATCAGTGTTCAATCAGAGCTAGTATAGCGCCCCCTAGGTACTGACACATTTTAGTGAACCTCAGTACTCCATAATCCCAGGCAGCATAATGGCACTATGTTTGTATTGCATTGCTGCTCGATTGCCCATTGTATGTGACCAGATTTGACTCATTCATTCTCTCTTATCATAAGTGAGTGGGTGAGAGAGAGAGAGAGAGAGAGAGAGAGAGAGAGAGAGAGAGAGAGAGAGAAGGGGTGGGCGGCGGAGGTATGAGCATAACTTACTGTTTTATTTTGTTCTGTAGAAAAAGCCATGCACCAAATAAAATGTCAGTGTAATGAATTAAAACTGCAGTGACTTAGCAAATGGGCGGAATCACCTTATTAAAGTTATAATACATGTAATGATATATGACACCTGTCCAATGTCTACATACGAGCCGTTCTATATTGGTTTTAAAAATAGGTATGATATTCCATTATCGGAGTCCATTCTAATATATAGCTTAGATATTTATTACGTGGATGGTATAAGACCAGTCCAAGTGTTCTGTCGTCATATTATGTACTGATCACGTCTATGTTGTCAGTATCTGCATGATGATTGTATTAATTTGATAGCCGTATTGTAGCTCGAATCACACACACAGCAAATAAAAATTATATTCTAAAGTGAATTTAATGTTCACAATTCCATAATACAATTCAATTATTGGTAATGTATGGGACATTACCGTGGACTTACCCATAACACAAACAAAGAGGGTCAATAATGGTACATTGATTAAAATCCTTTCTAAAAGCAAAGTAACCGAAAATAATACTAATAATAAAACAATTGTTGATCAGGAAGAGAAAAAAAATCAAAAAAGGATATTTCTCTAATACTAAACGCTGAAGATCCGTGATGTGGAGTAAAAAAAAGTTATTTATGAAGGATCTCGTTTAGATGGAAGAAGGTGTTTATGTTTGAAAGGGCCGGGGGGGGGGGGGGGAGAGGATTCAGGAAATAAGCACTCTTTAATATCGTTGTTATTAAAATACATTTTAAAACACAAATGGGACAATCAACAAAATGTATTCCAAGGGTAAAATGGAAAATTTGAATTTCTAATTACATTTCATTTCAACTGCACTATAATGTAAATTGAACAAAGCAATTAAAAATACTGCACACTGTTTTAATTAACCTTGTGTTTGTGCATATACAAGTTTGAAATGTGAAAAACAGTAGGCCGACAGTAATCTGAACACGATTAATGTATGCAATACTGAAAAATAGTCTTCCACAAGAAAGTCTATAATTATAGTTCCATTAACTAGCCATTTTTCTATAGGCTAAACAAATAATTAAGGGACGGATAAAAATGCGTTTCGTTCGTATACATTGTGTTATGCTGGAGCAAAAATAAATGATTCTCTAGACCTCTAAATGATACAAATCGAGTATAGATATTGGCAGTATGTTATGGTTTGTTTTGTTTGTGTGAATAATTATGACCCATTCTGTATAATTACAATTATAGCAATGATAATAATAATAATAATAGTAATAATTATTAATAATGATAAACACTATATGTGTACATCATCATCTGAGACAGCTCTATTGCCACCCCCCCCCCCCCTCTCTCTCTGTCTCTCTGTCTCTCTTCGCTCGGTCCCCTGTCGCTACATCAAAATATTACAAATATCTTGCCATCATTTTTTGGTAACCGTTCCAGGGGCGGATCTAGCCTTTTGCAAAGGGGGGGGGGGGGGGGTGAGACCAAACATGTTTCCAAAAATCGCGCCGTTTTACTGTTTCACTTTTTTTTTCTTTTTCACTTGGCCGCCCAAAAGGGGTTGGGGTGTTTAAACCGCCGAAACAACCCCCCCCCCCCCACCCTCCCAGATCCGCCCCTGCGTTCTTTGATTTGGGTGACGGTCTTGATAATAATGATTGAGCGCAGTGCGATATTTCGAATACCGTTTGCCTCTCCACTGATAACAATTCACAGGATTGCTCTCATTTCTCGATGAGCATCGGGTCATGTTTACAAAAGGTGTCCTTCCACTTTATCAAATGAAGCGAGAAAAGAGTCGTGACCTCACAATGGGTGACCTGAAAATCTATAGCATTTGCAGACAGCAGAGACTAGGGTTGTGTACAAAACATGATATTATTGTTCATTAATAATTCAGTTTGTTCATGAGAGAGAGAGAGAGAGAGAGAGAGAGAGAGGAAAAAAAAACACACAGACATAGAGGGGGGACATGAGCACCCTAAAAAGGTGATTAATGGCAGGATTTTTCGATAGCTGTTTGGCTTCAAGGCCAGGTAAAATTAATTTCTAGTTTCTCGTCCTTTCTTTTTTTTTCGAAAATGAGGAGGAGTTCCAAGGGATTTGATATTTGTCTCTTTTTGGGGGTCAATTTAAACACAAATTTTGTTAACTTCATGTTCCATTTATACAGTCATTTACTACAAAGGCTAAATACAAAAATAAATTGCATTTAATAAATAATTTTGCTGACCCCATTGTCTAGATGTCATCAGATTGTTACTTATTCATTTTCACGATAAAGTTATCAAAGAAAACAGTACTATTATACTAAAAAAAGGTCGAACCGAAAAAAAGGAAAGGGACGGGAAGCTAGTAATTAATTGTATTTGATCGAATGGGTATTCACAAATCAATGTGCAGGTACACCCAAATGTGATCCTATATATCCAAAATCAATATTCAACCCCTTTCCTTTGTTTCTAATATCGCAAAAATATTAATTTGGGGGATTGCCTGCAATATGTTTAGTTCCTATTCACATCTGTGTATCATTATCATTTTTAGGGGGGGGGGGGCATTTGCAGGCCAAAAAATGAAAAGGTTAAATTCCAACGGCATTTGAAAGATAATACTAATTTAGAAATTCCCTGAAAAAGGGGGGGGGGGGGGCTTGAAAATGTCTTTAAGTGGAAAAATAACGACTATTAGTTGTCAAATCGACTTACGAGCTATAGAGCCAGTAAGTAATAGTGTGATTTTCAGACCATAGTACCAAATGGTCGTATACGATATATGCTGCGCAAAGATTCAATCAGTTTAATTTTGGACATTACAATGTAATGCTAATGTACCCTTTACATCTCATTTTATGTATGTTATTCCCAAAGAGAAAAAAAGGCCAGTCAGTCGCTCAATAGTGTCTGACTGTGAAGTCTAGCAAGTAAACGGGTTTCCTTGCATAATTTGAATACTAGGACACTGCTAACGTTTAGATTTCACAGATAGGACATACATTATTATTCATAATTCCTGCAAAGTTCTACAGAATTTGATGTTGGCTGCAAAAGGGACATAGTATCTTTATAAGGTAGTGGAACTCATATTTCACATTTGATGTTGTTTTCACTTAATTTTTCTGTAAAATATAACTGTCCAAGAATTTAATAAATTATTGATTCAATTCAAATGTCATTTGGCCTACTGTCTTTGATCCAGATTGCAATTCGACTTGCCAAACAAATCAAACAATCATCTTTACTTCTGTGGTTGTATGTTTGTTCAAACGTCCCCAAAAGGATGACTGAATAAAACAAGTATGAATTAAAGCAATAAAGGCGTTTTAAAATGATATTGATATCTGAAAGCAACATGCCTCACAGCATGGACCTATATACTAGGTTCATGCTCACAGGCAAAGACTATCAGTCAAAGTGAGTTATTGCGTCCGAAGTATTACTAACACTAACAGTAAGCCTAGTTATGCAATTACATTTTCAATATTATTTCCTCTATTCCACAAAATTCCAACAAATTCCAACAAAATATTACTATTTTTTGTTAGTTGACTGATGAATATCATGTTGTATTTTCTATTTTTTCTTTTCTTTTTTTCCCTCATAACTGCACAACCCTTCAAACTGGGAAATAAAAGTGAACTCAAATTGTTTTCGATTGTTTATTTGCTTTTTAGTGGAGATAATAGCTAATTGCCTATATATATCCACAGATCTACAGCTCTGCCTTCGAATTTCATCAAAAATGTGTGGGCTATAGTTGTCTACGGCTATATACTATGATATGGCTCTGGAAAATCTTTTCAAGTCAGGATGAATATTTTCGTAGAATCTCCTTAACATATTATGCTAAATGATGGCAAAATCCCACTCAAAATATATAGTTATGTAATTGAGTCTTTCCTGAAAAGTCTTTCCTGGTAATGGTATGGCATTTCATAATTTCCAAGTCTTGTCAACATAATAGTTTGCATATGACATCAACGTGAACTTCCCCGCCAAAAAGGAGGGTGATAATATTTTTCCAACAAAGAGATGAAAACGAGACGACTCGGAGAGCCAGTCTCCCAACAAAATGGACGAATGGCGAGTGAGTAATTCACCGCACATTATGTATGCAAATGAGGCAGCTATATGGCTGGTCGCCGCGTACATACGAATACGTGTGTACGTCACCGCACCAAAGTATGGCTACAGCGAATCGCCAATAACGGTACCGACGTATTACACAATGTTACGTAACCCATAATATCGTTCCTTGACCAATTGACCACCAATAAGATTGAAGCAAAGTTACTTGCAGATAAGTTAGCGCGGGAAATTCATGTCGGGCGGCTATGGTTTGGCATTTAGAAAGGGCTAAAATCGACACACCCTTACGTAACTATATGGGTTAAAATATGATTCCCTGTGTGTAGGTATACGTACATGCACAATCATACACACAAAATCCGTTGTGTGTGAATATGATTTCTTACCTCGCGCCGAACAAAGTCTCCCAAACCTGCCAAAGCGATGATTAGTTGAGGATCCCTCTCAATATGTATTTATGGAGAGACAATTTGCAGGAAAAACAGATAATTCCGTAGATTATATCCTGAGGATCGTATAAAAACGATAGATGTGGTAAATCCTTGTTTGACACTCTTTGTAGTAAAGATTGCCTGGTACAGCGTGCGAGCTGTTTAGCCCTTGACACCGTCGACTGAACAACGAGTCTTTTTCCTATTCGATGACCTGAACGTGAACTAGGCTGTATACAAGGACTACGTTGTGGGGGCCTTGAGCTTGACGCGTAGCCAATCGCGGCCATCGTACTAAACGGTCGGGTCTGGCGGTCGTATGTAAGGAGGTAGATCATTGGACATACCAGAGTGATTGCGTAATGTATTTCAGGACAACGATCTGGGGTGACCTAAGGACATGGAGCGTCTCGACGCGACTGTAGGAGCTAACTCGGCTTGTGTTCTGTAATCATACGTAATATACACACAGACTGGGCATATTGTGCCAGTGTGCCTACGTGTACAGTCAATGGTGGCATATTCTTATTACTACATGTATGTACACTCAGTCTCCTCTTGAGTATCGCCCATGGTCGTGGGACGTTTGGACCAGTCATTGGTGATTCAATATTAGAATGAGTAGGCCTATTATGCAATAATGAGTCATTTCTATTAATAATGACTGCACTCATCTGGGCATATCATATTTCTATATGTATTCATTTCACATCATTACCTGATGGAGTAGCTTGTTCAGAATATACAAGGTAAAAATTTACCACAAACTCGAAGAGGAACTCAACTGAAATAAAACGATACTTCATTTACTTTTCTTCATAAAAATAGCTCCGCGTTAACGCATATTACATGTAGGCCTAAATAATGATACACACTTTATACAAGTGACAGAGTCGAATAACTGGCCCAGTGGACCTAATTTTTACACCATAGACCAATACCATCATTATGCACAGAACAGTTCGGGTTTTTTTTTCAAATCAGGGGCTCAATCATAATATATGATGACTTGTATTATTATGATACTAAAATGGAACCTACACTATAGGGTCTACACTATGGTAGACCCTATAGTGTAGGTTCCATTTTAGTGACCACCATCTTTCAAACAATGATGACGAGTCTGCATTTATTATTATTTATGTATGTCAAAAAGAACCTCATGAGAATGCAAGTTGTGTGTCTAAAATCGGTCAACATAGCTGAATATAAAATAGAATGAAAATAAACGTGTAGATCAATGATTAAGATTTCGATATGATTACAAATTTATTTTTTAAGTTCTGTTGTGAATCGCCGTCATAATAGTTCATTATATTTTGATCAAACATGATTGAATTATATTAATCGTTTATGCTGTAAAATGTTGAACGTCAACATCCTGCTTCAAAATGTTGCAGCCCCTTACCCCCCCCCCCCCACTCTCTCTCAAAGCAAAGAACCACAACATGTGACTTTCTCGTAGTAGAACATAAGGCTTATAAAGATTATTTAGACCATATAGGCAAACCTATTTCTGAGAAACGGTGTATTAACATATTGAACTATAGGGCCAATAATTTTTGTTTTGCCCCGAAAATTTGCAAATCGCTCAGTGGGGGGGGGGGGGGGGGGGGGGGGGGGGGGGGGGGGGGGGGGGGGGTAGTGAGCACTAATTTTTTTTCCTCGAAAATTTAAAAATCGTACCCCCCCCCCCTTGAGCACCAGGAGAGGGGGCCCGTCTCCAAAGAAAGGTAACATTACTTGTTTTTACCTGTTTTTTCCCCAGGGGTGGGCCCCCCCCTCCCCTGTATCCGCACAACCCTCCCTTGCATTGCCCCATTTTGACATAAACAGGGGTATACTTTATTTAATTACACAGAGAAAAATATCGTGCCTCCTAGTAAAATCCCTTTCAAATTTTAGACCCAAGGAATTCTGAATTTTTTTTGGTTGACTCCCTGATGAATGATTTTTTTTCCCGGCGGAATTGTTGCCCCATCCCATGAATTGCTGACAATAATAATTGTCCCGAATATTTTCCGCGAACGTCTCATCTTATACGGACTGAAGCCAAAGACTATAATAATCAGGTCAGGTTGGGGTCGAACCGAAGTTTCAAATGACATGCTTGACGTAATATATCCTGCAGTTGAGAACAAGAAATGAAAGTAGTTCAGGGAAGTAGATCACAATTTATTAAAAAGGAAAAAATAAGATGAGAGGAAAATGACCACTTCCCTGGATATGAATTGATTTTCCCGTTGCTTGACTTAAAGGGGTGGATCTTGGTTTTTGTAAAAGGGAAGGGGCACAATGTAAAATTTTGTTTACATTAGTTGGGTGGTGATTTAACACACTCCCACACACATACACAATCTCTGACCAGGCAAGTAAAAAAGAAGGGGGGGGGGGGGTTGGTGAAAGGGGGTGCGATGATTATGTCATCATATTGAAGTGCCTTTTATGGCTCTATCTATCTATGATGTTGTGGTCCAAAATAGTATTGAACAGGGCTACAGGAATGGAGCTAAAGGTTTGACAAATTCGGGCTCTTATTATAATTGCATGCAATACCTTGATATTATTATAATATCATCATCATTTTTTTCTTTACAAAGTCATAATGTTCTTCACCAGACTACTACTATTTCGGTTCATCCCATTTAAGGAGGTTGATCATAGGTGCCATAAAAAATTATGATACCTTCATCGCATTGACCTTATGAATATAATTTTACTAATCATTTATTGTTTTATAATATATACGGGCAGCTTTAAAAAAAAAATCCATCTCCGGCAAGTACTGCAGCTGCGGGCAGGCGCACTCTAAAAGTGGAGTATTTTTCACAACCGCAATCATGCTCTCGACAGATCTGTGTATACGGCCATTGTACGGGCATGGTATGGTATGGACTCAACAACCCGGGTCAGTCTGGTAGCAGGGGATTCGAAATCAGAAAATAGATTGTTGAGGTCAGGGTCATAACACGAGGACAACGGGCATATAAGAAAACCGCAATAAACCCGACCTAAATACACGACCTCTCTCTTTCTCTTTCTGTCTGTCTGTCTCTCACTCTCTCTTTCTCTCTTTCTTTCTCCGAATTCAGTGACTAGTCTAGTTTTCAAACCTGGTTGGTATCGATTAGTGTGTTCGCATGATATAGGGGGGGGGGGGGGGGGGGGGTTGATAAATGAATACCATGACGGAGGTTTATCCAAATTTAATTTTGTAGAGATGATAATGATATGTAAAATTATGTGTATTTATATTATATCACCCCCTTCCTTCTCATTGAGAGAGCCCGGAGAGGATAGGCGGGATTCCCGAAATGAATATGAAAAAAAAAAAAAAAAAATTCGGGAAAAGTTTTGCAACCCCCCCCCCCCCCCCCCCCCCCCCTTTGGCAATCATCGAAACGTTCCTGTGTCCATCTGTATGAACGAATATCCCACTGCTGGAATAATTATGATATTGTGTTCTTGATTAATTTTAATCGGAAAAATAATAGTGAGGGAGGGGGAAGTAAATGAAAATGTTAATTTGAGTTTTTTTTCCGAAATTCCCAATCAGTTTCATCGGAATTTCAAATTGACAATTTGCAGCTCGGTGTATCATGATTTGACCATGAAAACTTAAAACTTAAAAAAGAACATTCTTTTTTACAGTGACCTGTCTAGACCTTGATGAAACCGCAAAACCATTCAACTGCAGTTTGTACGGTTATATTCTTGACGATTAGGGGACTTTGGCTTTGTATAATTCATCATTCAGATTATTTTAATGACCCATGGATTTGGTTACTTTACAGTTTTCATCCGTGTCAAGGGAAATGCGCTCTTTTTGTTGTGCATTATGTAATACCTAGACGCCATTTCTTTACCTTGCCCTGGTGTCTGTTTTGCTCCACCTCGCGAAAAGTGCAATGCTTTGTTCAAATTATTTATTCCCATGGTCATTTGATAACAACGACAAATATTCACTCTCAGTTCAAAACTGTAGGCCTACCCGATAAAGGAAATGCATCTTTATAATTGATGACCACCTTCTGAGGCATAACCTTCGATGCCCCCCCCCCCCTCAAAATCCATTGTTGCACAAAAAAAAAGTAAAATGCGCCACATACATTTATTCTTTAATCCCAGAAGGCACCTGGAAATATATCAACTAATTTCCAATCATTTTTCTGGTTTCTTCTCCCTAGAACTGCATTTGTCTAAGACTCAAAGAAAAGATTTTTTTGTTGTTGTTGAATTTATAGAGGAGTGAATTTTGTAGTAGCAATATTCCTTCGATTGATAGAAAAAAATGTCCCCTCCCCCCCCCCCCCAAAAAAAAAGGTATATAAACAGTAGGCCTATACGAAAATCTAACGGTTCGAAACCAGAAAATGTGTGGAATTTATTCCATTCATACTAAGTTCACCCCTCAAACCTTGAAATCATGATCTAACAGAGTTTATCTTAAACAGCGCCACCGACGGTATTTTTTTTGGTTAATATATTAAAATGAAATATAAAAAAAAGTTCGACTCTCTTGCTGACTTTACTTTAAATTTGTTCTTCTTCATACAATTGTTTGTACTTTCAATTTCTAACTTATTAAACATATAATGTTCTGATTTCTGCTTAGAAATTTCCTAAGGATTTTCATTCAATACCCTTCTAAGAAGTTATTCATATTAACTTATCCACAAAATCCTTTGGTTTCCTCTCTAGATTACATCTTTTAGTCTTTCTCGACATTCTCCATCACTCTTCCTTTCTCTCACTCTGACCTTCTTGTTTGACTTATTGATTCATATTCATTTTTTTAAAATTTAATTTATTATTATATCATTTATATCCATTTATGTGATGTCTGTCATATATTTATTTATGTATCATATCGTTTTTAATTTATCTATTCATCCATTCATTTATTTATCCATTTATCTTTTATGTATTTCTTCATGTATTCTTTAAAAAAAGAAATTATTTATTTGTTTATTCTTTCACTCATTCATTCATTCATTCATTTCTTATTAATCTATCTTTTCATCTATTTATCTATTCATTCGTTTATAAATTGTCTATTTGTTTAATATATCTATTAATTTCTTATATTTTGTAATTGCTGGAATCGTATTCATCACAACTCTAACAACTAATCCGATTGTCAGTATTTTCTTAGTTACAAGTAATAAACTTTACATGTACTTAACAATCTACCATACACGCAGTATGTTCTGGAAGTAATTTATTCATTCATAAAAATGCCATGATACACATCGTACACGACTTATTGCAATACTAGATCATTAATGACAAGAATAATATCACTCAAGTTAGTGGTTCAGTATAATCCTCAAAATCTTTAGGTAACAAACACCATTGCATGATGATAATGTTGTTAATCAAAACTTGCATGAACGGTTTCTTTTTATCACTTATATACGGGTACATATAGTATGTAATGTATGTTACATACACATGTAAACTAACATGTACCCGTATATTAAATTCGTTTTGATATGAAACATAAAAGGCTAAATGAATTGGACAGCTCAAAGGGTCTCAAGCACAGGTTGAATATCTTGTCAGACATATTGAATAATGCCAAGTCTAAACAAAGGACCTGTCTAAACTATTCACTTGCAGTTGAACCATCAAAGAACCATCAAAGAGATGCTATAGTGTCTCATCATTAACTGACAAGAGTACAGTTGAAACATTTTACAAAGCCTTGAATACAACCATCTAAGCTCAGAAATTATTGCTTTCACAACAGAGTTCAATATGACATATGATCAGATCCCTCTTTATATCCACAAAGCAAAACTACTCAAATATTTGTAGGGGGCATTTTTGTTGGAAACAACTTTCGACAGTTTCACACTTCCAGGGTCGCAACCCAACAGAGAACCATCAAAGAACCAAAGAGATGCTGTAGTGTAAATTCAATAGAGCATTGCTATCAGGGCCCCAAAATATCATGTGAAAAAAAATTCTACAGTACATTGAGTTGCCACCCCTCATTATTTTAAGACAAGCTTAATTTACGTATCTTGAACCCGATTTTAATTTGAAGCTTTGTCCGACTATATAATCGGATTTGGGCAGAGCAATTGCAGAAAAAGGAAATAAATACAATGTTTGTATGCGGATCAAAGCCTGTAAAGTACCTCAAAGGCAGCTATTTAGGGCTCATATGCAGAAGTTCAAACTTCAGCTCAATAGCATTTTTTACTCATTGTTAGAGAAGACCGACACAAGTGAGAAAAAAAATATTCTGGCCTCTTTTTAGCTAACACAACAAAGTCTTGGTACACTGAGGAAAGCTGCTTTAACAAATGGTCCTAGCACCAAACCTTGATTCAAAATTAATTCTGAATCATCATACAAAACAAGGACTTTTGAGTCTTGATAGTGATCACACAGCTAAAGCACATCTCACATAATGACGAGCACAATTAGAGAGTATGAGTCGACATCTCTAGACTGATTATCTCATAACATGTCTCCTATACTGGTTTCCATTAAAGATAGGTGAATTGTTCAATTTAATACAGGGATTAATTAATGTCATGTAATTTGTGTCACATTACACTACTCATTCAAACTTCTTGGAATATAGTGTAATTAATAAATTACTAATGCAATTTTTCGAATAAATTTGAAACTACATGTATTCAAATCAGTACAAACATCTTGTCAGGTATGATTGATATTACAAGCGTCATATGATCCATACACACCCTTTATGCCAAGTCTGAGATATAAATATCAAAATGTATCAGTGGTATCAACCCTATTTAGGGCTTGGAGAGCTTAAATTCATGTTCATATGAGAGAGACACTCTGCATGAGGTATACAATTACCCCCAGCCACTTATTGGCATTATTGCCCAAGTGTACCCCTAACGCTTCAACTGCTTGATCTTTCCTTGTCCTTCTGTGCATAGGAAATTTGATCCAACTTTCAACACATTGATACTCTTTCCTTGTGTCCGAACATGCTGTAAAGTCCACTACACTAGATGGTGGATTGTTCATTTCTTCTTGATAACATGTCCACAGTCATACTTTCCCCTGATGACGGTATGTTTGACACCAGGCAAGTCCTGCGTCCTGCCACCTTCCACCAAGACGATGTTGTGTTCCTGGAGGTTATGCCCTTCCCCTGGGATGAAGGCCACCACCTCCCGACCATTGCTTAGCCTCACCTTGGCACACTTCCTGTTGGCAGAGTTAGGCTTTTTGGGCTTGCGGATGAGGGTCTTCAGTACCACCCCCTTCATCTGAGGGCGCTTGTCCATCGCAAAAGTCATATTGGGGTTTGGCTTCCTGCGGAAGGGACCCCGTCTATGAAGCTGATTGATAGTGATACTGCGCACGGACTGAAGTGTGGGCTTGAAGAGGGAGGCCTGTAGTGAGCTGGCCATGGATCCAAAGAAAGAAACTCCTGTAGTATGGTGAAAGATACATGTACAAATGGAATTAACACATGTGGATCTTGTAAGGATACTATTCAATTATTCATATTAGTCCAAACAGTTATGATTATACCAAGGTAAGAAAATCACATCTCATGAAAATTTACTCCTCTAATAACATGAAATATCTGCAGCTTTTGGAAGTAATTCCTTAACTGATTAGGAATTATTTTTTACCTTCAAAATCAAGATCTTTGACAGTTTATTAGCATTTTCTGATATTCTTTCTCTCTTTAAATTCTAAGAGAGAATTTTTGGTGATCATGGTAGTAGGTTTAACCCCTCTCAGGTTAATTGATTCACTTTGTGATATATATTTGTGATTTCTTGTAATTTTCTACTGCTGGTACAGTACTATACTGACTATGTGTTATATAGATTGAACAAACACATTACATATTGCTATTTGACAGTGGCCCATCCAGATACAGAATACTCTCTGTTGTGAAATCTTTTCATGCTTATTTCCCTGAGTTTTGGAGGTACATTACCTTTGACAGCAGAATGGTGATGACACATCCGGCAAGCTGATGACAGAAGGGGTCTCATTCTTGTAAAGATCTCAAACATGATGGAAATCTTTGGTAGAGTCTGTATTAGACCAAAAGAGATTAAAAAAACAAAGAGAACGTTTATGTTTCAAAATATTCATTGTATATAGCAGTGGCAAATCCGGGGGGGGGGGGGGGGGGGGGGGGGGGGGGGGGGGGGGGGGGGGGGGGGGGCACCGAGAACATAGAACACACAACGTGGCAAAAATCATTTTTTGATTTCTGTCTGCTCAGCGAGGAATTGGACCCAAGCGCATGATGAAAGTCATGTCTCATGAGAGAGAGAGTCTGAGATTAGTGAGAGCCAGATGATGATCCGAATACTACATACATGCACTTCGGGTGTCTGAACGAGTTTTCAATTTTCCCTTTGGATTGTTTTTAACCATCATGGTTGGATAATGGAAAAAATCAACTACTCAGAAAAACACATTTCAAATTCCAAGGCTCACCGATGTTTCTATCAAAAGATACAGCCACCCAAAAAATCTAGGCAATATTCTTACAATTTTTGTCCAGAATGGACAAAAAAGTGGTACACGCCCAGTTATAATTTTTGCTCGACAGCTTCACAGCGCGATATGAAAAGCTTGGGGTAATGGTATTTTCAAACTGTAACTGCTCATAATCCGTTGGGACTAGAGAATAAATAAGCGCACTAATATATTCCTTTCAGCTGGCCCAACTTACCCGTCGGGGGCTCAATTCATAAAAAATTGGTAAATCTCCTAGTTACCATGAAACAGGCGCATAGCCAGAGGGGCCGGTGGGGGCGATCGCCCCCCAAAAAAACGCCGGCCAAAAAAAAAAAAAAAAAAAGAGAAAGAAGAAAGGATTAAGAGTCGAGAACGGTACAACGAATCATTTCTTTCTCTAATAATTTAATGAAACGTCAAAGCTTTCGCGCTTCGCGCGGAAGGAGCGGGGGGAAACTGAATTCAGATAAGGATTAAGAGTCGAGAATGGTACAACGAATCGTCTTCTTTCTCTAATAATTTAATGAAACGTCAAAGCTTTCGTGCTACTGTATGCGCGGGAGGAGTGGGGGGAAACTGAATTCAGATAAGGATTAAGAGTCGAGAATGGTACAATGAATCGTCTTCTTTCTCAAATAATTTGATGAAACGTCAAAGCTTCTGCGCAGGGGGGCAAGCTGAATTCAGATAATGATTAAGAGTCGAGAATGGTACAAAGAATCGTCTTCTTTCTTTATTAATTTAATGAAACGTCAGTTACTTCCGCGCTATGCGCGGAGGAAGGGAACTTGATTCAAACAAGGATTAAGATTCGAGAGCGGTACAACGAATCGTTTTTTAATAATTCAATGAACGTCAATAGAAACTGAATTTAGACAAGGATTAAGAGTCAAGAACGGTACAACGAATCGCCTTCTTTCTCTAGTAATCTAATGAAACGTCAAAGCTTTCGCGCTTCACCCCCCCTCCCTGCTACGCACTTGCCATGAAAACAATGTTTAAGCTCACGCACGCCAGCTATACTCCACTCCTGACGACGGATAGTCAACCTTATTCGAAACGTCGAGCCAGTCCTGCCACTCGTCATCTCCAAGCGCTATAGTTCTCCTTAGAACTATAAGGTAAGAAAGATTACCAACAGGCAACAGTCTTTTTTAAGACTACACAAAACAGTCCTTTTCAGGACTACACAATACACATCCTCTCTCTCTCTCTAACATGGTGCACCCGCAAGCCTACTGTATAAATGTTTATATCGCCGTTTTGATCAAGATATTTGTAGAGTTCAGCGTTGAGCCCCTGGAGAAAAAAAGCTGCTCTTTCATATGACACCTCACTTAATGAGTATCCCTTCAAGATCATGTGAGCAGTATTGGTATTGGTCAAACCATGTCATTGACCAATTTGCATGAGCGCCCAATGCAAATGGACTGCATAGGGTTGTGTGCAATCTTTATGGGAAGGATTTTAGCACACAAAACCGGGCCGAGTGCACGATCAGACACCTACATCATGTACATCATGGCTAAAAATTGCTAGTTAGTGTAGTGCTATGAACAAATCCAAAGTCACAAGCAAAAGAGACGCTTTCATATTTTTAAATTAACTTACGCGTGCGGCACACAACCGCGACATATCCTGATATATTACAACGAATCCCGGACAACTCGCCACAAAGACAACCCGCCCCAAGACAACCCGCCACAATACCCTGGACATCCCGCCACAATACCTGGACAACCCGCCACAATACCCTGGACAACTCGCCACAGCCTTTTCGGACAACTCGCCACACTTTTTCCCCTCATGATTTCTAGATCTAAAATCCCTCATCTTAGATGAAATTGTCATTTTTCATGATTTTCGTGCTTTTATAAACACAGTTATGACAGGAAACATGGAAATTGTGAGTATTTTGAGAGCTGTTCTAAAGAATAAAGATGATTTTCCTTGCGCTTGCAACAAGAATCTATTTTGGACGAACCCAAGCCAGGCGTACTACGACTACGAGTTACGACTACGATTTTTAAGTTCATGTCTCAGGAAACTTTTCATGGTAGGAATATGCTGCTATGTATCTTTGGCGTATCTTTACATTCTAATATTACCTCCCCCCCCCCACCCCCCCCCCCCATCAGTACGCCAGTGCTTCCAGTATCCTACCATAAAAAAATTCTGGGACAGAAAAATGCAGCTGTTATAGACCTCTAGATCAAAAGTATATTATTGTTACAAGGGAAATCAACCTTATTCTTTTTAATGACTGTTTATAAAAGCACGAAAATCATGAAAAATGACAATTTCATTTCAATATATATTATTATTACATTAGGGAAATCAACTTTATTCTTTATTCTTTGTAATGACTGTGTTTATAAAAGCACGAAAATCATGAAAAATGACAATTTCATTTCATTTTAGATCTAGAAATCATGATGGGAAAAAGTGTGTGCGCGATTGTCCGAAAAGGCTGTGGCGTTGTCCAGGGTATTGTGGCGGATTGTCCAGGGTATTGTGGCGGGATGTCCAGGGTATTGTGGCGGTTGTCTTGGGGCGGGTTGTCTTGGGGCGGGTTGTCTTTGTGGCGAGTTGTCTGGACCCCATTACAACCCATGAATTGTTGGCCGCGCCGTGGGCTTCAGGCCTCGTCTCTGATGACGGGACCTGCGCTGGCAGAGGCCGGGCAGAGCACCGAGAGGGTTATTACCATACCGTCCCGCTGCGTAGAGAGCATGCCAACTCGTCTATAATTTTGTATAAAGACTAGAATCTACCGGTATATCGGCTATGCCTAAACGGGAGAAATCACCTCACAATCAACAACCACCTCATTTATTCCATAAAACCGTTTTTATTTCGAATAGACTGGAATGAAACGAAAATATATTTACCTTTTTCAACAAAAAGAGAAATCGGTGATCACAGCATTTAAGGTTGCGCTTGCATGTGGCTGAACGATAGATGGCAGTATACCATTTCGGATCTCGACTGAGCATAATCAGAATGCATCACTTGGATAGTTGGAAGTATAGGCATCTATTGCCTCTCGTTGACATTAGGATGAAGAATCCATATTGGGACCAGGGGCGGCGATTTCTTTTCATGACCGGGGGGACGAAATGACAAAAACTTTTTTTTTTTGGGGGGGGGGGGGGGGGGAGTGCCCCAATCTCGAGTGAGTGAGCAAAGTGAATGAGAGGGGTGAAGGTGACGAAAGTGACTACCCACGCACAGGTTTTGAAGTTCTGTTGTATTACAAAATTATATTCCTTAGCAAAACTATAGTATGAAAACAAACAATGTACTTTTTTCACACTTCACTTTTCTTTTCACTTGTACATTTTGAAGGATATTATGCGAAGGAGCATAAGATTTTCGCATTTTATTTGTCTAAAACGCTGCACTTTTGGGCCCTCCAAACCCTAAAAGTGTGTTGCAGTCTATAGTCAGTATTTGCTGTACATTATTTGTTTGCAATTTTTCAAATTTTCCGGGAGGGGGGGGGGGGGGGGGACGATGATCCCCTACAAAAATCGAGGGGGGACGTTTCCCCCCCCCCCCCCCCCCCCCCCCCCCCCCCCCCCCCCCCCCCCACCCCCCCCCCCCCCCCCCCCCCCCCCCCCCCCCCCCCCCCCCCCCCCCCCCCCCCCCCCCCCCCCACCCGCCCCCCCCCCCCCCCCCCCCCCCCCCCCCCCCCCCTCCCCCCCCCCCCCCCCCCCCCCCTGGGATCGCCGCCCTGATTGGGAATCAAAGTTTAGTTGCGCTGTTGACGAACATGGACAAACGAAGGACTCTTCTGGGTCAGATTGATCTTTTCTTGACGACCAAAATTTCAACAAATTGGATTTAAAGCTATGATCTCCCTTGTTCCATTCATTGATACATCTCTGAGAAAAGGAGCCACGTCTAAGCTTTGAGTGGACTTGCTTCTTAGCGATCTTGTTAGCGATAGCCACGGGTTCTACTATCTGTTGGCTGGTCAAAGAAGTGTGCATGCTGGATACAGTTCATCTAGGCCATGCATTAATAAAACAAGTCAAATAAAACAGTGGGGAGGGGCTGCAGCCCGACCCTCCTAGTTCCGCGACCGTTCTATATTATCTGGGCCATACACATATTGTTATCGACCTTGAGAAAAAGGGAGAAAGGGAGAAAAAAGGAGGGGGAAAGAAAAAGGAGATGAAAAGAAAGAAAAGGGAGAGAGAAAGAAGAAGAAAAGAGGGAGGAGGAAAAGGGGGAGGAGAAAGGGAGGGGGAAGGAAGAAAGGGGAAGAGAGAGGAGAGAAAAAGGCGGAAAAGGAAGAAAGGTGGAAGACGGGGAAGCGAAAGGGGAATAATGAGAAGGGAAAAGAAAGAAAGTGGGATGATATTATAAGAAGGTGATTTTTTTATCGGGAAAGGGGCGGGGAAGGGGGCACGCACTTTTGCAGTTTGCATAATATGGGGTCCCTCTTGCTAGGCGTGTTGCCCCTCCCCCCCCCCCCAAAAAAAGGAACAAGAAGAACAACAAAAGAAGAGATGGGAAAAGGGGGAAGGAGAATTTAACAACGAGAGCATGAGGAATTGCATTTATTTTAAAAGAATAATGGGATAACAACCAGGGGGTCGCTAAGGGGGGGGGGGGGGTGGGTGGATGGGGATGCGACGCCCCCACCTGTCAGGATATTGTCGGTAAAATTGCGCTGCTGTCGGGAAAATGAAAAAAAGGGGAAAGGGAAAATGAGTGGGAAAGGGAGAGAAAAGAAAGGAAAAAAGGGAAAAGAAAGGAAAGAAAGGAAAGAGAAGGAAGAAAGAATGAGAAAAAAGAAAAAGAGGAAGGAGAGGAAAGAAAGGAAAAGAAAAAAGAAAGAAAGAAAAGGAACAAAAGAAGAGAAAAAGGAAACAAAAGAAACGGGAGATGAACGAGAGAGAGGGTAAGAGCCTGAGAGAAGAAGGGTGGGAGTAAGAGAGAGAGGGGGATATTGGGTGGAGTCACCACGTCGAGGGGGCAAGAAAAATACGCATAGATAATTATGTTGCTGTGTTGGGTCCGCTGTGTCGGGTAAACTGAATTCAGACATTTAGGATTAAGAGTCAAAAGCGGTACAACGAATCGTCTTCTTTCTGTAATGATTTAATGAAACGTCATAGCTTCTGCGCTTCGCGCGGGAGGGGCGAAAGAAGAATTAAGAGTCGGGAACGGGACAACGAATCGTCTTCTTTCTCTAATAATTTAATGAAGTGTCAAAGCTTCCGCGCTTTGCGCGGGAGGGGAAACACTGAAAAATAACTTAGTTCCTGGCCCAGGCCCATTTTTTCCTATTTGCAAAATTATGAAATTTGGTTGACATGGTTATCGTTATATCATGTATTCATTACATCCATTTTCAGCTATATCTTTTAAACAACCTAAGTGTATTAGTTAAAGAGCAATTGTTAATATGTATATAACAATATTTATTTTGGTATCCCGTGCGTTAAGCTTTATTTAGATTATTAAATGAACGTTTTAAAAATTGTATTTAATTTGAAAAATCCATTTACCTATTTCTTGTAAATGATCAAGGATGATTCTTGAATGATCAGTTATTTCAAGGGGATACCAATTAATTTGTATTTTACCTGTTTATATGCTTGTGTATTTATCTATTTTGTTTTTGATGCTGTTATTTTTTTTATTATTACCAAACAGGGCCTCATTGAAGACCACCAAATTGGTGATATGTGCCACCCTGTATAAATATCAGAAATAAATTTAAAAAAATAAAACAAAAAATTTGTCGGTAATTGGTGGCTAGTTTTGTCGGTAATCGGTGGTTTATACACCCCCCCCCCCGCCACTGAAAAAGGTCTAACGACGCCCCTGATAACAACACAGTTTATATATATACACTAGATAACATTTTCGCAAGTACTGGTGAAGTACCAGACCACCGTCTATATTGTGCATGCAGCAACGCAGCATATACAACGTCTCGCGACGTGACAGATCACTTTTCTCTATCTTCTAACCTATCAGAAGGCCTTGTTTTTTTCCCCAGGAAGTGCCGGTGGACATTGGGGAGGTGGACATTAATGCGCAAAATGTGGTTCTCAAAATTAATGATGCGCCTGAAAATGCGCCTAATGTGGTTCTAAAATTGCAAATGCTTCCTACTCAGGGAGGGGGTTCTGATCCCCTCCCAGACCCACCCCCGCTTAGTCACTCCGTTCCATCGTTTTCCATATATTCAACCCCCATGCAATTTTGTGCCCCCCCCCCCGATAAGAAACTCCTGGATCCGCCACTGGACGTAATTGTTATGATACAGATTTTGAAATCCCTATATATATGGTCTACTCTTAATTTTGCATTCCTTCATGAAATTGTATTTTCAGTTATCATCATCTCCCCCAGAACACACACGCACACATACACATGACAAGTGGAAAAAACGGTGGGAGAAAGATAGGAAGGCAAGTCCAACGGTATGCACCGGCCAGACATTTAAGTAGGCATATTATTATAATGCACTGTCCAATCCAAGTAGGCCTATCATGGAATTATATGAACACAAACCGAAGTAAAGATCAGTTTTATCTGATGTTTTGGCTTCGGATTCAACCTCTAGTAAAAAAGGAAAAAAATATTTGATGGGGGGGGGGGGGGAAAGAGAATGAATGAGGAGTGACGATGAGAGCCTCGGTGAGGCGAAGGAAGTCCTTTTCAGACAAAAATGATGGGGGGGGGGGGTGGAGCGAGAGTCAGTGTTGTTAATATGTTTTCTTCTTTCGGTCATTGAATGAAGGTGGGGTATGGGTTTTAAAAAATAATATAGAATGGAAACACACTACCCGACCCCCCCCCCCACACACACACACAGGGGCGTAGACAACGGGGGGGATGAGGGGGATGCATCCCCCCCACCTCACAAGGTGGGGGGGATGGCATGTACAATCATCCCCCCCAGGTTTTGGGGAATGATATTTGCTTACTTAATAAGTCATAATGATGATAATAATAGTAATAATAATAATGAAAACAATTATAATATTAATAATAATAATAATTATGATGATGATAATAATAATCCTCATCATTATTGTAATTGTGTTTATTGTTATTAGCCGCATTCACACGGTGAAAGCCAATTCAGACGGTAAAAAAAAGAAAATCTTACAAGTATTTTGTGGTTATCTTGTGGTTTGGAAACCACAAGATAACCACAAGATTAAACAGGCGCGGATCTACGGAGGGGGGGGGGGGGGGGGGTTAGGGGGTTTAAACCCCCCCTTGGGCGGACCAAAAAACAAACAAAAAAAAAAAGAAGAAAAAAAAAAGAAAAAAAAAGAAAAAAAAGAACGCACGCTGGAGAGAAACCCTTTCAAGTGCAAATATTGTGAGAAGATATTCAACTCATCTGGTAACTTAACCAAACACATGATAACTCTGGATATAACTGTGTATTTAACTGTTACTTGATTTAAAAAGACGTTATCATGCACTGCTTTTTATGGTCTCCATTGTGTTAATAAATGCCAGGAAAACATCACTTACGGGGTTCAAATAAACACCCCAAAAAAAATCGGCTCGCCGCTTCGCGGCTCGTGGACTGCATCGTCATTATTTTGGTCAACCCCCCCCCCCTTAGCAAAAAGCTAGATCCGCCCCTGAGTCATCCCCCCCAGGTGTACGAACCTGTCTACGCCACTGCACACACACAACTCTACACTCTCTATATAGCGGCCCGCCCCATGAGCTCCTAATTCGATGTTCTTCTACTTTTAGAAAGTACCGCCATCCTTTTCCTCACGAGTGCCCCACGGTCGTGGGATTAGTAGGGATACCATCCCATTATGATTATTACCATTATTTAATCCATTATATCGCCAACGTCGCCATATTTTTCCCATTTGTACCATAATCATCTTGACCATATTCTAGTTCATTTATCCATGATTCACTCATGCATGCATTCATTTATATCATTCATTCATCCCGATCCCCCGTAAGTGAGACGCAGCGAGAGAGACGAGCGGAACTTTGACCTCACTGCACTACACTTGTGCACCATGACAACGTGAAGCCGCGTTCATGCTTTGTTTACAATACCGGGCACAGCTAGTGTTGTATAATATTGGTGAATGTCCGATCAGAGATATTGTGTTATCCTGTGTTACATTTGTTTATATCTCGCATAAATCATGGCAGAAAAGAAGCAGAACGGGACAAGTTACCAAAGGTATTATTACATTTCATGTTTGATAGTGAAAACGTAGGGCTAAATACAAGTACAACCCCAACCGGCCACGGCCACGGACTTTGGAAGTTGGAGGTCGCTCCAACAGCCGGCAGCCACAGGGCTCCGGGAGTTTCCCGTGCACGGCCATGTCCGTGTTCGGTGACTTGGGTCGTTAATCTTACTCTCAGTCTCAGTGTAGAGTCTATGCCTTTGTCTTTTAAGACCTAGACTATGTTAGATAATATAATGAAGGATGGATATCTATGACAGTTAGTTTGGAGCTACTTCAGAAGTGTATCAGTTTTTCTTTTACTTAAAGGTAAAGACCAGTTATGGTCATGCGTTTGCATTGTGAAAGAAACGTTGTGGAATTGATCAGAAAAGGTTGATCATCTAGCATCTAGCATCTGCAAGGTTCTGGAATCATCAAAATGATAAGAAATTTGGCACATTCTTTGTAAAGTTACAAGCACTAACTTATACACAGAAAGATGTATATGGGACTACCCTATATCTCTCACAGACCATGAGAGAAACAAATTTACCAAATATATGAATTAGTAGGCGGTTTCCCGGCAAATTTTTTATCATCATGTATTAGTCAAAACATATTCTTTCACATGATTGGTAATGAGAGCTTCCATTTCATTTTTTGAAATTGGGGCGTTTCCAATACTGGTCTTTACCTTTAATGCATAGATCTAGACCTAGATCTATCTAGATCTAGATCGATCCAGACTACTCTTTCGTTTAAATCCAATGGCAAAAGTTACAACTCTATTTTTGTTATGCACTCCAGGAGGCAGGACATATATTAGATTGTCGTAGTCGAAGTAAATATACACATCTTTCGTTTGTTGATTTTCGAAGGTGTTACCTATTAAACTGGTTTGTGCATAGACTAGGTCTAGATCTAATTCTAGAGATTTTTTTTATATTTCTTGTTGTTCTTATCCAAAAGTATAGTCTAGATCTCGTCCTAGACTCTATACTAAAGATTTATACAATATACTGCTACTATGCTAGTCTATATGGCCATATATTTTGTAGCTAGACTTGGTTTTGCAGGGCTAGGGAAATGTGAGATTTCTCTTATTTCTAATTAATATATTATTAGGGTGTCTGAACGATTTTTCAATTTTCAATTTTGGATCGTTTTTCACCATTTTTGTTTTATATTTGAATTGAAAAATATAATCAGAATAATACATTTCAAATTTCAAGACTCACCGATGTTTCTATCAAAAGATACAGCCCCTCAAAAACTCATAGCATTTTGGTCAGAATGGACAAAAAAGTGGTTCATGCCGAGTTATCATTTTTTGCTCAACAGCTGCATTCTAATGCATTAATTAGGCCTAGAATCTATATGCAAAAAGTGGGGGAAGGGTATTTTCAAACTTAAATCGTACATCATCTACATGATCCCTAGGGGCTAGCAAAAAAAAAGAAAATCAACATATTCCTTAATACTTGAACTAATTATCCCTCGGGGGGTCGATTCTCAAAAGTTGGAAATCTCCCGAGTTGCCATGGAAACACATTTAAATCACTGTTTGACCAAGATATTTTTAGAAATTTGAAATGACCCCCCCTTTAGAAATATGGGAATTAATCTGCCCTTTCATATGACATCTCATTTATTGAGTATCACCTTCAGGATTACAACAGATTAAGGTTTGAATCTCAATTTATTTTTAAAAACTTGACCAATTTTGCAATGCAATAGACTCAATAGGGATGTGTGCAATGTCTATGGGAAGGGTTTTAGCACACAAAACCTGGTGCGCGATCAGACACCCTATTAATATTAGCAAAATAGATAACTGAATATTATTCCTGAAAAACGCGAATTAATTAAGGAAAACTTGAAAAAATGGTAACACCAATATGGTTACAGAATTGTGAATCTTCGGAACTGCAAACCCCTTAGAAGAATAAACCACCTCTGGAATAACAAGTGATAACTTGTAATTTTAATACGGATAATGGGTGGAGTGCAATATTGAGTAATGATTATAGAAACTGACGCACATTTTTTGGACTCAAGTGGAGAAAGTCATATGCAAAGTACAAAATGACGAGATTTTTATGTTTGCTGTCCTTCTCTGTATTCCTGTTATTTTATCCAGCATACCAAGATTTTCAAAGTTGCATCCTGTAATTCCAAGAAGATACGTACCAGAGTGGAAGAATGATATGAAGAACAGAGAGTTACTTGTTAAGGTAAGTGAAATATGGCAGCAAAATCTCTAGATTTACCAATAAAAAACACAAATTCTTATTTAACATTAACATCCTATACTACTTTAAAAACAGATGAGGGGGTCATATTAATTTGATGGCTATGATTAGTGAAGCTTAATTGGCAGTATTAGTGTTGCCCCAAAACAGGCATTCATATTTTTTTAGAAAATGTGTTTGCTAACTGTCATTAGTATGAGAGTTGGTCTATGTCAACTCTAAAGCAGTGTATTGTAAAGTAAAAAATAATTGTTTAATTCTTTATCTGTCTTCAAATTTCATGTCTGTAATATATTTTTATGAACACATTTAACTAAATGCAGTACTTTGCCTATTGCGTTGTCTTACCCCCTTGAAACAGTGTTTCTACATTGTTTTTCAAACATGAATGAAATGAACCGGACCACCTTACCCCCTGACCCTAAAGCAAATAGGACTTTTATTGTCTCTGTTCCATGTTGGTTTTCACTGTTTTTTTTATTTATTTATTTATTAAGTTTTATTTCAGTAGGGTGGTTCCATTCAGTTAATTTATTGTAGATCCATATGTAGTGAATGTAATTCACAACTATTTATCCACTTTATTATACAGAACTGTGAAATGAGTGGCATCATTCCAAAAGGACCTCATGACGAGAGTCTCTTCCTGGACAAGCGAGAACGCATGAACGAAGTAGAACCAAGAGTAAGGGTGGAGGCAAAACATCCAAACTTTGAACGCTACGACGGTCTTAGGCCAGAGTTTCATACCGCTCAGTCCAAGTACCAGAGCAGTCTCATGTTCCGCAAGGACAACACAGTGGGACAGGACTTTCAATGATAAACATTTTTAACCTTGGAAGGACATTTGCACAATGTATAGCAACTTTAACTATCATCACAAGGAGGCTCCATTTGGACACGCTTGCTTTAGTTTGGTCATTTTTCCATATAAATTTGTAGTTATGACATAGAATGGCCAGTAGTCCATGTATATATTTTGTAAGAACCTTAAGAATCTATAGTGAATATGATAAAGATCGTCATCTTTATAAAGTTTTAGCATACATGTACTTGAATTAAGCCTTAACTTCTATGTACATACACCTTTACGATGTTGTTGTTGGGGTTTTTTTTTTGTCCTGGTAAAAACAATATTTATGATATTATGCAACTCTTTCTTTTTGTCTAATTACACATTGAAGTGGACAATGAAAGCCATGTCTTGTAGCATTTAAATGTCATTGAAACACAAAAGAGATGATTTTAATGAATTATTCCTACCCAACACGCACCAAATCATTGAAGTACACAAATGATGGTGGCAATTGTAGACTGGTCCTACAATTAACCCACGTTTCTTTCTTGAGGAAGACAAAATATCTTGCCTTTACTGTACATGTATATATATAGAGAGAGAGAGAGGTGACCGCTAAGACAGGTTTGACTGTATCTCTATATTTCTTGCTCTTATGGGGACTTTATAGCTAAAATCCGTTATGAACAGTTTCTGTGAGGAAGTAAACTCAAATAAATAGAGAGGGTACATGCATATGGCAATGAATTAAGATTATATTGTAAGAAATGCTGATCAACTTAACATGTTATATGTATACAGTAGGCTTGCGAGTGCACCATGTGAGAGAGAGGGAGGATTGAGGAGTCCTGAAAAGGACTCTCTGTAATCTTTCTTGAGGGTTTGTAGTCCTGAAAAGGACTGTTTGGTATAGTCTTGAAAAAGACTGTTGGTTTTCTTTCTTAGCTTATATCTAAGGAGAACTATAGCGCTTGGAGAGGATGAGTGGCTCGACGTTTTGAACAGGTCGACTATCCGTCGTCAGGAGACTGTTATATGTAGTTTTTTATCCTTTGTACCAGGTACTAATAGACCAGTTCACGGTTAGCACCTTACTGCAATGACCCCGAGTATCCACAGAACTTTAAAACATGAAGAGGTCCCAAATTGTACATTTTGAAAAAATCACTCCTACAGTGATGGATGTGCTATATAAATAGCCTTTGTTCCCCCTTTTCAAAGAATACCTCCACCTGTGTACCATGGATTGCACTGAGAGCACGTATCCAGTATTTCGTCTCCGTGTGTTTCAAAATTTGTTCTGCAATGACCTTTATCTGCTCATGCTCAGACTGCAACCGTGAACTGGCTTGTGAGGTACTAAAAACCCTAATCTAGGATAATTCATGGCTAAATGAACCGAACTCATTGAAAATTAAATTCTACACTGTATGTGAAGTAATAAGAAAAATTCATACATCAAACCTATCAACCTCCAAACCAAGGCCTTGTTTATAATAATAATATTCGGTCCTGGAATAGCGCATATGACATTTAAACGTCTCTATGCACTTCCAAATTTGGAAATGATTACCCCGGCTTTAGCCTAGCTGCCATTACGAGGCTCTAGCATTTCAAGGAATTAATTTCTGCCAGGTACCCATTCACCTCACCTGGGTCGAGATAAATTAAATTGTTTAACTGATTATGATATTTGTATATTAGATCATGACTGACATATGCACAATCTATTGTAATTATATTATATGCATAAATAATAACGGAAAAGGACTAAATCATGTGTGTTTTTATATTTTGTATTGTTTCTTTATTATTAGTAGGGCCTACAATCTTTCTATTATAACGCATACTTATCTAAAGTCTATGGCCCGAATTCACAAAGGAGGTTTAAATTTAACCCATGGTTTAAACCCTCATTTCCATAACCCATGATTTTGCGCTTGTTTTAAACCATGGGTTATGTAAATGAGGGTTTAAACCATGGGTTAAATGTAAACCTCCTTTGTGAATTCAGGCCTATGACATTACACATCAGCCCAGAATGAAATGGCAAGATTTCTTTTGAAAAACAAATTGGGTAAAATATTTCTATGAGAAGGTGAAAGATAGAATGCCCAGTTCCACTTTAATGATATTTCTGTGTAAAGGTATTATTTACCAATTTTCTTCTCTAAAGTTTGCAAACCTCTATATAATGTAAAGAGTTATATATAAGGTATGACAAATTAACATAATAATGATATTGCTTGAAATTTTAATATTTGGAATAACAATATATAAAGTGTAACTTTGAAGAAGAAAATTTGTAAATAATACCTTTAATAAAAGGGATAATAATATATGGTGGGAATGGTCGATGTGAAAGAATTCAGTGGGAAGAGAACCAGGAAGAGCCAAGTAATGATATAACGGTCTTTTACATGCATCCTCAACATCAAGACTCTGCACAGTTGAAATTGAAGTCATTCATACCTTATTTTATATTTATTCTATTTACAGGAAGTATCAACAAATCTACACAAATCTTCAATTCTGAGATTAGATAACATATCTTTTCAAAGAAAGTGTAAACAAATAAATGAAAAACAATCTGAAAAGTTGTGAAATGTGGATCAACAGAATGAACATGGATGGAATTTAAAATAAAAACTTATCTTATGTGCTTCTGTTTAAGGTGGTGTTTGTGTGGCAGGGGATTTAGCCTTCTACCCAACAAACATACAGAAGGTTTATACTTCCAAAACAATATCAGGACATGGTTTCAGAAAGCTGTTTAGTATTTTGAAAACTTTTTTTCCCCCTGTCTTTATTACCAGAACAATCATTTTCAAATAGATAGCAGGGGCAATTCAACCATTTACTGTTGATAAAACTATTCCTCTTTCTTACAGAACTATGATAAGCTCTGTTTACACTATCAAAATAATCACATGTGATAAATGGAAGTCCTTTAAAAAAAAAAATGTGAATAACAAAGACTGTCAAGTCCCATGATTTGCATATTCTTCTTTCTTTTTTTAAATTTTTATAGTTATTCTGCCAGACTATATAATGCATATGCATTCTCTTTGTTATCATTAACAGATTAATATCTATTCATCAGTGAAACTTTGAAATACAGCAGGTACAAATTAAAATGTATTTTGTAAGCAGTCAAAGCCATAATTGTATTTACAAATAAGCAACTTTACATGTACAAAATAATATACAAGCAATTAATTAAAATCATAAAAGTAAACAATTAACAAAAATGTTTTGTATATTAGCTCAATGACTAATTAGGATGCATAGTATTGACAAAACATAGCTGAGCTATAAATGTCAAAAACAAAATGCTAGGACGTAAGGGCAAAACAAAATATATACACAAAAAGGCCGACAAATGAGGACAAATCTTAAACTGCTTGGCTTTATGGGTGACTTAATGGGTGACGGCTGAAGCAAATACAATTCCTTCATTCACCAGATGACAATCACTGTTACATGTTTACCCAATGAATGTCACTGTTATATCCCAAATTTAAATATATGTATATTAGGAGGAAAACTATGGAAACATCTCTGATCAAATCTACAATGGCATTACTACATAATACAACTTTATATCACACAGAAACATAGTATGTTCCTACAAACATTCAACGTGGTATTTGTGTAATGTACACAAATGTATTCATGCTTCACCATGGCATTTTTTTTAAATCCGAAATTCTCCAGTTCCAGGTTAAGTTTCTTTCCTTTTTCCCCCAAAGAGAATATAATATTAAAGAATTAAAGTTAGTAAGTCATGAGCACAACACAACAATAATTTAAGTCATCTCTCTCCCATGATCAACAAAAAAGTCTAAAATATCAACATTTTACAGTTTGGAGTAATAGAGTGCACAGTGGATACCAAAATATCAGAATTCTGATTCTTAATTTGCAAATGGCAAACTAGGTTTTTACCAATCTACGATTTATCATATGTATCTCTACATTTAATATCAAATTAATTTCTTATCAAAAGCTAATCAAATGTGTACACCTAATAATAGTAATCATGAATGCCATTTATTTACATAATGCCAAACCTATACATTTATTTACACAGAGATAGATATGATTTTCATATGTTTCATTATCTACATTGGTTATCGATAGAGTACTCTATTCATTCATCTAGTACATAGGTAATGTTTTTTTTTTACATTCACGCCACAAAATACAAAAAGTTAAATACAGTGCAATGTCGGTTCTAATTGACGACATACAATCCCCGGATAAAATCATTAATAGCAGGGTACTTATTGTTTGATTTTTCTTTTTATTCAAACAACATTTATATAGAACCACTACTCTAGCAATGCTGGTTCTTAGCTAAAGTACCTAAATACAGACCCCGATATGGACTTTCACAATGAGTGCATATGAAGGAGCTGTTCAATAGCTTTGGTGATTCTTGTGACGTAACTCCATCCGGGTTGCACTGTGTCAATGGTAGCATTGATGGACTCCTCACTGAAGAATAAAATGAGAGAGAGATATCCTCTTTGACATTGGCAGCCTTTTAATTTTTTTAAATTAATGGTGAGCATCTGCTTTATAGTGATGTAACAGATTCAGAGAGTCTTGACGCAGCATATTGTCATCTCAAATGTACAGTTAGGGGGGGGGGGGTATTCTAATTTTATACAACTTTAAAAATGCCATAAATCATCTTACAAAGATTCTCAAAAATATATGATTTATACTAATCACAAGTGAAGAAGAAGTTATTGTTAAGTATGCATACTGCTTATTTCATCTTAATATGCCATACAGGCATTTTGAGAGGTGGTTTTAGTACTGCCTTACATATATGTGGGAATAAGCCCCTATGTGTAAATCAGCATCAAAAAGATATTTTCTGAATTAAAAGTTATGCATTTGGATGAGCACACATACTTAAGAGACTTAAACAACAATGCTTCTTTCATCCTGAATTTTAAGCTGTCTGTTAGACAACATCAAGCCAAAAACTAATGGGCTATCGCGGTAACGGTGACCCGATCTATTACTAAAATCTGTGATTTTTGCCATGAGAGCAATTTAACGCAAGGAAGGTTTTCATAGTTCAACACTGCAACCACAGTTATTTGGTCAAACTGGTGTGTTCTAATAGTTCTTACCTGATTTTGCCAATCTTGATAACACAGCTGTGTGGAATGGCTGTCAATGGATACTGGCCTGGTACAACGTCCAGGTGGATGCAGAACATAGAATGGGCTTCAATGCTGGAAAACTCAATGGATAGTCTAGGAAAACAAGATGGATCAATAAAGACAGCTCTTGTTATTAATGTCTGTACCTACCGTATACTAGACGGCATCATCACCTAACAATTCACAGATTCACATACCTGACACATCAATGCAGTAAGGTAATCAACAGATTAAAAGATTGACAGACCTGATCTACCCAAGCCATGGGGCCAGTATTTATGCAACATTCTGTTTCTTTCGCAATATTCTATTTAAAAGCACATTTCCTGAAAATGTAAAACCTCATTATTCTTTTGTTTGATTGGAAATAAAACTTCTCTGAGATCCCACAGATAAGTATGTACACAACTATCTGTTAGGGAGACGATTAGCTACTTTAAGGACGAAACATAATGTGCTCTATTTCAAATACTTGATCTCAAAATGATACATTTAGCTGTTACTGCTCTTAGAACCCTTGATTACTCTTACATGAAAGTGATGGAGTATACAAACATTTCAGTGTTGTTTTTACATTGCAGTCGAAACAGAAAGTCAATAGTGATTAATATTTCTTATAGGTTAAATATATACTGTAAGCAGAGTTGCATCAACGTGAATAGACACAGGCAGACAAATCTAACGTAGTCTTACCTGTTATGTGCTGTAGTAACTGGATGCCAGAAATCTATTCTACTGACCTCGGCCTCTAGCAACCTGGCCTGACCAGCCAACTCTGAAAGATGCTGCATCATCTGGAAAAGGTAAAATAGAAGTGATGTAAAGAACACCAGAGTCTTGCAATGCTAGTTTGGAACTTTAATATTGGTCACAAATCAATGTGTTATCGGCATATTCTTCTTTTTTTCCTCCTTTTTTTTGGTGGGAGGGGATTGCTATGATGCAAAATCTACCCAAAAAGTCTTATGAACAACAATTTACTAATAAATACAAACACTGAGTGGATAAAGAATTACCAACATCGACAGTCTTGAAATAATATTACAAACAAAATAACAGCATCTTTTTTATCCAACAAAAGCTTTCATTATTTCACTTATATCTCCATTTTTTGTTCAAGAATTTCATTTTAATTCACCACTTTTATTTCTTACTTGAGATACATTTTACATTTGTGGTGTAAACAGAACCAATATGATTTCTTGGACATGTATGAATGATATTTGTTATAAGAAATGCTGTACTTCTTGGAGAAACATCTAAAAGGTCAAGAGCAACACATACCTGTGGAAGGGCAGCTAATGTAGGATAGAGTGTCTTCAACTTGTCTGCACTTACACTGCTGAAGAAGAGTGAATGGGCTAGTTTGGCTGAGCTACAGGCATCATCTACAAGAATATAAAAACAGGACCATGATACACATCTCAAGAATACATTTTGAATCATTATGCATAACTAACAGCATGGTTAATGTCCAAAACGATTTGTAAAACATTGTTTATGTGACTAACAAAAAAAAAAAAAAAAATTGTACTGCTTTTAGTTGATCTTTAAAATTAGATTTACTCAAGATACTTACCTGCAAGCACACTACGTAATGTGAGATCATTCAACTTGGCACCACTTTCTGTGTCACCTATAAAAGGAAAAAATGGAAGAAAGAAAAAAGACCAATCATATATTTTGTGAAAGTTGTTAAAAGTGAGACTTTACACATGAATCAGTGCTTTCAAACAAAGAATTAATTAAAAAAGGGAACAAACTGTGACAAGATGTAAATATGGTTGATGTGGAAGTCTAGATAAAAAATCATTTTGAGACTCGACATGGCTTCTACTCACCAATAGTTCGGCATGTAGTTTTGATATTTTCTGTTGTTCTATACTATAAGTTGTAGGAAGAGAACCTGGGAATATGGACCAGGATTGTAGGAAAACACACAAACAAACAAACAAACACAAACAAGAACAAGATACAACTTATGGGATATCATCTCACTCTATTACAAGTTACTGAGTGAAATAAAGAAACTCACCAAATTGTATGTTGAGTAGGATTGATTTGTTTAAGAATGAAAACTTGTAGTTGTTCTCAAGGAAAGCTTGTAGTCTCCATTCTTGAAAGCTGTAGAAGAAATGCAGATAATAAAATAAGCAAAGATAAAGATTCAATGTAATCCAAAACAGCCATTTCAATAGACATTCAATTATGCTGTAATCAAACTCTCAAAATGATTCAAATGTACTATTGAAGATTTACAAATAGAAAAAAAAGCCAGTCCAAATGTTAATGCGAAGACCATGGATAGATATAATCTCATGCGGTACTTTTAAAATATTACTCCTCTTACATATGATGATATCTACATATTTTAGTCATTTCCCTTATATAAGTTCTAAAATTTACATCCCCTCTAATGGTTTTATTACATTTCATCTACATAACATGCATGTAAATAACAATAATATCAATCTTTAGGAGTGCTGAAATAAAAAGTAATGTAGTGCTTACAAAATTACAGAGTGTGAAGAGAAAACATAAAATACATAGACTCATGTAAATAGGTAAATCGCATTAAGTTACTACGGGAAGAAGTATGTTTTTAAGGGATCTTTTGAAAGAAGCAGGAAAGGGTTAATTCTCTGATGGAAAGTGGGATATTGTTCCATGAAAATAGGTAAAGTGGGATATTGTTCCATATTGTTCCATGAAACGCAAAAATACAAAAGTGAATATATTACCTGTGGAGAAGGACGATGTCTGACTTCATGTCCTTTAGCTCCAGGTCTGTTTGGCTGATTCCAGTTCCAAGTTTACTCAGTTCTTCTTGCTCTGCCTCCAGCTTGGTTGTGCTTGCCTCTATGCTATTTATCTCTGCTTCTAACCTTTTTCTTTCACTGCAAACATAAATTACATTCATTTAGTTTCCATTCTATCAAGTCAGTTTTACATGGGCAAGGCATAAGTTATTTTTTATTTTTCAAATGTACCAGTCACAAAAAACAAACATATTTTTTGTTTAGTACATTAGGGGCTCCATGTTCTTACTATATTCAAAATATAAGCTTCAAAAAGTATATCTATAAAGAGATATTGCAAATTCAAACACATGCTCATTAAAAAAAAACGTGAATTATGAATGGACAATTCAATGAACCTGTACATGCAAAATGATTTTGGCGTAAATATTCACAACTGAGTGATACACGCCTTAAACCTAAAACAACAACAACATGCTAGCATTGAATAAGGCCTGCATGAAACTCCAGTCCGACATGGGTTCCATGCGTAGGGTTTATGTCATTCTTTATTTTCTTCATACTCCTCATTCGTTAGCCCATAGAATGCCGGGAAAACAAATTTGAGTTGGATTTTATATATTCTAGCTTTACACAAATTATTTCTTTAGGTGGTTGGTACACTTTAATTTCATACATTAAACAGTATAAATCATTCACGAACCAGTATATTCAATATCCATGTTAAAACATTAAAACTAAGCTTTAAACTATCGGTAGTATTAAAGCTAAAATAACTAAACATTGCTCCTTCTAAATGGATTAAAGGGGCTAAATGGGCATGAAGAGAAAATTGTGTATCCATAAATTACAACTGCACGATTGATATCAAATATGAATGAAACATTGAATGCAGTGTAATTAGAGTATATTCAAACTTCAATTAATCCTTTTAATGTACTCTTCTTTACAGATCAATCATAATAGTTGTTTGAGCAACACAAATAGTGATTCCATGTATAACTTAACAGGAATCATTTCAACATATTAGAAATGAACAAACCTTTCGGTCTCTTGTACTGTGCGTTCCTCTTCTCTTAGTTTTGTTTCCATGGATTCCAGTCGCTGTGAGTTTGCAACCCATTCAGATTTCTCTTCCTCAGTAGGTAGTTTTATCTGTTCTAAGCTGTTGATAGCATCATCTAAGGCACTATCCACTGGATTTAGGAAGTAAGCATTTGTATCTTACATTTTTTTCATGATTTTTATTAGATAATATGAATCTTTTTGCATGATTCATATTATCTTTATAAAATGTTATGCTTTATAGAATGTTATGACATTTCAATGCAATTTAATGTTTAATTGTCCGTATATGGGGATTTATCGTTCACATGTATTTAATACAAAAGGTAAATATACAAACAGTTATTACAGTTCCTAATCATCACAAAAATAACATATTTTCATGGAGTTTGTTTAGATCCCAAGAGTTAGTTCTTCATTCTAAAGATGATATATGTGTCATATGAAGCAGGTTCAAGTAGAAGTTTACTGATATTCTAAATATATAAAGGTAATATAATGCATAATTGCAATCAAAAGATGAGAACAAAATGCTCAGGGAAGGAAGGAATTTCAAGATACAATAATCTCTTAATGTTCCAGTATACAAATTGAAGTGTTATGACTATATGAGTATCATATTCAAACATACCGGAGGCTAATTGCTGCAACTGCTCATCAATTGTACATATTGAGCTTGTCAACTTGGCAAGCTTGTTTTCAAGATGGCGGCTTGAATCCTGGCAAATACATATAAAAGGCAGATTTGATTAATCTATTAGTCTACAGAGGGAAAAAACAACACAATATGATTTCCACTGATACATGTATTACAAAATAATGCTTTTAATGTTTTTTTATTCTTCCATATCATTGGGGATTCATACAACCAACCAACGTAGCTATTCATAATTTAATTACTTTTGCAAATTGTTAATCTGAAGATGCATTAACATAAGACTATCTGTATAGCACTGGATACTCATGTCTCTAAATGTTCAAATTTCAAAGTTCAAAAGTCATCATTCACCCCTTTCTTAGTATTGATGTACACACAAACTGTTTACATCATCTCCACTCCCTGGAAACTATCCCTACCAAATAAGCACTTTTAGGGGGGATATGGCATTAAGCATCCTGCTCCTAAAGACTCTCATGGGTGCAGAGTGGTAAATATAGATCAAAGTTTGCCATAGGATTTAAAAATATATAACAAATGCCACAGCTGAAATTTGAACATGGACCATGATGTCATCTGTTTGGAGCAAGAATTGCATTTTTTTAATATACTTTAAAGGGATAGTTGAGTTCTGTTGCAGAGGTCGCTACACAAAATAATTTTTTTGTGAGATAATGAAAAACTGACTGTCAAATTTGAAAGAACATACAATTTAAATGACAAAATCATCTTTGTTTGATCAAAATCAGTTCAGAGACTGCTCAAATATCAATAAATATAGCGATTTCTAATACTTGTGTACCACCACAAATATTAGATAATTTGAAAAACCTGTTGAAAAAAACGAAATAGCGCCTTTTACGTCGTATTTCAGCCAATGCAGATGTTGGCTTTTTTGTTGGCATTTTCATGTTGGTTATATCAAGCACAACCAGCCGGCCCATGTATTGTTATTTTTAATTAAATAATTAATTAACGGTCACCATATTCTTTTGAAAGTGGAGCTGACTTGGTGTGATCGTTTTGGCTAAATTTCATACATTTTGGGGTCTAAAATTACCTTTATAGCAATTTTAGCTTCTAAAAGGGCACTAGAAATGTCATAGATAAGAATAAAAGAATAACCATGCACTTTGAAGGCATTTGCGGTCTGAAAACAGAACTCAACTATCCCTTTAAACTTAAAGTTAATGTCCTTCTGGCTCTGAACAGATGATTTAATCCATAGTCCTTTGACTTATCCATTAGACCATGACAGACACCCCCAGGTTACTTACCTCCATGGCCGCCTTGGTATTGTTGATCATCTGCAGTCTCCATTCTTTCATCTTGGCTTTAGATGACGCTGTGCAATACTTCTGTAGACTCTTGCCCTTCTTCAGGATCTCAGCACACTGGAGGAAAGACATGGCAGCAAGTAACTACTAAACATTCTAAGACATCATTCCTTGACACACATGTAATAATAATATAGTTTTGTTTACCCAGGGAAACTTCTTCAGCATGAGGGTTGTTCTTCCTGAGGGTCCTGCTATTATTATTAGTACCCCAGCAGTTGCCAGATACCCATTTACACCTGTGTGGATATAGTAGCAAATGTGGATTACCTAATGTCTTGCCAGAACATGTGAGTGCTGGGCTGGGATTCAAACCCTCATCCCTTGGATTGGGAGTCAAGTGAATGAAGAATAATACCATGACACCTCCACATGTTTAGAGAGACATTTTATCATCCACTACATGGAGGTAAACAACAGCATTGATCAAACTAATGGATTCTGTGGAAATCATGGTGCATCACTGTTTGTATTGTCTTTACTCTTACTGAGCTGAAGTTAGGAAGTTTTCTACTTTTATTCATTTTGTACCATATGATTTAATATCTGATGATACCAAACTGATATGTTAAGAAAAAGAAGGGAAAACATTTTGTGCTTAGCCTCCTACAGCCTTCAACCTCATAGAAAACCGAGTAAGATCATGCATCCTTTAAGAACCAGCAAGGTGCAAGTTATTCCACCGTACAAGTATTTTCATAAGTTTTATGTGAGATGGCTCTACTGAATCTAAAAGGGCTAATTCTTCTCTGCCCTTTAATATTCACAGAGAATCAAGAAAGATAACACACCCTTTCAGGACCAGCAGACTGCATTTCCTTGATGATGGGAGCACCCTCCTTCAAGTGTTTTGTCTCTTGGGATCTCACTGACTTCCTAAGCCTAGATAAGAGAACATCATGACCATTGTATCATTACAACATTTTAAAATCATTTACCATCATTACTTAGTTACTACCAGTAAATAAATTTTAAGAATATCTGCATTAGGGTTAACTTGGAAGATCTTCAAAACAGCATTCATACCGTATACAAATGAATATACACCATATCCAATTATAAATCAGTGTCACATCACACTTTTTTTTTCTCAGAGATTTTAAGTCGATTTCTATGATTTATTTATACATGCCATAGGAGGTGTCAAGAACAATGTATGCAAATTATGAATTTGTATTACGCGCCATCTCAATAGCAGTAGTGGGAGCTCCAAAATTTTGATGGCAAAATTTCACCTAAATTGTATAATGACGTGAAAGAGGATGTCATTTGACAAAAACTTTTGCAAGGATTTTCAAAACAAATGTGTTTGAAGACGACTGTTGATGAAAGAATACAAAATTTATGTTTTCTGCGTACAACAGTACACCCGAATATGGCATTCTGTCAATAATATTCGTCTTCAAACACATTTGTTTCGAAAATCCTTGCAGAAATGTGTGTTAAATAACATCCCCTTTCACATCATTGTACAATTTAAGTTAATTTTTGCAAAAAACATTTTGGGCCCCCAACACTTTAGAGGGGCTTTAGGCTTACATATTTAGTTTCAATCAGAATAGGAAATGAACACATGATATAACAAGAATGAAACTCACTCCTCTACAGCTGGTGTGAGGAATTTGATGGCCCATTCATACATGTCTGCTTTAGGCTTCACAAGGCATGCATTCTCCAACTGGCTGCTTAGTGTTGTAGGCTCATTGATCTGAAGGGGAGAGGGGAGAGGGGAAAAGGTTTACAAATTTGATGCTATCAATAAAGGGTGACGTACATACTATTATGTAGATACATATAGGTACTGTACATGGATATATGTTGCTCAAGAGACACGGATACAAAATAATTTGCTCACAGACATTCTCTTTGATTCAATCAGGGCCTCGATTGGACCTGAGACAAAGCTGGTTAATATGACAGTTGTACCTGCATAAATGTGGCATCAATACTCAATAACAGAGTTTCTTAGAGACAAAGTCAAGAGTTATTTAAAAGATTTTCAAAAATTAGTTTATTTATAATTCATAACTGGTGGAATATCAACTGGTCTCATCACATACATGCAAAATTTGGGCAAATGTATGTACATGTAGTCCTTCTAAATCTGTAATTTATCACTCTTTCACAAACACGACTCTTTCATACATTGCTTACCAAATAATGATGGTAAAACAGGAACTTAACTATATATGTTTATATATTTAAATCATTATTGCTTAAAATTTGTAGACAAAGATTTCCACAAGGACAGAATGGAAATGTTGTTATTGTCCCCCGAATAGTCGCCATGTAATATTTATATAATATGGACTGGCCTCGAGGGAGATACCACATAATATTTCCCAAACTAGATTCATATTGCCCCCCGAGTCAAAGACGAGGGCAATATGGGGCTTGTGAGGGCAATATATGTGGTATCTCCCGAAAGTTAAGCCAGTCAATATTATTATCCAAATCAGACATCTAGAGCGAATACATACATGACAATCTCAAAGAACTGAAAAAACTTTGTCAAACCAGCTAGCACTGTGCATCCAGTGCTTGACAAAATTTTCCATACACTGCAAACAGTGTGTGCCTTTGGTGTGATTAATACGTCACAATAGAGTGCGCAAAGCAGGTTCTCGTACGCATAATAGATGCGCAATGAAAATGACAAAATACGGCGCGGTTAATATGAGACTTTATTTCCTGCTTTTTTAACACATAAAGCCCATAGGCTTTTTCATGAAAGGTGAATATGGTCCTATATTCACTGATTAGCCCTTTTAGGATTACAAACAAGTGTCATAAATTATGATTTTGTAAAACCACTGCTCAGATGTCTGATACGGGTAATAACAATTTTTAATCAGTACTTGCCATGGAGGGGCACATGATACTGCGTTTTCCTATAGGAAGGTCATTGAACTTGAAGAACATCTGCAAGAAGTCCTCCACTGAACTGGCACCACTCTCAGATGACAGGGGCAGATGGGAAAGGTTAGAGGTCAGATAGGAGGCATCCATATGAGACGAGGTGAAAGCAGCTATCAAGAAAAAAAAAATTAAAGCTAACTTAATGCCCCTAAATCATTATACATGTATTTCACAAAATGAATTGTTACTTTGGCAGCAAAATTTGAAATATCTTTCTTGGGAAAGATTCCTCAAATACTGTCAAATCCCCAAACTTGTGAGGTGATGATTTCAGAGATTTGTAAGGAAAAGATCCCTAAATTTCAAAGGAGCTCAATAAGAGGAAAGACCTCTATTTTATTACCTTTTTCATCATCATTTGTTATAGTGATCACTTTAAAACTCCAATCTTTTGATATGGTCTCTTTCTGTAGTTTTTAAACATTCAAATATTATTTTTCAAAATGAACTTTGTCCCAGTCTATTAAAGTGCAATATGATATAAATGTGGAGATGAAACAAGAAAACATGTTCACAAGAAAGGCAAGCTTACCTTCATCAATTCTAGGTCTTTTTGTCGAAGTCAAGCACAAATCTTCAGTGTTATCATTGTCAATGGGGAGTTCATCCAAGATTCCCTTCTCATCCTCTGCATCGATCCAATCTGGTAAAATGATACTGTCCTTAAAGACAAAGGATGCATGAGATTCCAGGTCGGGTGAGCTGGAAGATCCCTCTCCGTCAGTCTTGGCCTGACCTTCCTCGCTTGAATTAGATGTAGTTCTTGTCGTGTTTGCTTTTGTAAGTGAACTCAATTTCCTCTTCCCTGATCCTGCCAGAGAGGAGGCATTGACGGTGAAGGTGTCCGAGTTGCGGCCCTCTAGGAGCTTCTCTTGCATAGCTAGTTCCTCTCCCAGCTGATGTTCCTCATCCTGTTGGAGAGCAGGGTGACTCAGAGTGTAAGTATCTGTGGTTTTGTCATGTGGGATGTCACCACTGATGTTGATTTCACCATTTTGTTGCTGTGTCCCCTCTTCAAGAACCTGAAACTTTTGCTGTGGCATGGAGTCATCTTCATCTCTTGAAGGGTGTTCAACATTGCTCAAGGCAGCCCCATCAGTAACAAGATTAAAGTGGTGGGTTCTTGTACTCTCGGATTCTCCACCAGCAATAGAGGAAGATTGGGGTACATTCGTTTGCACTCCTTTCATCATTGGAAATGTTACAGCTGAAATGTCAGATTGGGCATGATTCTCCTTTGCTGTATCACCATATGTTGACTTGTTGTAAGGGATGGTTTTACCTAAAGAGTCAGAGGTTAAAGGTTCTCCTGCATGTGCGCTTGTGTCCAAGTTTGAAGTCATTGAAGGGAATGCACCTACACATGCTGTCATTTCCATGTTTGTAGTATCATCAGACTGAGGAATATTTTTTGAACTCTTGTTGATAGTGTCCTTAACTTTTGACAGCAATGGGAGAACATCCCCAGCACATGTCATTTCCATGTTTGCAGTATCCTCACTGAATACATGTGTTTGATCATCTGTAGACACTCTTGCATTGTTCTCCAGAGATGGACCTGACTGTAATGCACCCACACAGGTTGTCATTTCCATGTTACATGTGTCCTCATTCTGGAGAAGCTCATGATCATGCTGTCTCACCATCACCAGTTGAGATCCTCCTGGTTGCTTGTCCAGACATTCAGTCATGTGCATGTCATCACCATTGTCTGCAGTGAAGTAGCATGTTTTCTCACCATTGATGTTTTTGTTGCCCTGGCTGATTTGAGGAAGATCTGCATTCTCGGAATACAAGGTGCTTGGAGGTGCATTTACACATTCAGTCATGGTAATGTGAGCAGTGCCATCAGTCTGTAGGTTGTCCATGCCTTGCTTCTCCCTCTTTCTCCTCATCTGGTATGCCAGTCCTTCTGGTAGTTTTCCTAAGTATGTAGTGGTCTCGAAACGTGTGGTGTCTTCAGTGTGTTTTGTGCTTTCATTGTGCACAAGCTGACTAAAACCTGAAAGAACAGAAAGAGCATGTTCCTTTTCTGAAGAAGGAAGCCCTACAGAGGACAGCATTTTGATTTGGTGCTCATTCTGAAATGAAAATGCAGAGCTATTTGTTCTATCAAGGACACAAGTCATTTCCATTGCTGCAGTGTCTTCAGAATTAGATATTCTGGTTTTGGATTCATTAAATGCTGATGGTGGTACAGCAGTTGAAGCCCCTTTGACCCGGCTGTCTGGGACGAAGGGTTGGTTGATGGCACAGGTCATTTCCATTGCAGCAGTGTCATCAGCCGGTTCAAATACTCTGGTTTTGTCTTCATCCAATGCCGCTGGTGATCTTGAAAGTCCCCCTCTGGCATGACTGTCTGGGACGAATGGTTGGTTGATGGCACAGGTCATTTCCATTGCAGCAGTGTCATCAGCTGGTTCAAATACTCTGGTTTTGTCTTCATCCAATGCCGCTGGCGATCTTGAAAGTCCCCCTCTGGCATGACTGCCTGTGACCAAGGGTTGATCCATGGCACAGGTCATTTCCATTTCAGCTGAATCATCAGCGGCCGGGTCAAATACTCTGGTGTGATCTGTATGATCATCTTTTGTATGAATTGAGAGCGACACCTCTTTGCTTGGGCCTGATAGAGCATTCTCCTTTTCTGCAGAAGGAAGTCTGGTAGACAATGAAGACATCATCTTGCCTCGGTGAACATTCTGAACGGAAAACGCTGAGTTACTTGCTCCACTCACCACACAGGTCATTTCCATCATGGCAGTATCTTCTGTACTGAACACTCTTGTTTTGTCTTCATGAAATGACTCTGGCACCCTTAAAAGTCCATCTTTGGCCTGAAAACCTGTGACAAGGGGTTGAGTAATGGCACAGGTCATTTCCATTTCAGCTGAATCATCAGCAGTTGGGTCAAATACTCTGGTGTGGTCTCCATGACTTCCTTTTGCTGCAACAGAGGATGAAACCACCTTGCTAGGCCTTACAGCAGGTAATGAATTACCAATGGCACTTGTCATTTCCATAGCAGTGGTATCCTCATTATCAGGTGCCCTGGTCTGCTCTTGCTGAACTGGTCTGACCCTCATATCCTTAGTGTAATTACTACATGTGGTGATATCCATTTCATCTTCCTCTGTACAGGCATCAAGTGGAGTAGCTGCAGAAACTGCTGATTTTTCCAAAGAGGTTACATTTAACATCGATGCTGTGGATGAAGAAACCTCTTGAATAGGGTCCAGGACTATCGACTTTCGAGTATTATCTCTTGTGCACTGCAAAACTTTCATGTTACCAGTTTTGCTACTGTCCACGTAGGAGCCTGTTGTTTCGGCCCCACTACAATCACTCCCAGCAATAGCATCGTCTATTCTCTTGAGGAGTCTTGCTGTGGATTCATGAGGCAAGTCAACATAATCGCTTTCTGACATTTTACCAAAAACCTGAGTGAAGTTTAAATTAGTTCCTGTTTGATTCAAAGTCCTCCCAAGGGATCTGCTAGTGTTCGTTCCGCCGAAATCCTTCAGGCACGCTGTCAATTCCATGTTGTCTGTGTTCTCAGAATTGAATATCCTGGTTGATTCTGCTGCCGGTCTATCAAGCTTCTTTTGCAGGGTATCAAAGCCTCCCATGCACGTGGTCATATCCATTCCATTTTCAAATCCATCTCCTTGTCCTCCAAATATTCTTGTGATATCTCCAACTTTTTCTTCCTGTCCTTCATATTCATTTGTAACTTCGCTGGAGTAGACACAATTTGTGAGCTCCATACCAGGATCTGCATTCTGCTGCTCAATGTTGGCTTTTATTGATCCCACGCCTTCAGAGCTAGAGGAGGATGGTCCTGCAGACACAAATGCCTGCAAGAAGCTACTCCTGAAGCTGGACTCTTGAGGTGGGTCTTCTTGACCACCTTGCTGTTGTTGTCCAGAGTTTGGTGGGTAAGACTGAAAGGCAGGTGCTGCAAAAGCATCTAGGTCCGTTGAAAAACTACCTTTACTTCCACATGAATCTGCAGCAATGAAAGATTTCAGGAAACTGCTTTTCACACTTGTTTCATTCACATCATTCTTCCTTTGGTCTAGGTTAGCGCTTTGAGGATACTGACGAAAGTTCTCAGCAGAACTGTCAAAATAAGAATGAAATGAACAGGAGAAAGTACAAAATTTAGGTTACTTCAAAATATTCCATGGAAAACATACCTCACCTTTTACACATTTCAGATATGGTGCTTTTTAGCTTCAATTGTGAATTTTGGAAAACATATAGATTGACAATATTCATTGTTCACATGTATTATATCGTTTATAAAGTACAACCTGGTAATACAAACATACCATCAAATTGTTCAAATTATATACACATGTATGGGGTTCGAGTTACCTTGTACTTTGTACATTGGTGTGAGATGCTCCATAAGGATCTTGCCCGGTTGAGGTCATTGAATGTGCTTCCTGTTTGATGGGTCCAGACAAGAGAGTCTCCAAACCTTAACATACAAAATAATGAAAACAAAGTGTAAAAAAGGTACAAACGACTTTGTAAATTCAAATCAAACATTGTACATCAACACACATTGGCTTGATCAAAGAAATATCAATTTACACACTTTATATCACTTATGGAGGTGTCATGGTATAGTGGGTCATTCACTTTACTCTCAACCCAAGACTTGAGGGTTTGAATCCCAGCCTAGCTTGCACAAACATCATGTGGTAAGACATTAATCCATATTTGCTACTCTTCATGCAGGTGTTAAATGGGTACCCGGAACGATGCGAAAGTCACTGTAGTATGCTAAGCATTGTGAGCATCTGTAAAATGGTACCTGGCTGGAATGCTCCCCGGGGAGTAGAGAATAAGCATACATTGTGTGTGGACAAGCATGAATTTGATGACAGGGGTAATAATATTTGATTAAAGTGCTATAAATAGGCATTGTTGATGTATCAGTCCCTATATAGACTCCGCCCTTCAGGTGATCTGAGCCTGCAGATTGGAAACGCCACTGTTGATCCATCAACAACTGTTAAAAATCTTGGTGTTTATTTTGACCAGACTTTGTCAATGTCGGAACATGTTCGTAGAGTGTGCCAGGTGGCCAATTTCCATATGAGAAACATATGTCATGTGAGAAAGTATATTGCAGGTGAAGCTTGTAGTCATGCAGTACGTTCTCTAGTTTTGAGCAGGCTTGATTACGGTAATTCCCTTCTGGCAAATGTGAATGCCGGGGATTTAAAAAGACTGCAAAAAATCCAAAATCGAGCGGCTCGTCTGGTGCTTGGTGCAAAGAAAAGAGAGCCAAGTGCTCCTCTGTTGAAGCAACTACACTGGCTTCCCATCAAACAGCGAATTGAATTCAAACTAGCACTTTTAGGGTACAAGTGCTTAATGCATTCTGCTCCACACTATCTGTCTATCATGCTTACTACTCCTCCAGTTTTCAGATACCATCTGCGTTCACAGAACGATCAGACACTATTACTGATCCCACGCACCAATACCAAGGCAGCCGAACGCTCATTCTCTTATGCTGGACCATCCACCTGGAACACTCTACTACAACACCTCCGCCTATGTAGTACAGAAGACACTTTCAAAAAGAAACTTAAAACCCAACTCTTTCCATCTTGAATCCATAATGTACATTTTGAGTAGCTAAATTTTCTTTTCGTTCATAATATCTTAATTACTGTTCCTTGTTTAATTGTTATGATTTGTATGTTTCTTTGATGTTGTATAGCGCTCTGATCAGTTTGTCTGTAGTAGCGCTCAATAAGAATCAATTATTATTATTATTATTATTATATAAACCCAGAATATTAACATTGTAGGTAACTGAATTGTATGAATAACATAAAATTTGTTAAAATTTTCACTGATGTATAAAATATAGTGTCAACCATGTTATCAACCACTCATTCATTCATACATTTAAGATGAAGTATCTAGATTCCAAAAACAATCTTCTCAACAAACATGAAAGTAAATTAATAATCACATTACAACCTATCAAAGGTTGTATTTACCGGTAATATTGGATAAAATAATTTGTAATAGATGGTGAAATCAAGAGTGAAATTAAAGACTTATCGATTTACCTGTAATTTGATGAGCTGGTTCAAGATGACTATCACTGGGCCCAGCATGATCAGATGGATTGTTTGCTCTATAGAAGCAAAGCACAAAGAAACATTATCATAACATAAATCTGTGATTGTCTTTGTCTCACACCGAGGGGACTTGCATACATAGAAAAGTAAAAATGCAGTGAGTGAAAAAATGTGAAACGAAACTTTGCACTAATTTGACAATATTGACAGTGGGACAAAATGTCTGTACCACATTATCATTTTCACTGAGTAAATGTTACATAATCAGAAACATGGTTATATTTAGAATGCAAGAGAAATGGCTCCCAAGCCTCCCATATATTCAACAACATAAAGTAAAAATGCTGACAAAGACTGAGCAAGCACTTCTTCATTTGGGGTATTTTTTATACTGAACTAAAGCAGTCACATGTAAATTGTATGCATGGGAAGCTGCACTTGGAAATGCATTTATGAACCAAAGCATCTTGGATACCTCAACTATTTTTTATATGAATAACCTCCATTACAGAATGTCTTTAATTTCGTAGAGGAATATGTGCATTACAGATAACAACAGTTTTCTGTTTTAATTGCGGCCATCAATTTAACGCTCTATCCACTTCGAACAAGATAAACTGCTCTCAATTTAAGTTATAAGTAATCAGCTTTCACTTGTAATGTAAAATGAACTCAAAAATTAATTCTCACATACTTGGTAATAATAATGTAGCTTAATTTACTGTCCAATTACTTACTTTTCAAGGTCAGGTAATTCCTGATGCGTTGTGCCGTCTTGAGAATCGTCCCACAAGCCTAACTCTTTTCTGTCAGAATCTTTCATAAATTCTCTGGAAATATGAACAAGCAAGAAATAAAGAAGTATTCACTATGAAAGAAACAATCTGATCGAAGCCGTATATGCCTTTGATTCCCGGGTGAAATATGAATGTACAATTTGCATTATAATAATAATAATAATTCCGCTTTTATATAGCTCTTAATACATCTATGATGTCTCTATTAGCGCTTTACCCCGGTCATTGGATTCAATACTCCACTCCCTGGGGAGCATTCCAGCCAGACGTTACTTGACGCTCATAAACTGTTTGACCAACAATGACTGTCGCATCCTACCGGGTACCCATTTAACACCTGGGTGGAGAGTAGCAAGTGCAGGTAAATATCTTGCCAAAGGATATTAGTGATGTATCTGACCTGGTAGAAAAAGTACACACATGTACATAAAATATATTGATAAACAAAGAGCTGGGCTGTATGCAGAAGTAATTCATCAAGATACTATTGCTTCCATCCACTCTATCATGTCCCACCAAATTGGTAAATGTGGGTTCTCAAAATCATTTAAAATTTCTACTAAAATCAGAATTTAGGCAAGGCTTAATAAATGTTATGATTATAATATGTAATTAAAGTATCAATCTATGCTTGCCAGAAAAAGGAGTACCGGTATGTGACTCCATAAGCTAGCATCAGGACTTACTTGACTTGGTAGGTCTCTGCAAAACTCACTCTCCTGGAAGACCTGCGCTGCTTTTTCTTTGTCCTGAAGAGAATTACAAATCATCAAATAACACACTCTTTAGCACATGTAGAAGAAAAAAGTATAACATTGTGGGGACTGGAAGTAAGCAAGAGTCTTATCTCGATACCATTCAAACTTTCAAAAGATTTACTGGTAACTCTCCTTTTCTTTAGTCTTGTCTATAAATAAGGACATGTCACTGATAACGGGGTATTGTGGCGTGCGCTTGTAATCCAGAGCTCTAACAATGGAAGTAACAAACTGATTCAGCCGAGGACGTAGGTTCAAAACTGAGTCACGTCTTTCGGATGGTGACGTTAAAGATAATCATATCTGATTGATACACATCTGTAAAAACACAATTACACACACACACCGATGTCATTAATTTACCTCAAAACTGTATCCCCCCCCCCCCCCTGCTCCTTACATTTCATATTCAGATAACTTGTACAATCTAGTTTGTTAAGAATTCATTAACTGGTTATATATTTTTTATTGAGATATTAGGCTGTAAACTTACACATCCAAATGTGTTGTTTCATCACTTGGTGGTCCATTCAGGTTTGGGTTCAAATCCAATAATGCAGTTCTAGATGGGGACTGGGCCTTCAGTATCTAGATGTAGTAAAGAACAGAATGGAATAAAATAATAAGCATTCCAGGACTATATGCCTTAATAAAAGTCAGATATGCATACGAGCCTGCATTTTACATCTATAGATAATCATTTAGTCTCATGATAAACATACTGTCCGATTATCAGTCACAGCTGTTATATAAAATGTTTAGCTCAAAGCTCATGTCAATATTTCTCAAATTTAAGAATAAAATAATTGCAATTATATAAAGAGAACAGAGCATTGCAGAGGTGGGGAAATGTATGCCATAGCAATGATAGAACAAAAGTGTGGGTTGTAGTAAGTGAATGTCTAAGTCTGTGAATTCTAGTCCAAATCTGGCACTATAATCCATCCCACAAACTCTACCAATAATTCAAAAAATAATATTTGTTTGTATTAACAACTTAAAATAAATGCAAGTGTTGTTTAACTTTAACAATTTAATTTGTGGATTGACATCTATGAACATGTACTGTAACAAGAAAAGGGGGAAACGGTTTTCAATCTGGATGGCTGAAGAATAAAGAGATTAGTTTAGATCTATGACTATGCAGCATATTTACATATTTCTTTTATTTTAATTGAATGGCAAAATCTGTGAAGAAGAAAAAAAGAAGTGAATCATAAACTTACAGAAGACAAAGACTTCCTTTTCCTACTTGTCATTGTGCTGTAAAGAAAACAACATAAACGAATCAAGATGAATAAAACTTAGAAGTGATCAGAAAACTGAAGTTTTGATAATGACCCTGATGACATTTTTTGGCAGACGATATCTGAATTTCAAAGAGAAAATCACATTTCTAGAAAGTTGAGTTTCAAATGACACCTTAATCAGGAAAAACGAGCTAGGAATAACAAAGTTCTGTTTGTTACTTAAAAGTAGTGCTTGCATTTCCATAATTTTATTAAACGAATTTGTTTTCACTGGCTGCCTGCCGTATCAACAAACGAAATTAACAAAAGACTTAACTCCGTTTCGTTGACAATCAGCCATAGACGAAAGACTTCATGCACGGCCGATTGTCAACGAAATGGAGTTCTTGTCTGTTGTCAATTCTGCTTTTTGCCCAAGCAGGCAGCCAGTGAAAACGAATTTGTTTGCTAAAATTATGAAAATGTAAGGGCTACTTTAAACAAACAGAAATTTGTCATTCCTTACTCATTTTTCCTGATTGAGGTGTCATATGAAAGGGCAAAAACCCAACTTTCTAGAAATGTGATTTTCTCTTTGAAATTCAGATATCGTCCCTAATCATATGAGTTGCATCAAATGCAAGAGGACGATCTAAGCTTTCTAAATATGTGTCATTTATTAATTATAAACGTGATTAAGTTATGATAGAACATCGATAATTCTCGGTTTCGTTTTTTTCTGGGACGCACTGTCATGTCACTACTTTACACACACACAAAAAGCGACGGATGGGACAACAAAAACGTCGTTTATTCGGCAGTAACGGCTAACTCTGTGCTTGAAAACTCATATTATAAGAATTTTAATCCCATTTATATAACAAAATGCAATTTAAAACTTTAAAATTACTCATCTGAATTATCTTAAGAACTTAAAAATGGTAATTACGAGTAAAATGTTCGCTAAATCTAACTTACATTGAATGTTCCTAACCGTCAACGTTCAAAACATCCGCCGGTTGTCGCTTCTTTCTCAACTGCGCATGCGCGGGTAGTAGCAAGAGCGATACTTGCAAGCATTTTCAAGTGTAGAGTTCGATGCTTTCATGCAAACTGCCCTTCCAAGACGAGCATAACTGACATTTTTTTGCAAAATTTAGTTTTTTTATTGTGGGTGACTCAGAACATCGAGTTACAAAGGCTAAACTAAAATTTAGGGTTTAAAAAATACTGTAATTACCTATTTCAAAAAGTCAACACTAAATAAAAAAAAAATAATAACTCGGTAACATTCTTGAAGGTTGATTAAAAAAACTGCCTAATTTTGTGTGTGAAATGTTACTAATTATATGCCTTTCAATCTACTTACCTTCTAACATGCAAAAAATCCTGAAAAAATTCTCAAACCACAAAGATGTTTATATTTTCTTTGAAGGCGTCACTGTTCGACCGAGGAGGATATATTTGGTCCGACATAATTATAGCATCGAGATGAAAAGAGAGGAAAAGGACAACATTTGTGAATCACTGGTATCGAATTAATAATAAACAACATTTGAATGTTATTTGGGGGGTCAACTGCCCCACCTCCTCCATTAGTACGCCAGTGTTCATCCCTGAAACTAGAACAAGCCCCCCCCCCCCCCCAGTACAAAATAAAGTGATGAATTTCAAACTTGTTTTCAGATATGAGTAGTGACATGCCGATAGGTATAGTGGAAAATATTAAAGTGGGTGAAATCATTGTTTTTGGCTTTGCTCACAGTCGTACAAATAAAAAAAAAATTATTTTTTGTACCAAAGGGTGACCCTCAAAAGTGACCTTACCCCCCCCCCCCCCCTCCCCACCCTGAGTCGTTGCGAAAAATGTTGGGACAAAAAAAAAAAAAAAAAAAAAAAAAAAAAACGCTTATTCAGCGGCTGGCTGAGTCGTTGCGAAAATTTTGGGACCCCCCTCCCACCAAAAAAAATGTACTCTTACCCCCCACCCCGCTTATTCAGCGGCTGGCTGAGGCGTTGCGAAATTTCGCCCCGATTTAAAAATGTTAACCCCCCTCCCCCCCCCCCCCTTGAAAATATCCTGCGTACGCCACTGAGTCGGGGGCAGGGTGGTGGGGCGAGATTTCAAACAAGGAGGACAAATTACGATAGGATTTATATATGTGTTTATGTTTGTTTTTTTAATTTCGGCACCATAGGAGCGGGGGATGTCTCTTTATAATTATCAAAGTTAAAAGATAAAAAATACCAACTGTAAAAAAAAGACAAATATTGAGGGCCATGTGTCGCCCCTCCCCCACAGCTACTCCATAGCCGTAAGGGTGTCCTCCATACAATATTTCCAATTGTTATTAACATTTTGTTGATTGCTTAGGCATATTTGATATTTTAAGACTTGAAGACTTCGTGTGGGAGTGTATTTGGAAATAGAATTGCTCGGAACTGGTATGTAGGGGAAATAAGAGAGTAAACTGATGTACTAGGGGTGTACTAGTTACAGAATTTTAAAGATAATCCTCTTCTCAACTGGCAACCAATGAAGAGAACGGAGAATTGGTGATATGGAATCAGATTTTTTAGTGAATGTTAATAAAAAAATTAATAGGCATGCTGCAGAATTTTGAAGTCGTTGAAGTTTTGTGACATCTTTTTTTGAACAACGAATTTGCAAAATCTAAACGAGAAGAAATTAAGGCAGGAATCAAGAGAACCACATTTGGCGCATTAATGTCCACCGGCACTTCCTGGAAAAACACGAGGCCTTCTGATTGGTTAGAAGGTAGAGAAGTGATCTGTCACGTCGCGAGACGTATATGCTTCGTTGCTGCACAATGCACAAAGACGGTGGTCTAGTACTTCACCAGTAGTAGGCCTACTTTTTTGTTTTGTAGCATTTTTTTATTGTATTCATTCAGTACAAAATATATAACAAACAAACATACAGCTTCATTGATTTACATATCATATCAAAATATAAGGAAAATTGTACATCTCTCCAAAAAAAAAATACATAAGATAGTTTAATACACAGTACATAATGTTTTCAAATTAATTATACTGAACGAATATTATAAATCAAAGAGTTACCTACAGACAGACAGACACACCACATACGCTCACATACTCAGACACACATACAAAGCTTCATATCCCCCTCCCCCCTTCATTCCAAAGCTCAACAAATCCCCCCTCCCTTCCCGAGCATTCACATCTACATATTTGTTGGAAATCCTGTCTCTTCCTTTTACTTAAGACCAAATTATATATATATTTTTTTAAATGTCTGAGTCTGAGAAAGAAGTATTTGCCTCGCCGTCCTTAACGGTGGAAGTTGTCCCATTTTCTGAAGTGAAGTGTTAAAGTGCCCCTCTACCCCGCAAACAAGTCATAATCTCGAGTGTATAAACTGTGTCGTTTCATTAAATTATTACTCTTAATCCTTGTCTGAATTCATTTTCGCCCATGCAGCGCGAAACGCGGAAGCTTTCACGTTTCATTAAATTATAAGAAAAAGAAGACGATTCGTTGTATCGTGTTCTTGTCTGAATTCAGTTTACCCCTCCCGCGCAAAACGCGGAAGCTTTGATGTTTCATTAAATAATTAGAGAAAGAAGACGATTCGTTGTTCTGTTTCGACTCTTGAAGTTTGAAGTTTTGTTTATTCCACATCTTACATAGAAAAACAGTTTATATTCTTTAAATTAAAAAAAAATTATACAGGCGTTTATTATTATAAGAGTAGATTTCACACAAGAAGAAAAAAAAATATAAAAGATTTCAAATAAAATATAATGTACGGAAAATAAGTACGAAATCCTTGTCTGAATTCAGTTTTCACCCCCCCCCCCCCCTCCCGCGCAAAGTGCGGAAGCTTTCACGTTTCATTAAATTATCAGAGAGAGAGAAGACGATTCGTTGTACCGTTCTTTACTCTTACTCCTTGTCTGAATTCAGTTTCCCTCCTCCCGCGGAAGCTTTGATGTTTCATTAAATCATAAGAGATTGATGCAAATACATGATATTTATTCTCTTGAGAACATAAATGTCACAACTAGCACCCGTGTTACTGATACCTCATCTAGCCTAATAGATTTGATGGTTACTAACAGGATTGATCAAATTAAGTTATCTGGTGTTATCAATATTGGATTAAGTGACCATTCACTGAATTATGTTGTTTGGGGACTACCTTGTACTCACCATGTTCCTCGTACTATAACGTATAGAAAAATGAAAGGTATTGATATTGTACATTTTTGTGAGCAGCTTGATAATCAACCCTGGGAGAATGTTTACTTAGCTCAAGATATTGATGAAGCAGTTCAGTTGTGGGAGAATTACTTGATGGAAGTTGTCAATACTTTTATGCCCTCTAAATCCAGGAGAATAAAAAATAAAATTTCTCCATGGATGACTTCTGAAATCATGAATTTGATAAAGGAACGTGATAAAGCCAAAAGAAAAGTACGGAAAAGCAAAAATAACGATGCTATGAATGCTTATCGTAAGTTAAGGAATAAAGTAACTTTTGAAATAAGAAAAAGTAAAAGACAATATTATGTTAATAAACATACTGTCCTCTGCTATGGGGAGATCTACTGAGGTTTGGAAGGTTTTGAAGACTGTTTTGCCAACATCTCGTACTAATAGTACTGAAGCCCATGTAAATGATTCTGATATGAGATCTAATGAGTTTAATCTATTTTTTTCTTCTATCGGTGCAGAGTTAGCCTCTAATTTTCATGATCCTCCACATTCAATAAATGATGATGAAGTTCGTGTTAAGAATGATGCTAAGTTTACGTTTCATTTAGTCACTGAAAATGATGTTCGAAAAGAACTAATGAAATTGAAAGATAATACTTCTGTGGGTTTAGATGGGATTTCTTCCAAAATTTTGAAAATGTGTGCTCCTGTTATTGTTCCATATCTTACTCACATAATTAATAGATCATTCCTCGAGTATAAGTTTCCAAATCAATGGAAGAGGTCAAAAGTCATTCCCATTCATAAATCTGGCAACAAAAATTCGCCAAATAACTTTCGTCCTATCTCAATTCTACCTACGGTATCAAAATTGCTGGAAAGATTTGTTCAGCGGCAATTAGTATCTTTTTTTAGAAGAAAACAAACTTTTATCAGCAGAACAATTTGGCTTTAGAAGTAAACACTCAACAATAACGTCTTTGGTTAAAATTACAGATAGATGGATGAACGCTGTTGATCAGGGAAAATATACAGGAGCAGTATTTATTGATCTAAAAAAAGCTTTCGATTGCGTTGATCCTGACTTGCTCCTCGAAAAGCTACGTAATATTGGTATAGCTGAAGAATGTTTGCCATGGTTTCATGATTATTTACATAACAGGTTTATTTCCACTTATTTTGGTTCAACTCTTTCATCTCATTTGCCCATTTCTTTTGGTGTACCGCAGGGTTCCATTTTGGGGCCTTTGCTTTTCATTATTTTCGTCAACGATTTAACTCAATATACACATTATTGTTCCATTCAGCTTTACGCTGACGATACTGTTCTTTATTTTTCAGATTTTAATGTGGAAAGTGTTCAAAATAAACTAAATCATGACTTGTCATATATTTATAAATGGATGTGCAATAATAAGTTAACACTGAATTTTGATAAGACTGTATCCTTACTCATAGGCTCTAGACATATGTTAAGTAAATGTAATAAACTAAATGTATATATAAATAATATTGCAATACAACAGACTGACAGTGTAAAATATCTCGGGTTCATTATCGACAGCAAACTTAAGTGGGATGTCCATATAGATAAATTATGTAAGAGGGTTGGAAACCTAGTAAAATATTTGGCTAGACTACGTTATTTTATTAATGAGACGAATTTGAACTTGATCTATAAAGCAATTATTTTACCCCTTTTTGACTATGCAGACATTTTAATCGATTCATGTGATAAAAAATATATTAAGAAACTGCAAACTCTACAAAATCGCGCGGGCAGAATAATAATGAAAGTTAATCCATATGAACACATCTCTAACGCACAAATTCATTCACTTTTAAAATGGTCATCTCTCGAATCCAGGCGTAAGAAAAATCTAAATGTATTTGTCTATAAATCAGTCCATAATATGTTATCTCCCAGTATGAATGAAATGTTTCAACCCCCTTCTCATATTTATTCCCTCCGCAATTCCGGTAACTTTGTTCTCCCTAAACCTAGAACTGAATATTGTCGCAGAACTACCCAATACAGAAGCTCAATTCAATATAATACTCTTCCTCCTACCACTAAATTACTTCAAACTGTTTACACATTTAAAAAGCATTTAAACAATACTATTCCAGACTTCTTGTAGCTGCATCTTTTTTTTTTTTTTAATTTAAAAAAAAAAAATAATAATTTACTTGTCTAGCTTTCTCTCTTGTATATATATCGTAAATATTTCTCTCCTGTTTCTTGTTTTACTCGAATTTGCTCCTATCATTATTGTAAGTTCTTATTTTGCTATACTGGTTTTCCTTACTTTTGTAATATCTATTTTCATATTTTCTATGTCTATAGGGACCCCTCTGTAAACCAGCATTGTTATGCTAGCAACGCTGAGTAGGGCCATCCCTCCGTCTTTCTTTTTTTATAACTGTGTTTTTTTATGATTGTAAATATATATATATATATGTTGATGTATTTTTTTAAATGACGGAAAATAAATACAATACAATACAATACAATACAACAAGAGAAAGAAGACGATTCGTTTTACCGGCTCCTGATCATTGTCTGAATTTTTTTTAATGTTTTTTTTTCCGATAAAAAGTCACAGTTCGTAGGGGAAAAAAGAATTGCCGGCCGACCGAAATAATACATCTCACCGACTTCAAACTTCTGCATTGAAATAGTACACTAGGATCGAGCAAGAATACTGACACAGCGGACCCGACACAGTGTCTTTCTTGCCCCCTCGATGTGGTGACTTCACCCAACATCCCGCTCTCTCTTCCTTACTCCCACCCCACTTCTCTCAGGCTCTTATCCCACTCTCTCTCTCTCTCTCTCTCTCTCTCTCTTCTCTTTCATCCCCGTTTCTTTTGTTTCCTTTTTCTTTTCTTTCTTTTCCTTTTCTTTTTGTCTTTTCTTTCCCTTTCCTTTTCATTTTCCCACTCCCCCTTTCCTCATTTTCCCAAGCAGCAGCGTAATTTTACGGCCAATATCCTGACAGGTGCGGGGGGTGGGGGGTCGCACCCCATGACCCCCTTTAGTGACGACCCTGATTGTTATCCCATTATTTCTTTTTAAAGAAATGCAATTCCTCATGCTCTCGCACCTCTGCTCTATCGTGGTTTAATTCTCTTTCATTTGAAAAATCCTTTCTCCTTTAACTCTCCGCAAAAATGCTCTCTTTACCCTTTTTTCCGTCTCTTTTTGTTGTTCTTCTTGTGCTTTTTTTTTTTTTTTGGGGGGGGGCTACACGCCTGGCAAGAGGGACCCCATATTATGCACACTGCAGAATTGCAACCCCCGCCCCTTTCCCGGTAAACAACTCCTTCTTATAATATCATCCCCATTTCTTTCTTTTCCCTTCTCATTATTCTCCTTTTCCCCTTTTCTCTCCTTCCGTCTTTCCCTTTCTTCCTTTCCCACCTTTTCTCTCCTCTCTCTTCCCCTTTCATCCTTTCCTCCTCCCTTTTCTTCTCTCCCCTTTTCTCTCCCCCTCTTTTGTTCTTCTTTCTCTCTTCCCTTTTCTTACTTTTTCCCCTCCTTTTTCTTTCCCCCTCCTTTTTCTCTTTTTCTCCCTTTTTCTATCCCCCCTTTTTTACCGGGGGGAGGGCTACATGCCCCCTGTGCCCCCTGAAACAGCCACTGGCTTTAATATTCGTGAAATAGTTGTTTTATGGGCTCTAGGGGATGTTGCATCTTGCTATCACCTCTCGGCACGCCTCGAGGTGATATCAGGATGCAACATCCCCTTGAGCCTATAAAACAACCATTCCTCTCATTGCAGTCATTATATCTATATTATGAAACGGGACTCTGGAGTAATAACCGGCTCATTATATAGTAAGGATACATGCATACAGAAATGTCAGCAATGTAGGATAACTGCAAAAAATCTAGAGTTAATTTTAATAGAATTCGTTCAAACATTTACACTAATATTTTACCACCTCCCAATACAGTCCCTATTCACCTATTTCCACTTGTTTTCGTTGTACATTTTACCCCCTAATAATCTGTAACCCCTTTAAAACATATACCTAATGAAGTAGATGGCCCATGTTCATGTGAAATATATTGACCTCCTTGCTTGCACAATTACATAAATCTTTTAATGTCATTTTACCAGGAAAAAACAGTGTACGAGACCAATTGACCACTTTCCATCCAATTCGCAGTATTCTTTTCACTACAAAGCATGCCATAAAGCGAAAAATGTAGACTACCCCCCAAAAAAAATTTCTTTACAAATTATAACAAGATTGATAAAAATGCGTTTTATTTATACCTTGTCTTTGTTTTCTCCATTATCTATAAGTTGTTCATCTATTTCTCTTTGCCTATACCTTTCTCCTTCTATTCCCCCTGTAGCAAAACACACACACAAAGAAGTGAAAAGTAGGCTTCTTTGATACATCTTGTGTCAAAAGAGTAGCTCCAAATTGTTGAATAATAAATGAACTGCTCTTATCTTTGTAGCCATGGGTGTCGATCCCGGGGGGGGGGGGGATGGCCTGTACAATCATCCCCCCCCCAATAATTCACCCTAAAAAATAAAAAAAATAAGAGAAAAATTAATGATGAGAGCCTGATGAGAGTAGTTAATGGTTATTACTCGCAAGATGACCATCAATATACACATTTTGCTATCTCATTTTCATAATACATACATATACGAAGTAAATGAGACAACTGTATATGAGACAAGAATAAATTTAATTCTCGATCATACGGCTTCATCAGGAATTGATGAATTAATTCACTTTGTTAAATTGACAGCAGCATAGAAATGCAGTGCGCCAAAAAGCAACGAGCTAAATGTTAAGCGCGAAGCGCAAAAGTAGCAATCTGCAACATCAGACCATCCTTATTTTTGTTTTATTGAAAAGCTGATGTAGGTCTATGTCACTGGCGTACTGGTTGGTTCAACCCTCCAATAAAATCAATCCATGAATTATTCTCAATTTCATACAAGTGATTAATAAATGTTCGTGATATCACATGATTTTCAAAAAAATTCGCGTTTCTTCATTTCTGTTGCAAACTGTCACATTCCCAAATAGCCAGGAAGAGCATGTATTTTGTATATAAGAGGACACTTTTTTAGGTCAGCCATTAGTTTTTATCCAAAATACACACATACAAAATACCAAAGGGGGGGGGGGGGGGTTCAACCCCAACCCCCCCCCCCTGCGTACGCACCTGTGTAGGTTTACTGCAATCATCACCATAATTATAAAATTTACTTCTTTAATAACTTTGAATGTCATTAATGTTTAATATTTTACCCTTTCTGGGAAAAGGCTGCAAACGACCTCTATCATTATCGTTAAACACTGTTCAAGTAGATTACACATTTTAAAGAAAATTGGTGTAAACTGTTTTTAAATGTAATACTATTTAAAGGGGGAAAAGATGTGTTATGTTAATGTATTAACTTAAGTCATAATGTTTATACTTATTTTAGTAAGAGGCGTCATGGGGGCACGGTAGTTTGTTGATGAAGGGGTGCGCCCCTACCCCCTCCTTCCCGTCGGGGTTCCCCCTTCGCCTGATAATCACGCGCATGCGCAGAAAAATTATAATCACATTTCTCACAACTGATCAAAATTTGACCAGGATATAGACCTATGTTCGATGTATTTGTTATCATCTCGATTTTTACGTGTGTGTAGTACTAGTACACTACGTAACGTTGGTTGTTCTCACATAAAATCTGGTCATCCCGTTCAATCATCCTCTCGTTGTCGACGTTTCTGGAGATTAAGACACAGCGCGTGCGTCTGCAGCTCTACCACTACCAGGTACCCTTTTGGTAGCATATTAGACGCCAGCAGTTCCGGTCTGATTGAAACCTCGTATTGGCCTGTCGTCCGTGGCTCTAGCAATAGCATCCAGTACCGCTATACCGGTACCTTTCCATCTGCCGTTCTCCAGTGTGAAAGAAAAATGGCAGCTTCACAGTTCATCATTCCAAATGAAGTGCCTATTGTGAATCTGGAATGCAAGGCGGCATTCGACTGTCTCTCGAGCAAGGAGAAAAAATATGCCCACTACATTGGAAAGGCAGCGTGGAGTGGAGGCTTGATTTGTCTGTTCCAAACCAGCCCAGAATCTCCACTGATTTTTCTGCTCTTGCAAAAACTGTTCAAAGGGCAATCAGTAGAGGAGTTTAAGTCAGCTGCCATTGAGAAAGGGACCGCAGAGGATGAAGTCCAGGTACAGGATTCTAGCATTTATATTTTATGGAGAATTAAAGTGGTCTTAATAATATTCAGAATTAGATCTACTCTGTACTATAGCATGGTGTGTGATAATTCAGGGGCCTAAATTAATCTTTACATTCCATCCATTGTAACTATGACATTTGTTATCCTTTGCAGGCCGTCCTGACCTATGCTGCAGCCTTCTACTCTAATCTTGGTAACTACAAGTCATTTGGAGACACAAAGTTTGTGCCTAATCTTCCTCAGGTATGTCTGGAGTGTTGTCTTACTCAAAACAATTATAGTCTATGCAACAAAATAGAAAAACTTGCTTACTATACCCAGTAATCAAATTTCAAAGAATTTACTGGTAGACTAGTTTATTTTCTTATATTATTTTTCTTTTGATATGGAACAAACTATTCTCTAATGAACAATTGTAGCCCCCTCTCAAGACTGATATAACTTAAGCTTTAGAACAATGTTTCTTGACTACAATCAACCGATTTGTTATTTTCGTTTGGAAATTATATATCAGAACTGCATATTCTGAGATTTTCATGATCGCAGCTACCATGGAATAGGCTTACAGTGTAGGCGCTATTTGAAATATTTGAAATTTACCTGGAGCACCGGTAAGTTTAATTTTCACTTGAAAGCAGGGGCATCCAAATATATCCACATTTTAAAAAATTCAACTATCCATCCAATTTTCAAAATCTCCCAAAACTTAGCATTACCTTTAACACTGGACCTATTTCTAAAAATCAAGAAAAATTTAGCTAGTAGACCCAACCATACTATATTTTAATCTTTCTGTCTAATGACTATAAACTGCTTTTTTTTCTAGGATAAGTTTGAAGCAGTTATCCATGCCAGCAAGGCTTATACTGAGGATCCAAAGAGTATACAGACACAGTGGCATCAATGTAAGCATGCATTATACTCCGTAGAGAAAAGAGAACAACAACTTGGACTTGGGGAGGAGGTAAGGCTCAGACAATGTAATTCAGATGTTCGCTCCTGTGAGAAATATTCATAAATATAATGATAATTGTAAAAATAGTTGGATTTACATTTTGAAGCTATTTTTTTTCTTAGCATACAAAAAACTGAATAGTTTTCTGACTGTATTATTAGCAGAGCTGTTATGTTGAAGTACAATTAAATCATTACAAGATTTCCTTCCAACTGGGCAGGAGGGTACACATTTACTTCTGGGTGGATAGTGGCAAGTGTAAATTAATATATTGTCAATGCCATGGATGTTAAGGCTGTGGCAGGAACTTCAAAACCATCAAAAGCAAGCAGTAAACAAATAACAAACTAAACTTTTCTGAATAAAGAAGGATTGAAATCATGCAGAAGAGGTATCGTTGATTTGTTAGGGTTGGTAAAATATTTCTTGCAGGAAACTCGACAACAACAATCATTTTGTTGATTGAACAAGACCTGTTTTTTGTATATGATGAGTAGGATATCAAGGATTTCTCTTTCACTGTTTGAGTGAGTCATATTTAAAGCCGTCTATTAAGATCCTATTCAAGTGAAACTTACTGTGCTCTCTTGTTACAGACATGACACATTGTTAAGTACTTCTGTTGTAAATATAGAACCTCCTCTCCTCTCATGTTAATCACTATAAATTCATCAATTTCATTTGTGTATTTTTTATGTGTGTGTGTTTTAGGGGATTACTACTTACTTCTCGGACAACTGCACTCAAGCCGATGCAGAACTTGCAAAGAAATTCATGTTTGGAAAGGTATGATTTCATTGCTTAAATTATGAATTTAAAATTTAGTTTGAGATTTAGAGCCTTTATTTTCATAAGTATTTAGGCTCGCCTGCGTAGCAAAAAGCGAGACATAGGCACCGTCAATTTTTTTTGGAATATTTAATATAATAAGTATAAGTTATTATTCAATGAAACTTATAACTAAAGGGTTATCAAGTATCCCCAATCATGTGAGTAGAATTTCAGGTCACTAAGTCAAAGTCAAAGGTCATTGATGGTCAACAAACTTAGACTATGTTTTGGCATTGGGTTAAGATTTTGAATTTGTATTATTATTTTGAAAGTATACATTCCTTTTCCATGAAACTTGAACATTTATAAGGGTTATCAAGTATACCAATCATGTGGTTAGTCTTTAGGTGATAAAGTCAAGGTCAAATGTCATTTCAGGTTTGCAAACTTAGACTTTGTTGTGGCATCAAGATTTTGATTTTGAATTTTTAGCGTAATTTCAAATGTGTTGGTTCAAATTCCATGAAGCTTGTACCCAAGGGTAATCAAGTATCACAAATCATGACACAAATTCCGGTTATAAAGTCAAGGTCAAGGTCATTTTAGGTCAGTAGACTTGGATGTTTTCACAACTTAATACAAGAATTAAATCAATTTTTGTTATTGTTCTTCTTCCAGTGTAAGTGCTGCGTTAAGGTGATGAAGATAAACGCACTGTTATTTGTTCATATTTCATGAAAGTTATCAATCTTGGTACAAATAATAGTAAATAATTCTTCTGATGATTCTTAGTCAATATTCACTTCAAAATGCTGATTATATTCAAAGGATTTCATTTTTTGAGGCCTGCTAATGGGCCACCCTGCCTGTAAATAATGTCCCAACCTCAATTTGTCATCATATCGAATTGTGTAATGCAGGCGAGACAGCCAAGAGCGTTTCCCTTGTATATATTCTACATTATATTTGTTTTCATGGAATAAATTTTCTTTCTGTGAAATCCATTTGCTGTAAAAAAAAATTGTGAAATTATTTGAAAAAAATATTTGTGTCAATTCCAGATTTGCTTTAGTGTATGGTGAATGTTAAGTTATATTGTAATGACAGGAAGAAAATATTTTGTAATGGTTAGCATGAATTTAGCATTTTTATAAGTAAGTATAAGAAAAGGTCATTTTTTAAGGTTATAGTTAATTTGAGTATATCTTGTTTTTATTATATTCAAGTTATGACCAATTCTTATGTACTGTCTTAAATAGGACATCAGCGCCTACAACACACGTCTGATGAAAACTGTTGATGACAAACAAAAGGTCACTTATGAGGTCAGGTTAGCCTCGGCAAAAGCCACATCTGAAGGTGAGTATTGCATTCCTTTATTTTTTGTAGGAAAAAATGAAATTAAAGGCTACTGTATATGTCTAATTGTGTTTAAGCTTGTCTTGAGATCAGTCAATGTTGGTACAGTACAAGAAGAGGTGAAAATAGAGTTAAAACACAATTCTTGAAGATTTGTGTCTTTTGCCGGTACCTTCATTTTTGCTTCATTTCATTTTACTCCCTGCCAATCTTACTGTTTTCTGTATGCTGTTGGTTGTTTAATTGCAGATTTTAATCAATTTCAATATGTTGTGTGTTTAATCAGATGGAGACTGTGATATCAAGTTTGGATCATATGAGTTTGAAGGAACAACCTTCAATGTGACGAGGGGGGATTATAGCCCCCTCATGGCTGGTGTCGCAGACAACCTCAACAGAGCAAAGGTAATGGGAATGAGTATCATTAGTTTAAGATGTATTCAAAATGAGGGATGACCTCTTCTCACTACAGAGTCAACTTGGAACTGTATGTCCCATTTCTCATGAATGTGATAGCTGATATTATACAACTCACTCCCAGATCCTAATCAAATGATTGGTCATACGCTTGTACATGATGCGCAGTAGTGCGCGGAAAGGTTAGAGCGCTTATACTGCGTGTGGGCCTATTCTTGCGCAGCAGTATGCGTAAACGCGTATAGAGGTAAGTGCGCTTATGTATGTGTGAGCACTAAATTAAGCCTATTAATCATGAGATTTATTTGTCAGCCATACTACTGTCACAAAACAATCTTGAATGAAATCTTTTTATATCAAATAACAAGGAATTAGGAGTTTCGTAGTATAAAACAAATGATGCATGTTTTCATTCGTTCATTATACGATCTATCTACCCTCGTTGATGCTGTGTGTATCTATGTCACTCAACCTAACGGCTTCGTGCAATAGATACACACAGCCTCAACTCGAGTACGGATAGATCGTATAATGAATTTGTATACCTGTAAAGGAGAGGAGGGACTATCAGTGCAAACCTATGGAAGGTGTGAAATTTTGTTTGCCTATGAAGTTACCCCATATTGTAAGGTCATTAATGAATCATTATGAAACTTCTTCTTACAAATCCCTTCTGAACTACTGAATTCATTTTACGCGTCGACCTTGACACCACAATTGGTGCCGAAATAATTTGTTTACTGGTTGACTTTGCACCTTAATATTTCAGATGAACCTCAGACCAGGCGCGGATCCAGGATTTCTTAGGGGAGGGGGCCCAACTTTTCATTTTTTGCTCCCGAAAATTTGAAAATCGCGCCGGCCGAAAAGTCGCTCAGTGGGGGGGGGGGGGGGGTGTACAGAGCACAATTTTTTTTTTTTTTTTTTTTTTTTTTTTTGCTCCCGAAAATTTGAAAAACGCGCCGGCCAAAAATTCTTTCAGTGGGGGGGGGGGGGGGGGGGGGGGGGGGGGGGGGGGGGGGGGTGAGCACATTTTTTTTTTTTTGATCCTCAAAATTTTTTTCGATTTGCACCCCCCCCCCCCCTTGAGCGCCAGGGGGGGGGGGGCCCAACCCCCCCAAAAGGTAAATATCACGTGATTTTACATGATTTTTTTCTCAAGGGGGGGGGGGGGGGCCGGGCCCCCCCCCCTGGATCCGCCACTGCCTCAGACTATTAAGTTCACTGCCCTACGGAGATATCTTAAAAATCATTTGGTAGATGAACATCAAACTTTGCACCAGTGACCAGTGTCATTATAATTCATATAACGAGACTTTAGCTTCACTGTATGTTTGTTACTACATGTTATGCTTTGTGTCTGATCTTTAAGTCTGATACTAACACACACGTTCATGTTATTTGAACAGGATTTTGCGGCCAATGGTAATGAGAGTGAGATGATGGCTAACTATGTCAAGAGCTTCAGCACTGGATCCATAGAAGCACACAAAGAAGGCTCCAGATACTGGATCAAAGATAAGGGACCCATTGTAGAAACGTGAGTCAACACTAAGCAGTTTAAATACTTCCTAGACATATTACGTGATGTGTCTTTAAATGTTTTGTAAATATTGTTTAATTCAGTCCCCCTGCTGCAGTGCAATGGTTTCTCATGAATCATACCATTGTTGTGATAAAATTTGTATTTAGCAAGATGCAAAGCTGATCCTAAAATCAATTTAAAATGCTGTGTTTGAAGATTTTTTTGAAAGACTAATGCTGCTGTAAGAGGCACACAAGCTCATTGCAGAAAGCTGTTCATCAAGATAAAGAGATTACCTTCAATACGTTTGACAGAGATGCCAACCAGTACGATTAAATTGTATTTAGTATGATATTAAGAGTGAAATACGATAATACGATATCACCTTTTTATTATAAAAAACGTAAAAACTGTGGAATCGCATAGAAACATGTACAAGTAAATCCCTGCAACCCCAACAAAAACTTTGCTTTACATTTTTCTCTTTAAATTTTAATGAAAGAGCTTACATTTTTCGGAAATTTTACTGGCCCGGGGTAGTGTAGAGTTTCGTGAAAATCTGATTTTTCTCCCCCAAATCTGATTTTTGTCTTGCCTGCGTAGCAAAAAGCGAGACATAGGCGCCGCTTTTCCGGTGACGGCGACGGTGACGGCGACGGCGGCGGCGGTGGCGACGGCGGCGGCGGCATCAACATCGAAAACTTAACCTAAGGTTAAGTTTTTGAATTTTTGATATAATTTTGAAAGTATAAGTTCTTAGTCAATGAAACTTGGACTATAGGGTTATCAAGTCTCCCCAATCATGTGAGTAGAATTTCAGGTCACTAAGTTAAGGTCAAAGGTCATTTAAGGTCAACAAACTTAGACTTTGTTGTGGCATCAACATCAAGATTTTCAAAATGCTTCTCCTTCGTTATTTTTCAACCGATTTTGATTCTGATTATTTCATATGATAGGGCTAGGAGGGGGATTTAAAATTTCTACACAGAATCGTGAAATTCATTATCTATGCTAATTTATGCAAATTTATTCAAAATCACAAAAAATGCTTCTTCTCCTTCATTTCTCGACCGATTTTGATTTGGTTTGCTTTATCTGGTAGAGCTAACTTTGGTTCACTAAACTTCTACACCGAATTTTGAAATTGTTCTCCATTAATTAATTATGGTAATTTATGCAAATTTATTCCAAAAATTAAAAAAAATTGCTTCTTCTCCCTCATTTCTTGACCGATTTTGATTTGGTTTGCCTTATCTGGTAGAGCTAAATTTGGAACACTAAACTTCTACACAGAATTTTGAGATTTTGCTCCATTGATTATTTATGGTGCTTTATGCAAATGAAATGAAATTATGTCCCTTCCAGGGCATCAAATTTTTATTTTTTGACCAGTTCAAAAGTGTACCACATAAAATTTACGATATTTGTTGTCGCGAGATGTGGATGAGTGCTACGTCATTGACGTTCTGGTTTATCATATTGAATTGCGTTATGCAGGCGAGACAGCCGAGAGCATTTCCCTTGTTTAGTATATTCGGTCTATTTTTTGTGTCAAGAGGTTGGCTTCTCTGGTTTGAAGACATAACAGAGAAATCAATGAAATGATGCAACAGTGGAATACGTGTACGTGTACATGAATGAATGAATGTATGATGTTAGTGTTCTTCTTGTTTCTCCTTTTTCCATCTAGATACATTGGTTTCATTGAGAGTTATCGGGATCCCTTTGGAGTAAGAGGAGAATGGGAAGGTAATTGTTATGAAGAATTTTTGGTAGTTTGATTTAATTTTCTCTTCTTTTCATTGTTATTTAAGATGTGTGTAATTCCAGCAAACAATTATAGTATGAGAGAAAGAGAGCTGTGTACAATATTTGCAATCACAAAAATTCGCTACTTGGAGAAGGCCTATCTGCAGAGTAATTACATTGTAAGTCGTTTGCATTTTATATAATCATATGCAATGTCATGCTCACTTTCCATAAAGAAAAGTGACCAGTACAACATCCCCATCTTTTGTTACAGGCTTTGTTGCCATGGTGAACAAGGAGATGAGTGCTAAGTTTACTGACCTGGTAGAGAATGCCGAGAATCTTCTCCCTCTTTTGCCATGGCCCAAGGAATACGAGAAAGACACGTTCCTCAGACCTGACTTCACATCCCTGGATGTCTTGAGTTTTGCATCGTCAGGAATACCAGCAGGCATCAACATTCCAAACTGTGAGGCTCTAAGAAGTATTCTCTAGGAGCATTAGAATAGAATTACTGTGTCCTGTAGTATTCATTTTGACTCAATTTCGCATATGATTTGAGGCTTTTGCATGGTATGGACTTTTAAAAACAATACTGAACTGTTTGATAAAAAAATAGGTAGTGAAGTGTTATGGACTAAATACAATATGAATTGTATCTATATAATCTGAAATTTAAGAAAAGAGGTTTGAATGTGTAGTGAGTCACATTCAGCGAAAACGGTTTTATATTTCAATACTCAGAATGGATCCTGTTTTTTGGCAGATACTTGTTTCTAAGCAATGTTGAGCTTAGACTTTATTATAGAGATTGATGCATTTGAACTCCAAATCACACATTTTTTTTTAACTTTTCTATTTCTCCAGATGATGACATTCGTCAGGATGAAGGATTTAAGAATGTATCTCTAGGCAATGTGCTGTCTGCTTACGGTAAAGATCAGACGATCACCTTCTTGACAGATACAGACAAGGTGAGTGACCTTTAAGGTTGTGAATGTCACTCGGTCTAAATTGGTAAATCTGTATACCTCTTAACAAGTTTCTGATTAAAAAGAACAAAAGATATTGATTTCTCTTCGTCTTCGTCTCTTAAAAAAACATGTTCCTTCCATCACTTGTGTAGTCAAACGCCCCGTTACAATGCCACAAAACCCATATTGTCTGTTTATGTACTCTGCTTGAGAAGCTGTTTTCCTACCCCACATCAAGAGGTTAAAGACTGTATCGAAACTGAAAAACTGAAATGGATGAATTATATATCAACGGAAAGTTTATAAGCCGTAGATAACAATAATATCAATTATATGCCATTTTAGTGTCTTTCAGAGGAGTATCAGCTCTTTGAAAACTCAAAACTTAAAGCTCTGAAAATTGGAAGTTGTCAACCTAAAAACTTGCTATCGACTTCTTATTCTTCTTCTTTGTCATGATATGCCTCCTTCACTCCTGAAGATTCTTGCAGATGAAAGGGGGGTGTGTGTGTCACAAAGGACATGAAGTGCTGAGTGTCCTATTTACATAAGGTGCAAGTAAAACATTTTGCTAGTCTGGTTTTGGGTTTAGCCACTGCGCATTTCATCAGTTGTTGACGAAATGCTTCTACCAATGGAGCCTTTACTACGTCCATTGGTAAGAGAGTTCCATGCACGCAAGGTCCTCGGGAAGAATGACTGTATGTGTTGTTCAGTTCTGGACCTGGGGAGCTGGTACCCATCAGCGTGAACTGTCCTTGATGGTCTTGTCACAGGAGTGATGTGGTTTGTTGGGTCAAATTCCACAGTCTCATTGTGGATTTTGTAGAAGAGGGCTAGTGTAGAGTGCTCTCTACGGGTCTGCTGAGAAGGCCATCCCAGTTGTCTGATCATATCTCCAACGCTTGATGTGTTATGGTAGTGATGAAGGACAAATCTGGCGATGTGTCTTTGGACCATTTCCAACTGGTCAATGGATCTTTGGCAGAAGGGTCCCATACTGCACTTCCATACTCCGTTAATGGATGAACGAGGGCCTTGCACGCCAGGGTCTTTAGTGCAGGAGAGTTAATCTTTGATTTCTCTTGAGGAAAACAAGGGTGTTGTTTGCTTTCTGGCAAGTGCCGGCGATGTGCTGATTCCACTTCAGGTCCCTTGTGATGGTGATGCCCAGGTACTTGGTGGGTGTCACAGAGTCCAGAGCAACACCATTCATTGAGTTCTTTTCCTAGTGACAGTGATGACCTGGCATTTTGGGTGTTTAGTTCCATCTTTCAGTCTGAAGCCCAGTTACCTAGTGCATTCAGATCTTCTTGAAGGCTATTTGCATTTTTTGTGTCTGGATGGTCAGATACATGTTATCGTCATCAGCAAAGAGCCTGACAGTTCAGGACATCTTGTCTGGCAAGTCGTTAATGTTGAAGAGGAAGAGGCACGGGCCAAGGAATGAGCCCTGTGGGACTCCTGAATCTGCTTCCACTCTGCGGACTGAGACCCATCGAGAACAACTCTCTGCTTTCTATTGCTGAAGAAGTTGGCTATCCATCTGTTGTTCTGCCCTCGTATCCCATAGTGGTGTAATTTCTGCAGAAGCCTCTGGTGTCCAACTTTATCAAAGGCTTTGCTGAAGTCTGTGATGATGACATCAGTCTGCTTGTTCTCTTCCATGTTGTTTGTGAGGTCGCTGATGAAGCCAAGCAGCTGGAGCTCCCATGATCTTTTCTGACTGAATCCATGTTACAGAGAGTAAAGGATGTCATTGTCATTCCCGTGAGACATGATGTTGCTTGAGATAATGTGTTCCCATCAACTTGCATGTTATCAACGTGAGGGATGTGGGGCGATAGTTTCCTGGATGTGTCTTGTTACCTTTCTTGTAGATGGGCACTACGTTTGCATGTCTCCAACCGTCAGGCACCTCACCATCACATATGATCGTCTGAATAACATGCATAGGATGGGAGCAATGGTGTTTGCCAGCGTTTTCATGACTCGTGGTGTAATGCCATCAGGGCCTGGAGCTTTCAGGTTATTTAGCATCTGCTTTAGCCCTGCTATTGTTATTTCGATGTCAGGCATGTCTTCATAGGGAGAAGAAAATGGCAATAAATTGAGAGGAATGGGTGTTTCCTTGACGAAGACTTTCTTGAAGTGACCATTCAAGATATTAGCATTTGCAGCAGGGTCTGAGATGGGTTTACCTTCAGCTTTCAGCACAGGAATATGACTGCTGTCAGATCTGTTGTACAGTACAGTACACAAATCGCCAGAATCTGTTCATTCCTTCCAATTTATTGTTTTCATCATCATCATCATCAGGTGTGAAGATAGATTCCACATAGTTCCAGTATGCCCTTCTTGCCTCACTCTGGATTTGGCGTTTCAAAGATCCAATCTTCTCTTCCAATTCGTATGGAACAGGTCCATTCACTCTTTTCCGGGTAGCCTTGCACTTCATGCTCAATCTGTCTCTTTTCTTCATGAGCCGTCTAATCTTGTTGGTGATCCATGGAAGAAAAGACTTGTGGGCTGCAAGACTTTTGGGGGATGTGCAACTGTATCCCTCTTTTCATTCCACTGTTGATGGCAGTCCACAGATCATTGATAGTTGCACTGTCTGCCTTCGTCTGCAACTTGATGACATCTTATAGTACGCATATTCACAATGACTTTGCATTAATTAAGCATGGCCCATCGCCTCAGCGAATAAGGTGGACCGATCGGGTCCACATGTTATATCGTCCCTGTAACTTCAGGAAATTTACTCCTGTTGACCCGTAATTTGGAGGGGTGCGGAAAATGAGGTTTTAATTTGCTTTTGTGCAATAATGAAAGGGTAAATACTTTTTATTCCTTTATATTTGTATTCTACATTCATTCAGTTTTCCGTTTATATCAAGTTATATTTTCATTGGATAGGGCCTTTAGTTGTTCCTTTTATCAATGATTATTAAAGAATACTTTATTTGACATCTAACCTCCTGTTACAGGGATCGTTTAACAATGTTAAATCTGAGATACACGGCCTACATGTTATCAGTGTCTGTGATATGGTGTAATATTGAAGCCCTAAAAAAATCCCGCTTCAAAATGATCAAGAAGTGCCTCAAAAAAGTAAAAATCCGAGTGAGTGACCGGTTTTACCATACTCGTTTTCCCCAATAGACTGCAGTGTAATGATAACCATTCGGCGAACGGTTTTCAAAATTTGTAATTCCAATCATAAATATCTTGATAATCAGACAGGCGATCGGCTTGTGAAAGTCACGGAGCTCCTAACTGACCTAAAGCTTTAAAATTATCATTGCAACATGAGCTAAATCCAGAATTTTGTTTAAGAATCTGAGACAAAGTTACCCAATCCCTTTAAGTAATATTAAGTGTGTATGTGATATATTATGTACAGCATATGAAGAAAGACATGTTCAGTGTATCTGAAAGTTTTCTCTTTCTCTACTCCTCTTGTGTTATTTGTAGGAATTGTACAAGAAGCTAAAAGGTCCGTCCTTTGAGGTCCAGGTTGGTCTTCATGAGCTGCTGGGTCATGGCAGTGGAAAACTCTTTATGAAAGACAACAAAGGACAGTTCAACTTTGATACAGAAACTGTGAAGCACACTGAGACAGGGGAGAAGGTAAACAACTCTCAGAACTTTCTTTTTTTGTCATCATTTTTTCGATAGGGCTAATATTAAATAAGTGATATCATTGCATTCTGAAGAGTATCGAGTAGAGCAGTTTGCTAACCCTTCAAAAATATGGTCAAGTGAGCTGAACTCTCAAAGAGACCTCCTCGTTATAAACAAAATCTTCAATGTCAGGCTACTCTATTGTGTAATAATGAACAATTGAAATCAAACAAGCAGGAAGTTTGATTTGTTGTCATTTTTTTGCATTGTATGTGCAGTTATCAGCAAAATGCGTAGTTCAAGAGATCGATAGCCTAGTCATTGTGGAATCCCTTAAATAATAAAAAAAAAATAATAATAATAGTAATAAAAACGTTACTTATAAAGCGCTTACCACCAAAGTCTCTAAGCGCTATACACACAAAATAGACTGTTATACAATTACATCTTATACAAAACTAAAAATGCAAATAAACATACAAATTACGATACCTATGGAATACACATACAAAAGGCATCTGAATGTCATGCATTAAGATATTGATGAATTCTCTGTCTTGGTATTTTGTTATTGAATGTTGTAGATCTCATCATGGTACATGCCAGGAGAGGTTTGGGATTCCAAGTTTCCTGTGATTGCCTCACCTTATGAAGAATGTAGAGCAGAGTGTGTAGGAATCTACCTGTCTCTCTCAAGAGAGGCTCTCAAGTAAGCACAACTTAATCAACCTATATTAAGTAAATATTGATGTTGACTGAGAAATGTTGCTATAGCAAATACAGATTTTTGAATTTCCTGTGATCCCAAGTATCACAAACTTGCTCAAAGTAAAATTCATGCCTCTGGATTACTTTGAATGGATTCTTGGCAGACATAGTTTGCCTAAAGTGAGAAAGCCTATTGAAATATAATGAAAAGTAGCATTTTGAATTCTGTGAATGAAAGGCCACTGAAGCATTGGGCCATTTGTGACAAGGCATAAGGGTGGCATTGAGATGGTACTTTTTATCTTGCTCTTAACTTTCACAACTGTCAACTGATCTTATCATTTCAAATGAGATTTTAGAGATTATAACAGTCCATGATATTAGAATATTAGCCTCGTTCTAATGCATCAAAGGAGGCAGATAATCTTATTCAAGAATGTTATATATGTATGTAAGTGGGGAAAACAATTAAAAAAAAACATAGCCAGGGATATGCATGGATATGAGGGTACTGTAGACAATGGGGTGGTATTCTCGTAAGTTAAGCCAGGACTAAGTCCAGACTAAACAAGAATTTTAGTTCACACTTCTATGGAATGCTAAGTTTCATCTTCCTCCTTCAATATTCATGACGAAGATAATCTACCAAAGACTTTGTTTAAATTCAGTTCATACTCATATTATCTTTTTCTTCCCATTTCATTGCAAGATTAATATTTGGGACACTTTTCATTGAAGGATTAAAATAATCTGTACAGGGTAAATGAGTTGGCAACAGGCACTCCATAAAAGTGTGGACTAAATTAGTACGCGCTACCGGAACACCACCCAATGGCATCCTTTATGTTATCCCAGTGCAGACTTGTATCTGATTATAATATTGAGTGATATTCAAACTTGTGTACAGGATCTTTGGACATGAAGGCTCTGCAGCAGATGACATCCTGTATGTCAACTGGCTTAACATGGTGAGAGCTGGTATCCTTGGTCTCGAGTTCTTCACACCAGAATCCAAAACATGGCGACAGGTAGGTCATACAGATTCCTCTGCATTTGTAAAAGACACAAACACACATACTATTGAAATGTTGATTCATAAACGTGAAGGGAATCTTAAATAGCAGAGTTTGTATATATGTAGGTACCCTAGGACAGATTTCACATTGCTCATAAAGGATATAGGGGAGGGGGCAGTCTGTACTATTGAGAGATGGTCTTTTATTTAAGGCAATTTCACAATAGAGCAGTTCAGATATGAATAGTAACTGTGTCCCAAATATAACAGGATTAACCAGAACAAAACAGAAATTAAGTAACTTTGATTTAATTCTATGTACTGTTCCAGGAAACTCTTTTCAGTTCGGGACATAAACAGTAATCACCTTAGACTCGCTGTATAGTACATATCTAGCACATACATTTAATGTGCGGTTCAGTTTTTATTAAAAAGCACATATTTGATGTTAGTTACATTAAATAGTGAGCTTTATATATTGTTGGTATATTGATAATCTGCCAATAAAGATATTAGCTATGTGATTGTTGTTTCTTTAGGCTCATATGCAGGCACGCTTTGTCATCTTGAGAGTGCTGGTAGAGGCGGGGCAAGGCCTAGTAACCATCACCAGGACAACAGGAGATGATGGGAAGCCTGATGTCATCATTCAAATTGACCGGACCAAGATCGAGACAGTAGGCAAGGAGGCCATTGGCAACTTCCTCAGGAAACTGCAGGTATATGCCGTTTGTCATCTATTGTATGTCATATCTAAGGTTTACTTTTAAAGAACTGTCCATGATTGATCTGTAGAGGGACATCTTACAGATTTTCCAAATCCTTTATACAAGCATTTACAGAACTATTTAGATTCCTTTTTTCTTATTGAATATGGTACAGATTGATTTAATGACTTTTCTTCCAGTGAAAGGGCTTGTACGGTATCCATTTTGCAGGCATGAAATATAAACTTGCCAAAATAATACTTTATTTACATGGAAAGGAACCACCATTTGATAATCAGAATATGGGCTGAAAATTTCCTTTTGCAAAGTGAATCAGAAAAGAGGTCATCTTCAATTCCATACAAATAGATTTTTTTTTAAAGAGGAAAACAGATAAATCAAAATTTGAAATTTACTGTATTTTTGTGTTTTAGGTGTACAAATCCACTGGAGATTATACCTCGGGCAGAGCCATGTTTGATGGCTACTCGGCAGTCAATGATGACTCAGCAGAGAAGTTCCTGTCCCTACGTCAGACGGTCCTTGATCGCAAGCAACCCAGGCGCATGTTTGTGCAATGCAATACGTCCATTGGATCTGGTGAGAATGATGATGATGATTCAAAATTGATGTAAAACTGTATTATTGGGGTCATGTGGCTGTAAATGTGTTTGAACATCAATTTTGATGCCATGAGAATTTCTATGGGGTATACATATTTGTTCCGAATTCATAATTACAGGTGGTGTTTACTTTTTGGTGTAATAAGTACAAATATGTATGTAGATTTCTGGTATTAGTAGACATCATTTCACTTCAAGTTATAAACCAGATGAAAAGTTGGCTCTATGATATGATGCCTTGTGTGTGATCCTCATTGTCCTTTTGGACAGTTATTTACTGAATCAAAGACGCACCGTTTTGTTGTTGTTTACTTTTTATAATTAGAAATATGAAATTCAATTAATTGCAATTATACCTTGGCTGCCTAAATTATATCAACTTTGGTCACTACTTAAGAATAAGAATGGTAGGCAACAGCAATCTTTTTGCATTGATCAGGGTATTTTAACCCCTTGCCTCCTGTAACAAGCGGGTTTCTTGTATTAATCCTATGGGGAATATGAGAATTCAGTAATCAGTGGGTTCAAAGTCTATCAATTACTTTGCATCAGGATCACTTTTCTTGACCTGTCTCGCCATAATAATGAAATGATAAGACGACAGTGGCGCCAAACTGGTACTAAAAGTTTTTAGAAAAATGAGAGGAAGTTTTTTAACTGCAACATCATGTATTTCTCTACTCTCTTAGATGGTGAGGTTGCCCTCCACGAGTATGAGGCATCTGCAGCAGGCATCATCCAGTCTTTCGTTGATAGGTACAACAGAGAGGATGTTGAGAGGAACGTCAGGGATCTATGGGAGAAAGACCAAGTACACTTCCCATCTGTACAATAATGTTTGGATTCAACATTGAATAAAGCCTTCACAGATTGAAGTAGTGTGATGTTGATTAGATCAGGGCTTCTCAGCCTTTTTTATCTCGATGCCCACTCTGGCTGTTATACAATTTTTTTGAGGCCCCCCCTAGCAAAAACTTAATGAGGAAAAAAATGACATTAAAATGTCACACAAGAAAAATTGAGAACCAATAATGTGGGGATTATTTGTGTTGTATCACTGTCCGTTGTAATTCCACTAGTACTCTATTTACCCCCATTTCGTAAAGACATAAAGCTTTGCTGAATTCTAGCTGTGTCATCATCACGTAAGATCAGACATGTTTTTTTTAATTTTATTCAATTTTGACAGAACTTCAGAGGGATGTGGCCCACCGGTTGAGAAGTGCTTGATTAAATCATAGTCTAGATAAACAGACCTCTCAATGAGAGAAAGTTAGGAGCAGATTTGTCTCATTCATCAACACTCTATGTAATGTCATTTGTACTTCGCTTTCCTGTCAAACAGCTTCCCTATTAAAGTCATTGTCTCTGAAATTAACTTGATTTGTATATTGGCAGAAGAATGGGAGAAACAGATCATTGAAAGTTTGAGAAAAGTCCAGTAACAGTGATAATCAATGAAACACAAATTGGCAACTCTGTTGCCAAATTCTACGGGTCTCGCTCTTTTCAGGTGGGGGGGGGGGGGGGGGGGGGGGGCTTAAAGGGTAATCAAGTATCCCAACTTCAGGTCACAAAGTCAAGGTCAAAGGTCATTTCAGGTCAACAAACTTAGACTTTGTTGTTGCATCAACATCAAGATTTTGAATTTTTAGCATAATTTCATAAGTGTTACGAAACTTGTACCCAAGGATTATCAAGTATCACAAATCACATGACACAAATTCCAGGTCACAAAGTTAAGATCAAGATCAAAACTTTACTTTATCATATTGCCTGTAGTCTGAATATGTTATTGGACATGTGTTTCTATACAATCCCTCTTTGGAATAGATCTACTCCTTCAACATCAACAAAAGGGGGATATTTCTGATAATTCCCAGTACAAAACAAATGGAGAGGTGCTTGCAAGGAAAATCATATACCGGTGGTTGCCGATTTATTTTTGATGGATTATAAGTTCATAACTTTAAAAATTCACAGCTTTTTGTCTTTTATATTGAGGTTAATTGAATCGTTTCTATAAATTTCTGCTTTTAGTGAAACCGACAGGATATCAACATAGACTTTTCTTTCAATTATTTGGGTAGTATTCCATATACTTTTCAACAAACATTCTGGTCTTTTAAATTAAATTGTTATTTGTTAATATGCCTGTTTTTGTCCATGTACATTAAAGTCCCCTGGGTTTGTATTTTCTGAAATAGTTTATAAATTGCAGAATGTTGAAGTCAAACTTGTAAAAATTATCTGTATAGTGTCCTTCATCTAAGTAAAGAGTGTCATTGGTGTATATGGAATATACATTTCGATTTAATTGAAAACAATGTCACTTTTCTGCTATGACATGATGCAGTGATGAAAAAAATCCTGGATTAGAATCCAAAACATCTTGGTCATAATAGAAAAATGCAATGTTCTAAACAAGTCCATAAAATATTTTAGTTTTTCATGACAATATAATTTGTTTGTTTCTTCAAACCTGTTCTCACTGTGTACACCTACGAATATCAGAGTAAATCTCCTGCTTTATATTTGTTCAGTTTATGTGTTTGCATCGGACGGGAAGTTGCATATTGAATATTTTCAAATTCCAATACAATGCTGTGAATATGTATTATGTATGTTTGGTAAAAAAAATATTGCTAATCTACACCAACCTATTTATTTGTTGGCAGTCTTGTGATTTCATTCCAAAGGTTCAGGTTTGGTGATTATTGATTCTTGCAATCTAAATTTAATGTTTTTATCAGTGCCTTTTGGAATGTGTAGATCTGTAGACTTATTAAAAAGGTTCACATAACTTTATTTATAATAATGCATTTGAAAACCTTGATTTGTCAAAACTTCTCTTTTGCACATTATTGTTAGCTTGGTTGTGCATTGTGATGGCTAACCTGTGTAAGGCCATGATATTACTTATTCATAGGAACAGTTGTTGAGCGCCCAGAGTGTCAAGTCTGACAGACACGAGTACCATACAAGAACACACCATTATTATTATATTTTTAGGTTATACCGTAATGCTGATCTGTGACAAATTTCATGATGTTTGTATTTTCTTGCATACAAAAAAGGGAGACAGTTCCTTTAAGCTGTTGAAAATTTGAGATGAATGCCAAACAAGATTTAGCAATCGATTCAAGTTCCACATGTATGTACACCATTGAGTGACAAAGAAAGAATAAGAGTTCTGCATTGTGTGGATAAACAATACATCCGTTTGTTCCAACGACCCTATGTTCTGGCATAAGCTACAACACAGGCTAGACTCATCTATCATTATCTATCAGCCTAAGTAAAATGTCACAGTTTGTTCAACTCAATGAAAAAAGTGTCTGCACTTACTGGTTTAATTTGAAACATAACCCTAATGTGCTATGCTATCAAGAGCTGAACACCAATTCTTCAGAATTTCCATGTACCGTAGTTTTTATGCAATAAAATGAAAGAGACTTGATCATGAAAATCTGTGAAGTGTATTTGTCTTTGGAATGTCAATAAATGATGATAAATAATAATGGGGAAAGATAGCAACTAAATGCAGTTTTACAGGGTTTTTTTCCTGTTTTTTTTACTTAAGGGCCACTCCAACCAAAACAGGCTAAACAAATTTTTGATGGAGATTCCGAATATGACAAAAAAATTTGTTAAAAATCATCAATAATTCTGGAATCTAGCTTTAAAAATGATGACTCAGAACGCTCAGAAAAAAAAAAGCAGTTTCGGAGCTGTATTGCACAATAGCATACAACGTCACTGCAGGACCCTCTCCGGTGAAAAGAAGGGTGATTCAGGCATTAAAATGTCTTTAAAAAGGTAAACTATGATATTAATTGAGAAAGAAAGACATTTAAGATAATAAAATAATATGCACCTGATAATCCCAGTACGTTTCTGGCAATTTTGTCATTCCTAATTACAAAATTATCAAATCGGACATGCCCGCAATGACGTCAAATACGTCATCAAGCCACGTGACCGTATTTCCTTTTTTCTGTGAAAAATGGATGGTTATCATTTTTTGGTCAATTTAGAGATTTTCTGAAAAATATTAATATTAATAAGTATAGGTGTTTTCATGTTTTAAAAGGCTATGTTAGTTGGGTTAGAGTGGCCCTTTAAGTTGTCAGTTTATATAGTTTGTATTCTCAACAATTACAGACATCTCGTATTCAAATTTTATGGAATATTTTCTACACAATAGTTACACAAGATACAATTTAGATTAGTTTTAATGAATCCTATGCACTACTCCATATTCCTGTTGAACAAAAGCTTTTTGACAACTGCTGTGTTAGGGTCAAGAAACTTGCAGGAAATGCAAAAATTGAGTTTTTTGATTCAATCTTTTTTAACAATTGCTTTTTTGGGGGGAGGGGTGGCAGAAAACAATTCACCCCATTATGTTTTCTGCATTACATTGCTGCCTAAACAAAACGCATCAATATATTTGTCATTTTAAAGTAAACCCCAACGTTAAAATCGCACCCTGTACCTTTAATATGACAATGTACTTGTTATGGTACATGATAAATAAGTGTTGCATACTACTATCCCTAAATGCCATCTCATAGTAAGTAGGAAGTACCTTATGGCCAGATTAAGGAACTAAAAACGTTTTTAAAGGGACTTGGTAAAATTGTTCAGATAAGAGAAAATGGTGCTAAAGTAGCGACTTCAATGCTAGATGTACAATTAAAGATTATCTGAAATTTGGAGTGAAAGCAGACTATTATTAATAATAATAATAATAATACTCAGTTTTTATATAGTGCCTATTACAATCACTAAGCACTTCCAAACTTGGAGATTAGTGACAAAAATTGGGAAAACTGATCTGATCAATTCCTTAATTCTCCCAACTATATTATTACAATTTAATTACATTTTAGGTGAATGTAAATCGTCTCAAAGCAATGAGTTGGCTCTATATACCATTTGATGACATTTGAGTGTTGAAAGATTTTTTTTTTAAAGCCTGTCTTATGAGAATTATAAGAATTACTATCCATCCAATTTTCAAAATATCCCAAAACTGTGCATTACCTTTAAGGTAAAAATAAGAGTTTATGAATTTTATGTTTACAAAAGCCTTTTGCTAAATTAATAACCTTTTCAAATTGCATTTAGGAAATGCACCTACACTTTCTTTCTAATGTTTTTGTTATGGGGTTGGGTGCTAACATGTACATCTAACTTGACTTTTTTCATAATGCCATTCATAACAGTTTTAAATAAATTGATTTTGCATTATTACCCAAAATATGTTACTGTACCTTTAATTAGCAGTGAAATACCAAAAACCTCCTAAAACTTGTTTAACACATACTGGAGAGAACAGTTGATTGTAAAAAATTTGTCTCCTGTTCGAGCTGTTATAATATCAGATATTGTTATGACAACTATAGGTGTGTCTTATTATTGATTCCCCGGATCTCTTCATGTCAGTCTAAGCCCCCTACTGACTCACAAGGGTGTGGCTCTACAATGTGGCTTCACCGGATGTAAACATTTCATCAACATGATTGATTCCCCACAGCAGCAGGCTACCCAGTCATTCATGTGCTGTTTATGTAAGTCAGAACGTTCATTTAAAGGGACTACATCATTTTGTTTTAATTTAGTGAGATTTAAGCAATAATACTACACTTCAAACTTTGAATCCATCCTGCATTGAATAAGAATTTCAATACAGATACGTGCACATCCATATGCTTGGTTAAAGGGAAATCCAACTCAAATAGACAGCTAATCTAAAAGAGAGCAGAAAAATCAGAGAAGCAAACTGATGAAAGTTTTAATTAAATCTGACTAAATAATTATAAGAAAGTTATGAATTTTTGAAAGTTGTAATCACTATACGTATGGGAACTTCAAATTGGCTTTAGCGGTAATGTCAATGTGATGTAGTGCCAGACTACTTTCCCATCTGTTCCAACATATAAAATGACTAAAATTTAAATTTTCCAAAAATTCGTGGCTCAGGAGGGTCTATTATTTTTAGAGGACCTACATGTATAATAATATGCTACATAATATAATTTGAGTATTGCCCCAAGGAGAAGGAACATACTAGAAAAACAGGATTTAATGATATTTTTGTACACAGCAAATAGGAGAGGTATCCTCGTCCTACGTCACAATCCACTGACCAGACTACCAATTTGAGATTCGCATAGACTTAGGGATCTCATATTTCAAACATTCATAACTTCCTTACTATTGGTCCGATTCATTTCAAACTTCTGCCATTCTGTTTCTGTTATTTTTCTGCTTTCATACAAAGCAACTTATTACAAGGATTGAATTGCCCTTAATACGTCTTATGCTGCCACATCATTTCTAATTTTGTTCTCTATGAAACTTATTGCTTCTAGAAATCTAAATAAAAAATTACAGAATTATATATATTATATATATAAAACCAAGAAATATTTCCTTATATGGAAAAATTATTGATCAATTTTAGTAATTTTGCATAATCATTTGACAAAAAGTTAACTACCCCATTAAAAATACACACTTTTGGCTATAGATATTGAATGTACCAGTACTTTTTTTTTCATCCAGATTTTGTATACCGGTAGACAAAATTTTACAGTAGGATCATTAGTACCGGTAAATGTTAATCATGAAATGATCAACAGTTTTCACGAAAACTCGACACTACCAATGGCCTGTTGGCCCCGGGCCAGTAAAATTTCAGAAAAATGTTTCACTTGTAAGTACGGTCAAGTAAAATGTTTGCTCTTTCATTAAAATTTAAAGCGAAAATTATGAAGCAAAGTTTTTGTTGTGGTTGAGGGGGTTTCCTTGTACATGTTTCTATAAAATAACTTGTATATGTTTTGTAAATAAAAAGGGGTGGGGGAGGGGATTGTGAATGATAGAAATCAAAGATTAATTACGTGTAAATAGCTTCACACAACTGTTTTTTTCTATAGAAAATGGAAGGTTCTCTATGAAACTTATTGCTTCTAGAAATCTAAATAAAAAAATTACAGAAATCAATAAAATGGATATGTCATTTATTCCCGAACAACTACATTGAAGATGAACACCTGTAATTTACTGTACATGTATGTCATGAGTTGATAAACAAAAATAAGCCCCAACTCTAAAATTTAGAGTGTTCATCATTAATCTTTTTTTACCATGACTAAAAATCAACATCTCATTTTCAAATATTTTGATTTAGGAATTCTAGATGCATTTACATGCAATTAAAGAAATCCAACAAGTTAATAAATACATGAGTCTATTGAGTTTACACTTTAAAAAAAAGGAAGATTTCTTATTTCTTATCTGATGTACTGTATGTAAATATTCCAGGGTACAATACATAAATTACATTCCCGACTCTAAATGCTGGATTAGTTAAGATTTTTTTAGATTTTATATAATATTTCATGCCTGAAAGCAAACTTTTTTTTTCTTCAGGATAACAACAGAAAAATATTCCATATTAGAATCAACCAAAAGTGCTCTCTTCCTTCGTTTTTGTCTCAGTTTAGCCAATATCAAAACAGGGAGTAAATATACACAATTACACATTAACTTTATACACTTTAAATACATTGCACATTCCAAATTTGGAATCTGTAGTCCAATTGTGATTTCATCTTAGGCCATTAATATTATCAATCAAATTTCATAGCATGATGGCACAATTTATAAAATCTGGCAGAATACCAGATCTGATACATTGCAGTTGCTGATAAATGGGTAACATGAAATTTGGCATATAAAATGTCCATCAATGCTCATGAATTTTCATCTTCAAGAGCTACCCAAAGTTGTTGATAAAAAATTTACTCTGAATGAAATAACTTATACAATATATACTATAACAAATTCATTAATTCTCCAAACTTAAAGTCTAAACCGAATTTGACTTTGACACACCTAACATGGAGATTATATTTCAGTACTCGGGCAGAATACTTTTAATCTCTGTTTATGCCTAGGCTGTGTTGTGTTTAATTACATTTGCGTCATTTTTTGACGGTATATGAATGCACTAAATTTGATCAATTTGAGAAAAAAATAAGAATGGTCAGGCTTAGATTTTGGCTCTTAGTGTCGAGCCCTGCATATATGTATCACCAATACAAGATGAACATTCATGAAAGAAAAGTTGTATGCATGTATGTACTTTCTTTGTTTAAATATTGTATTGCAGATGGGTTGGTTTTATTTCATTATAAACATGTACACAAGTTCCTGAGCAATGCCTGGCTCCAATATGAAGGCCTCATATACATTACCTGCAGATCAAAAATTCATGCCATTTTTCTTGACACCTTGTACATTTAGTATACTACTGCATGTACACAAACACAAAGCAATCTCTACATAAAAAGAGAAATTTGATACGATCATTACGTACTAAAAGAGAAAGAAATCTTTACAATTTTGTCCCCATATAACATGCGAGTTTCTTTTTCTTTCTCTGCCATTACCCATGTTAATGATCATACTGTCTTTTCATTGCACAATTAATTTTTCAATTAATCAAGGGCGGCCTGACACTTAATTGAGTTTTGTTTTCAGACTGCAAATGGCTTTAAAGTGCATGGTTAATGCTCTTATTCTTATTTTTAGTGCCCTTTACAAACCTAAAATTGGTATGAAGGTAATTTTAGACCCCAAAATGTGTGAAATTTAGTCAATACGACCATACCAATTCAGCTTCACTTAAAAAAAAATATATAGTGACCTTTAATTAATTATTTAATCAAAAATAACAATGCATGGGCCGAGTAGTTGTGCGTAATATAACCAACACGAAAATACCAACAAAAAAGCCAACATCGGCATTGGCTGAAATACGACGTAAAAGACGCTATTTTGTTTTTTCAACGGCTTTTTCAAATTATCTAATATTTGTGGTGGTACACAAGTATTAGAAATCGTATATTTATAGATATTTCAGCTCTCTCTGAACTGATTTTGATCAAACAAAGATGATTTTGTCATTTAAATTGTATGTTCTTTCAAATTTGACACTCAGTTTTTCATTATCTCACAAAATAATTATTTTGTGTAGCACCCTCTGCAACAGAACTCAACTATCCCTTTAAACAGGGATGATCTGATGTAACATGAATGCCAACATTCAGTCTGGAGCCCATCTCGTTAAGTAGGTACACTGTACATGTACGATTCGTTGTATATTTGACAAGAAATAAAATAACTCACAAAATCAATCACATGAAACATGTGAGAGACTTAATATTTTAGAGTACCCTTTGAATGAACATTCATCATTAATGTTACTAATATTGTTCAATTTCCTGTCAAATGAAGTAACCGCTAAAGGTATACATTTCAACTTGCCTCCTTAAATTGGAACTAACTAGATGTTTTCATCACTTTAGTATTCTTGAGACAAAACTACAATGTACTATTTTTATAACAATATTGATATAAAACTTCTAACTTAAGATTTTAAGATTTGATAAACCAGCCATATTTTGATATTGGAGTGAAGCAAGTAAACAGTAAAGGCATACAACATGTAATCATCCTTTTTGAAAGAAGTGTTAAAAGCTTCAAATTGAAAATTATATCTAAAACTGAAACAAACATCTGTTGTCACACCTTTTGGGCAAATAATTTAAATTGCACAACCTTACAAATACGGCAAGCCATTGCTTGCATGATTACATGTATTAGGCAAATAGGGGAGGGGGCAAAAATCCAATTTTAGGAGAAAGATTGCCACTCTGTGAATGATCTCTCAGCTAAACATTTTACTGAAACTACTGGTACAATTAATCATAATAAAAAATAAAAACAATTATATGTATGATCTTATACAGTAGGCCTGCGGATGCACCATGTGAGAGAGAGGGAGGATTGAGGAGTCCTCAAAAAGGACTCTCGGTAATCTTTCTTGAAGGTGTGTAGTCCCGATTATTATCTTATGATTATGATCTTGCTAGGTTTTCAATAATTTCGAGGAATAGCACTGTTGGTGAAGTTGCGACTAATACTACAACAGGGTTGTTTCATTGTCTAGAATGGATGTCACAATATATTTTGAGTTGTATTCTTTACCCTTCAGGAGCACTTGAATGTAGCTCAGTTGGGCCTGAATATCTCTTTAGTTTTAATATTGAAGTACCCGGTAGCCCCAGACCTGCCAATCTCTGGAGTTCAAAAACTGTATTCTTTAATCCCGAAAGTTGTATTTTACGGATAAAAGTAGTATTCTTAAAAATAAACATGGACTGTTACGCGATCAATGCCTCTTACAGTTCCTACATACAGGAATTTTTTTTGGTATGGATCATTGGTTGAATATGCATGATTTCGTCACGACTCCAAATTGCCGAAGTAGGATGCTAGTAGGATACTTTACAGGACAGAATGGGCATTTTGCCATTGAAAATGGCACACACACACACACAAAATTGAAGAAAAAAAAAATTGTACAAAATACAACTAAATCATACTGGTTGGCAGGTCTGTAGCCCTATATTCCCAGACAATCACTACAAAACTTCCTCACTGTCACTGTATAAGACATACCATGGCATTAAACTACCAGGTACAAACTTACAAAACTATCATTTTGAAAGAAGCATGGTCTTGCAGGCTTTAAGTTACTTAACAACCATCCTCAAAATGCTAAATACAGTTATCATAGAAAGGGAATGCAAATGAAATAGAAACAAGCAATAAATAAATAGCGAGATGGAATATTTGGAATGTCTTCATTACAACGCAAGAATAAGGCATCAAGAAGGAGGATGAAGCTGTTGTAAAATGCTGTCTATCTCTAGGACAGACTTAATGGTATAGTCTGCTTTGACATAGTCTGAGCTGGGTTGCTTTCCATGTGGATTGATCCACACAGTAGCCAGGACCCTAGCATTAGCTCCACCCTGAATATCGGTCTCCTGACTATCACCCACCATGACGCACTGTGAGGCCTCCACACCAAGCAGTTTACAAGATGTCTTGAAGATGGATGGATGCGGCTTTGGCTCAGGATGGTCTCCGCTGATGACGATCTCATCAAAGAAATCTTCTGCTCCTATCTGGGCAACTTTCTCTCGCTGGACTTGACTATCTCCATTGGTCAGAAGAAGCAATTTATACCTTAGCCGTAAACGCTTCAGTTGGGCCCTCACCTCTTCGTCAAAATACAACCCCTCAAGTCGTAGCTTCTTCCAGAGTTGGTAAACTCGGGCAGCAAACTCTTCATTCTGGTTGGAGTTGAGTGCAGTTTTCCAGAGTTGGGTCCTCCATTCATCTATGGGAATCTTGTTTTCAGGGTCTTTTTCTGCTGATTGTAGCAACTTCCTGAATGTTGAGACTATCTCTTCTGCATTACAGCTTGGAGTTTCTTTCTGGACAAATCTTGCAACCTGCAAATGATGAGATGGACATACATTTATTTAATTAGAAATATTCTAGTAAAGTCTCTTCAATTTATCAAATGGATTTCTGACCAGGTTTTTCATAAGTCATACTGCACTGCTTAAAGTTGGATTACTGACACCGACAGAATGAGTGATCTCTTGTTGAAATTGGGCTCTGTGTTGAAATTCTTGCAGCCGTATTTTAAACTGTTTAATACTGGGCATTGAGCTCAATTTCGACGCATCATAGTCAATCTGTTAAGTGGAACCAATGTATATTAGCCTAGGCGTGACCCATCGCCATCCAACCAGGCCAAGCGGCCCGCGCCGCCCCGACCGGCTAGGCCATGCCATGCCCCTGGTCAGGGCTCAGGCCGTTCGGGTGCGACACAGAAACCCCTGCCCGATCCGAGTTGAGTAGTGGCCCGCGCCACCGGCACGCCAGGCTCGTGTAGACGGCTAGGCCTAGGTTGTATTTGCTTAGAAAAGGGTGTAACCTCTTGTATACACAAACAATAATTACCTGCACAAAGGCATTAGCATCAGATTGTTTCGTCCATATCAAAGTATTGTCTAGGTCGAAAATGACTGCCGCAATTCCCATTTTTAGAGTGCAAAAAAGCATCAGAGTGAGAACAAAAAAATGTATTCGCGATTAAAACTCGACGACTAGCAACAATGACAAAAGTTGGCATACAGAATTATGTGCAGTTTTAGATACGGTGTCAGTGAATGATAAAAAAAGGCTAAACATTTATTGCAGGGAGGGGGGGGGAGGGGGGTGTGAGTTGGTCTAGAGACTATATAGCTCTCTGTTTTTCGCCTTCAAACTGACTAAGGCTGGGCTATATAAGACAACCCCGGTTCGAAACTGAACCACGTCTTTCGGATGATGTTGGTCCTCATACCTAAATCATCATATCTGATTGATACACGTCTGTAAAAATCCAATTCATACATCCATAATAATAAAGAGGAAATAATGATGATAATAATGATGCAAGAGAGAAAGACTGTACGAGTGCGAGTGTCCTTCATTTCATATTCCTCCGGGGCAACCTTTGGTACGTGAGCGGAGGGCTCACGGATCACGTACCAAAGGTTGCCCCAGAGGAATATGTTACAAATAAATACATTTTTAACTGCTTATTATTACTCTTGTGGACACACCCCGGAACACATTAATGATGCCATCCAATTTGAAACTTCCCCCTTGAAAAAGTCCTGAAAATATTGTTACGGGATATAGGGCGATTTTTTTTACTTTTACAACTATATGATGCTATTATTGTTTTCATTTGTTATGAAACATGAGCCATCAAAATGCTCTCTGCCACAGTTTGTCAATGATGATGCAATCATTACAAGAGATTGTATTATGGTGTTTGCCATCAAGACGATCGCAAATACCGTATTAAAATTTTTTTTTATTAAGGGCAATTCAATACCCTAATGTATTTTTTAAATAATTTTCTTAGGTAAAATTCATTACATAGTAGGCCTACATAAAACAGGGGTAAAACAGAAATTAAAAAAAAAGAGATAAAAATACATGGAAACAACATAAGTAATTGAATAATTATGCAACTCCCGCCCCTCGGTGTTATTTAGAGTACGCGTATGCATGTTCCCTCCCTTTAAAAGCCTCCCCCCCCCCCCGTGGTAGTGAGCACTATTTTTTTTAATTTTTTTTTTGCTCCCTAAAATTTGAAAATCGCGCCGACCGATAATTCGCTCAGTGGGGGAGGGGGGGGGGGGGGGGGGGGGTAATGAGAACTATTTTTTTTACTGGTGAACGGCACTTCCAGTTAAAATTTTCTTTTCAAATTTGTCGCAAAGCGCCAGTCAATTACATAATGTACTTGTATTTTCTTCATTAAGTAGAATTTAGAGTATAGATTCCTGGCTGCAGGCGCGCCAGAAGCTGTTTGGGATTTGGGGGGGGGGGGGGGGTAAACATTGGCGTAATGAGCAGAAACGCGTTTTAATTTTTTTTGTTGGGGGGGGGGCAAAAAATGCGTTCCCCCCCCCCCCCAGTGGCAGATCCAAGATGGGGGCCCGGCTCCCCCCCCCCCCCCCGGCAAAAAAAAAAGAAGGAAAAAAAAGAAGGGGAAAAAGAAGGGGAAAAAAAAGGGGGAAAAAAGGAGGAAAAAAAAAAAGGAAATAAAAGGGGAAAGATATCAAAGGTATCAAAATATGCTCATCTGACCGTAATTAATTGCCTAAAACCCTTGACTTCCGGTGGCTCTTCCCCATGGAACCCACCTCGGGCCCCTGGACTTCACGCGAATTAGTGTTCTGCCAGTGTCACAAATAAGGTATAAACATATGCTCATCTGACCGTTATTTATTGCCCCGAATCCCTGAGCTTCCGAGGGCTCCGCCTCCTGGACCCCACGCCAACTCGTGACCTGCAGTGTCACAAATAAGGTATAACATTATGCTAATCTGACGATTATTGATGTATAAACCTCTGAGCTTCTGAGGGCTCCGCCCCCTGATACCAACACCAATTTGTTTTCTGCCAGTGTCACAAATAAGGTATCAAAATATGCTCATCTGACGATAATTTAGTGTATAAAACCCCAAAGCTTCTTGGGGCTCCGCCCCCTGGACCCCACACCAATTCGTGACTTGCCAGTGTCACAAATAAGGTATAAAATATGCACATCTGACGATAATTTAATGTATAAAACCCCTGAGCTTCTGGGGGCTCCGCCCCCTGGACCCAACACCAATTTGTGTCGTGCCAGTTTCACAAATACGCTCAGATAGCAAAATATCTGAGGCCCATCTGGGTTTTGTATGGGCTGACTAAAGCTCACGTGGCCCATACAAAAACCAGATGTATACCAGATGGGCCTTCCCACCAAGAACCCACGCATATGGGCCCCATGTGGCGGATCCAGGGCCCCCCTTGAAATAAAATCATGTAAAAACACATGATTTTTTATTTTTTTGGGGCGTTGGACCCCCCCCCCCTGGCGCTCAAGGGGGGGGGGTGCAAATTTTAAATTTTCGAGGACCAAAAAAAAGATATGTGCTCACTACCCCCCCCCCCCCCCCCCTCCCCCACTGAGCGAATTTTCGGCCGGCGCGATTTTCAAATTTTCGGGAGCAAAAAAAAAAAATAGTGCTCACTACCCCCCCCCCCCCCCCCCCCCCCCCCTTCCACTGAGCGACTTTTCGGCCGGCGCGATTTTCAAATTTTCCCCTAAGAAATCCTGGATACGCGCCTGCATGATAATACTGTAATATAAACGATAAAAGAGTCCTATACCAGTTGGTAACCCCGTACTCTGGGGTAATGAGCGTATTTTCTTTTTGTTTGGTCCTAGAAAATATATAAAAATTTGCACCCCAAAAAGTTAAAAATCATGTGTTTTTACATGATTTTTTCTCAAGGGGGCCGGGCGCCCGGCCTCCCCGGCCCCCCCCCCCTGGCTCAGCCACTGTTATCATGTAAAATACTTCTTGAAAGTATTATTATGTACTAATACAAAGATGATAATAATGCCAAAAGAAGATGGTTATGATCATAATAACGATTAAATTTTTTTTTTAGATAAAAGTAATTATTTAGACATTGCGTCCTGGTACAATAACTTAAGTGGAAGTGGGTGCTGACATCGTTCACCCCAAGATCATCTACCTAGTCTAAAACTTTGGGACATTTGTCATAGTGAATAAGAAAATTGTCGTGAAAATATAGGTCTATATACTACAAATAAATCGGATCCGCTTGTCGGAATATGTCGGCCTAGACTATATCCCACCGCCTAGGCTAACTACGGAAGCCCATTAGTGCCACCTACGAAATAAATTTGAGAGAAATTATCTGCGGCCGCCGTTCATTAATTATCTGGCGGCCCACTTAATTATCTGGCGGCCGCCAGTTAATTATCTGGCGGCCGCCAGTTAATTATCTGGCGGCCGCCAGATAATTATCCGTGTCTTCACGGTTGTTTCATCGCAAAGCATGCGGGACATAATTCTAGTACATTTTTACCTTCGCCGTGATCAGCTGTCCCGTTGCAAAAACGGGATTCTTATCGAAGCAACATCTTAATCTTGTACATAATCCGCTATTCTGCAGTGATTTTCTTTCACTCCAGTATCGTTTGTACGGTAAGAAACCAAAGTTTGTGTTTATTCATTTTATGACGAATAAAGCTGATAATACGACGTAATGCATGAGAGTGGGCCGGGTCAAGCTTGAGTAAATGTAGGCCTAGACCTCTAGATCCAGTCCCGTATGTTTAAATGAGTGTGCATTTTAAGTAGACTGATTGCCTTGTGTTTTAGGTAGAAGTTAACAAATTTACAGTAAAATGAGACTTATGTCTCAGGAAATATGAATAGGTCTAGATTCTATAGACTATACATATTTGATATTGGAATAGGATCTACTAGAATGGCCGACAGTTGGATAGTGATGGCAATTAGTAAATGTAAAAAAGTAAAAGAGGCCATGAAAACGATAGATTTGTCGATCTTGATCTGAATATAATAGTATGTATTGATGAGCTCTACTTGAGGATCTACATGACAGGGGCGTATGAAGGAATTTTCGAGGGGGGGGGTTAAAATTTGAAAATCGTGCCGAAATTTCACATCGACTCAGCCAGCGGTGAATGAGAGGGGGGTGGGGGGGGGGGGTGGTTAGAGCATCTATTTTTTCCCGAAAATATGAATTTGGCAGACCGATATTTTGTTCAGTTTGATGGTAAGGTCACCTTTTTGGGGTCACCCTTTTGGGGTCACCCTTTAGCACAAAAATATTTCCCCATGATCTAGTGTGATAAGGGTTCTTTTGTTACCGTTATTCTTCAGGTTACCAACTTAAATTTGATTGTCTTTTTCCTTTTATTTATCAGTTGCAGCATCATCAAACACTATGGCCGATGAATCAGAAGATGACGTAGATGCTACAAGAGAGCTCATTTCACAATGGACAACAGAAGTGATACGTGACTTTCTACAAGGAGGGGACTCAAGCTTGTAGGAGTCATTATTTATGGGTGTTCTCTGCCCTGACGCTGGGGGTAATGTTCAGCCATTCGAGGTAGAGAGGTAGAGAGGAACTGGACGATGGATGGATGGGGGGGGGGGAAGAAAGGCATGTAGAGATGGCCGTCTACTATGTATAGAGACATTTGTGTGCTACTGGATAAGGACCCTCCATCACTAGAGGGGAAGAATAAGAGAGACTACAAAGAGGGGAAGGCATTTAGTTATTTTGTCAGTTTCTGGTTAGGGAGACATTTGTTTCATCTCCTGGGAGAAAGCTGTCTGAAATTCAAAATGTATTTGATACTTGAATAAATTTAGTTCATTTTCTAGACTGGTTCATGTCAAACCATTGATTCTACTTTCTTGTGAGTATACACTGTGCAGAGAGAAAGAGAAGTAACAGAGTAAAGAATGAAAATTGAAAAAGAAGCCAATATTTGAACGAGGAGGAGAAAATGGAGATTACGTTGTTGCCCATCAAGTTGGAATAATTGTCTTACTGTTTGTACATAATGGTCATATATTATAAGAACTGTATTGATCAATCTCAGGAGTCTTATACATGTAGATTGATTAATACAGTTTTGAGATGATGATGAACGAGAAGGAGAAGAGGGAGGAAATATCAAGAGTTGATGAAGAAAAGATTGATAGAGGGGTTATCATTACAGAGAGAGAGAAAGAGAGATAGACTAACATGAGGAAGGGAGAGCAAGAACAAGGCTATGACATAGGGGAAGAGATAGAAATCAAAATTATATTTATACAAACATTTACTAAATTAAAATAATAAATTAGAATACAAGGCGAGAGGAAAGAATGCAAACTAAAATTAAGCAATGACCATCACTATACCGTTCACATTATAATATAAATTAGAAAAGGTACATGGAAACATGTACATTTGTAAATTCAATCTCTCATTCTCTTGATCTTCCTTCACACCTAATTCTTGCTCTCCCTGTCTATCTCTCCCACCCCTCTCCGTCTCTCTCTCTCTTTCTCTCCCACTCTCTCTCTCCTTATTATCACTCTTTCTCTTTCATTAAGTGTCGACATCTCTCTCAATGCCTCTCTCTGTTTCTATGATGTTTCTCTTGTTAAATATTTTAAACATCAGGTCTGTCTGACCTTCCTCTCTTGAATAAATCTCTCTTGAATAAATCATGAATAACTTCAACTCAGTGTCCTACATACAGTAATGATTGCTTAGTAGTCATCTACAACCCTCGCTGTGTTGTTTGATTTTATTTATAAAATAAATATAAGCATGAGATCAATATCAACAGGTTTAATGCAATGCATATAAGTTGACATCCTATGAAGAAGTAGTAACACCCCCGCCCCCCCCCCCCCCCACCACTCCGGAACGAAGGTACCGCATGGTGTTCCCAATCTCTGGCTCGTAACAAAATTAAAAAAATTAAATATAAAAAAAAAAGCTACTTTTAAAGCGCTTACCACCAAAATCTCTAAGCGCTATAACAAACAAAAATAGACTGATAAACAATTACATATTAAACAAAACAAAAAAAGTGTGAATAAACCTACAAATACAATACATATACCGTACATGTACATCAAGTGAACAGAGCCTGGCAGCAGAGTTTTGGATTCTCTGGAGTTTTGCAATGAAAAAGATCTGCCCGTATTGACTTAAACAGGGGACTTATGCTAAAAAAAAGGGAAAGGGGGGGGGGGGTGCTGGGAACACGCATGTGCTTACCCTAAATAACACTGAGTTGGGGGGGGGGGGGTGGGGTACCACCTTTAATGCAAACGCATTTTAAAGGGATCCGGTAACTTTATCTCAGATTCTGAAACAAAATCCTGGATTTAGCTCATGCTGCAATGATAATTTTAGGTCAGTCAAGAACTCAATGACTTTTACAATCCATCGCCTGTCTGATTATCAAGATATTTACGATTGGAAATCGAAACAAATTTTGGGTTTGTCAAACGCTTTTCATAACACTACAAGCTATTGGGGAAAACGAGTGTGGTAAAGGGGTCAATCAAAGATTTTAAAATTTTTTGAGGCACTTCTTGATCATTTTGAAGCACAGTTTGGTTAGGGCTTCAGTATTAATACACCATATCGCAGACACTGGTAGCGCGTAGGGCCATACGTCAATCTCGAATTAAACATTGTTAAACCCCGGCCCCCCCCCCACTCAGTGTTATTTAGGGTACGCATATGCTTGTTCCCTCTTTTTGAAAGCACCCCCTATCTGAGGACTGCCAACATTTCCGAACCCCCCTTTCGCGGGCTTTTCCTGCCTTGGAGACTCCTCTAAATCATGAAAAATGCTCAATGTACCCCCTAAATTCGGAATAATTTCTCAGGAGTCCAAAGAGATAAGAGAAATAAAGAAAAAATACCCCCTTTTTAAAGAAATCTCCGGGTGAAAAGTTAATACACCACTTTTTGTACAATTCTCGGGCCGGACTTTGTCACACGAAAGTACCCCTTTACCGGACATTTTGGTAACACGCATGGGGTCCATCTGTTCTCGGAGTGGGGGGGGGGGCCTGGTGTTAAACAATGCCTTTTACAATACCTTTACAACATACACCATTGGCTGTCACATGGTTTGGAAATCACATTACAGATAATAATTCTACAATTGTAAGGTTTTACCTGTCATCATTTGATACCCGAAGGAACGCTTTTTTAGGGGCTAAATCTAATTTTTTTCACAAGGCAAAATTAACTATATGCCTTCCCCTCTTTGAAGTCTCTCATTATTTTTCCCTCTAGTGATGGAGGGTCCTTATCCAGTAGGTACATACATAGTAGGCCAGTTCTGCATTCCTACCCCCCCCCCCCCCATCCTCCCTATCCATCCATTGTCCAGTTCCTCTCAGTCTTAACCTCGGATGGCTAAAAAGCTACCCCCAGCGTCAAGGCAGCCGGCAGAGAACACCCATAAAATAATGACTCCTCGGTTTGCAAGCTTGAGTCTCCTCCTTGTAGAAAGTCACGTAGCACTTCTGTTGTCCATTGTGAAAATATGAGCTCTTTAGTAACATCTACGTCATCTTCTGATTCATTGGTCATCGTGTTCGATGATGCTGCAACTGATAAATAAAAGGAGAAAGGCATGTAATTTAAGTTTGTGACCACAAGAATAATTGTAACAAGAATCCTTATCACTTCTTTAACACAAGTTCATGTAGACCCATGTAGATGCTCAAGTTGAGGTCATCGATATCAGACTATTATATCCAGCAGGGGCGTACGCAGGATTTTTTCAAGGGGGGTTTTAAACAAAATAAAGGGGGGTTTTAGGGGGTTTTCTTAAAAATACACACGTAAAAAATGCCAAAGGGGGGTTTAACCCCAAAAACACCCCCCCCCCCCCCTGCGTACGCGCCTGATATCCAGATCCAGATCGACAAATCTATCGTTTTTATGGCCTCTTTTTTACTTTTTTTTACATTTAGGGCCTAGAGTCTAGACTAATTCATTTGCCTTCACCATCACTGTAAGTGTATTTGATTTAGTCGACCAAAAGGTTAGAGCGCCATCTTCGGCGACAGACTTTTATAGACAGAGTTTCAAAGTCAAACAATGATCAATGAAGAACAATGAGAAATCGATGATTAATTGCAACATATTCTTAGCTGCAGACAAGTTAATTGAGTTAGTTAGTTAGTTAGGAGGCAGAAGAAGGTCAGTACTTAAGCTTGCAGTGTTTCAGTTGTGGGAAATATGTGTATAATTATGATATTTATGCCATAACTTTGAGGCAGGTGCCCATGTATAAGAATGTATGTTGATGAATCTGTGTATAAGAACTTAAGTTGTATTAATTTATAGAAGCGTGAAGACTATTCAGGAAACACAAAGAAATAGTAAGATTAAGTAAATGGCAAGGTTTGGTATAATGCCTATGGGTCACGCCCAAATTTGTATTAAGGAACCTGTAATTATTACATGGATAAGGAACCTGTAATTATTATTGCATTTTAATTAATGCCCATTTTTTGTTGTTTGTTTTCTCACAGTTTTCACGGAGTGAAAAGAACAGAGTTAAAAGAAAGGAGTCAAAGAAAGGAAGCTACGCTCCTACCAAAGAATAAAAGAACACTCCCGTAAAACCTTGTTAACTTGTCGTTATTGATTGGCTGCAGTTACAATCACTATCTAACTGTCGGCCATTCTAGTAGATCCTATTCCAATATCAATTATGTATAGTTTATAGGATCTAGACCTATTCATATTTCCTGAGACATAAGTCTCATTTTACTGTAAATTTGGTTAACTTCTACCTAAAACACAAGGCAATCAGTCTACTTAAAATGCACACACATTTAAACATACGGGACTAGATCTAGAGGTCTAGGCCTACATTTACTAAAGTTGGACCCCTGCCCACTCTCATTACGTCGTATTATCAGCTTTATTCGTCATAAAAATGAATAAACACAAACTTTGGTTTCTTACCGTACAAATGATACTGGAGTGAAAGAAAATCACTGCAGAATAGCGGATTATGTACAAGATTAAGATGTTGCTTCGATAAGAATCCCGTTGTTTGCAACGGGACAGCTGATCACGGCGAAGTTAAAAATGTACTAGAATTATGTCCCGGCATGCTTTGCGATGAAACAACCGTGAAGACACGGATAATTATCTGGCGGCCGCCAGATAAATAACTGGCGGCCGCCAGATAATTAACTGGCGGCCGCCAGATAATTAACTGGCGGCCGCCAGATAATTAACTGGCGGCCGCCAGATAAATAACTGGCGGCCGCCAGATAATTATCTGGCGGCCGCCAGATAATTATCCGTGTCTTCACGGTTGTTTTCATCGCAAAGCATGCCGGGACATAATTCTAGTACATTTTTTTCCAATCGTAAATATCTTGATAATCAGACAGGCGATTGGATTGTAAAAGTCATTGAGTTCTTGACTGACCTAAAATTATCATTGCAGCATGAGTTAAATCCAGGATTTTGTTTTAGAATCTGAGATAAAGTTACCGGATCCCTTTAAATGCGTTTGCATTAAAGGTGGTACCCCCCCCCCCCAACTCAGTGTTATTTAGGGTAAGCACATGCGTGTTCCCAGCACCCCCCCCCCCCTTTTTTTTTAGCATAAGTCCCCTGTTGTTAAGTCAATACGGGCAGATCTTTTTCATTGCAAAACTCCAGAGAATCCAAAACTCTGCTGCCAGGCTCTGTTCACTTTGATGTACATGTACGGTATATGTATTGTAATTTGTAGGTTTATTCACACTTTTTTTGTTTTGTTTAATATGTAATTGTTTATCATTCTATTTTTGTTTGTTATAGCGCTTAGAGATTTTGGTGGTAAGCGCTTTAAAAGTAGCGTTTTTTTTTATATTTTAATTTTTTTAATTTTGTTACAAGCCAGAGAATTTGGGAACACGCATGCGGTACCTCCGTTCCCGGAGTGGTGGGGGGGGGGGGGGGGGGGAGGGGGGGGGGGGGAGGGGGGTGGTACTACTACTCTTCATAGGATGTCAACTTATTTGCATTGCATTAAACCTGTTGATATTGATCTCATGGTTATATTTATTTTATAAATAAAATCAAACAACACAGCGAGGGTTGTAGATGACTACTAAGCAATCATTACTGTATGTAGGACACTGAGTTGAAGTTATTCATGATTTATTCAAGAGAGGAAGGTCAGACAGGCCTGATGTTTAAAATATTTAACAAGAGAAACATAGAAACAGAGAGAGGCATTGAGAGAGATGTCGACACTTAATGAAAGAGAAAGAGTGATAATAAGGAGAGAGGGGGAGAGAAAGAGAGAGAGAGAGAGAGAGACGGAGAGGGGTGGGAGAGATAGACAGGGAGAGCAAGAATTAGGTGTGAAGAGGAAGATCAAGAGAATGAAAGATTGAATTTTACAAATGTACATGTTTCCATGTACCTTTTCTTAATTTATATTATAATGGGAACGATATAGTGATGGTCTTTGCTTAATTTTAGTTTGCATTCTTTCCTCTCGCCTTGTATTCTAATTTATTATTTTAATTTAGTAAATGTTTGTATAAATATTTTGATTTCTATCTCTTCCCCTATGTCATAGCCTTGTTCTTGCTCTCCCTTCCTCATGTTAGTCTATCTCTCTTTCTCTCTCTCTGTAATGATAACCCCTCTATCAATCTTTTCTTCATCAACTCTTGATATATTCCTCCTCTTCTCCTTCTCGTTCATCATCACGATCATCATCATCATCTCAAAACTGTATTAATCAATCTACATGTATAAGACTCCTGAGATTGATCAATACAGTTCTTATAATATATGACCATTATGTACAAACAGTAAGAACAATTATTCCAACTTGATGGGCAACAACGTAATCTCCATTTTCTCCTCCTCGTTCAAATATTGGCTTCTTTTTCAATTTTCATTCTTTACTTGTGTTACTTCTCTTTCTCTCTGACTACAGTGTATACTCACAAGAAAGTAGAATCAATGGTTTGACATGACCAGTCTAGAAAATGAACTAAATTTATTCAAGTATCAAATACATTTTGAATTTCAGACAGCTTTCTCCCAGGAGATGAAACAAATGTCTCCCTAACCAGAAACTGACAAAATAACTAAATGCCTTCCCCTCTTTGTAGTCTCTCATTATTCTTCCCTCTAGTGATGGAGGGTCCTTATCCAGTAGCACACAAATGTCTCTATACATAGTAGACGGCCATCTCTACATGCCTTTCTTCCCCCCCCCCCCCCATCCATCCATCATCCAGTTCCTCTCTACCTCTCTACCTCGAATGGCTGAACAGTACCCCCAGCGTCAGGGCAGAGAACACCCATAAAATAATGACTTCTCCAAGCTTGAGTCCCCTCCTTGTAGAAAGTCACGTATCACTTCTGTTGTCCATTGTGAAATGAGCTCTCTCGTAGCATCTACGTCATCTTCTGATTCATCGGCCATATAGTGTTTGATGATGCTGCAACTGATAAATAAAAGGAAAAAGACAATCAAATTAAGTTTGTAACCTGAAGAATAACGGTAACAAAAGAACCCTTATCACACTAGATCATGGGGAAATATTTTTGTGCTAAAGGGTGACCCCAAAGGGGTGACCCCAAAAAGGTGACCTTACCATCAACTGAACAAAATATCGGTCTGCCAAATTCATATTTTCGGGAAAAAATAGATGCTCTAACCGACCCCCCCCCCCCCCCCCCCCCTCTCATTCTCCGGCTGGCTGAGTCGATGTGAAATTTTCGGCACGATTTTCAAATTTTAACCCCCCCCCCCCTCGAAAATTCCTTCATACGCCCCTGTCATGTAGATCCTCAAGTAGAGCTCATCAATACATAGACTATTATATTCAGATCAAGATAGACACAAGGCAATCAGTCTACTTAAAATGCACACACATTTAAACATACGGGACTAGATCTAGAGGTAGGCAGTTCAGGTGATTTTTTTTTTGTAGGAGATAGGGGATGATTTCTATATCATTTTAAAGATCACATTTTTATTTACACAATGCACTTTGAATTGTTCAATTTGGACCAACGGTTCCAGAGATACGGATTTTTAAAATAATTTTCAGAACCATATTGATGAGGACAAAAGATCAAAAGGTCAAACCTATTATAATTGTATTGAAGTCCATTAAACCTGTGTTTAAGCAGTGGCACCATTGTTTTCAGAAGTTTGTGATCTGTTAAGCCTCATAACAGTCATATCTCTTCAATGCAATGACCAAACTCGCTGAAATTTGGCAAGTATATTCAGTGATGTTTGGCAAATATGAAATTTAATATCTTTAAACAGCACCGTATTAAAATATGCAAATTTATGCAAATTTATGCAAATTTCCATTTTTTTGTCATCATATTGTTATAAAAGGTAAATAAAAACCCTTTGAATCTAAACTTTTACCAAATGATCTTGTCTATTTATTTATTTCTTTCTTTCTCTCTCTCTCTCTCTCTCACACACACACACACACACACACGCACGTTCTCCCTCTCTCTCTCTCTTTCTTTTTTTTCTCTTTTTCTTTTTTTCTCTCTCTCTCTATTTCTTTCTTTCTTTCTCGGTCTTTCTCTCTCGGTCTTTCTCTCCTAGTCTCTCTCTCTCTCTCACACACACACACACACGCGCACACACGCACGCTTTCTCCCTCTCTCTCTCTCTCTCTCGGTCTTTCTCTCCTAGTCTCTCTCTCTCTCTCTCTCTCAACACGCACGCACACACCCACACAAAAGGATGAGGTGACAAATCGTCTATGTAGTCTATACTTGCAGCAATCTTGCAGTAAATGAACAGTTTTTTCGAAAAAATATCGTTACTTTACCCCCAAAATATAACCAATTCATGCTAGATTATTACAATATTATTCCAAATATTAAAATAAATATCACAATTATCAATAAAATACAACATACAATAAACAAAAATTGAAAAAACAAGTCAATCAAGTCACAAACGGGTCTGAATTCAAAGACTACGAAATGGTCTCGACGTCACTCACACAGCTGTTTCATTCACGTACACACCATGTACACGCATCACGCGTCGCATCATCAAAATCGGTTCGTGCAATTTTCAAAAACTGCAATCATATTATCATATCTACCATAAGATCTACTCATCATCATTATATGAAACTTTCAGGAAAGAAGGTAAGATGTTTAATTTTGTTAATTACGGAGTTGTAAGTTAGTTGAAAAACTCCTTCCATCTGAATTTCATCAATTTGTCGGCAGATTTGAGCAAAACCATCTACTACGATGGTTATTCAACGTACAACTCACTTCCGATGTGCATCGATAATTGTCGAAGAGAAATGACGTCATATTTTATTGTTTTAACCAATCAGAAGGCAGGGAAATCCGAAATAAACCGAGTGTTTTTTTTCGGCAGAACCACGAAAGCTCACGAAAGTGTGGCCGAAAGCGCGCTCACCCTGATGTATGTGGATTCGTATAGGGAGCTGAAATGCGCACCTGCGTACGTACTATAAGAAGTTGTCCCCATCGCGAAGGTCTAAACTGAACTGCCTACTAGAGGTCTAGGCCTACATTTAGTAAAGCTTGACCCGGCCCACTCTCATGCATTACGTCGTATTATCAGCTTTATTCGTCATAAAAATGAATAAACACAAACTTTGGTTTCTTACCGTACAAACGATACTGGAGTGAAAGAAAATCACTGCAGAATAGCGGATTATGTACAAGATTAAGATGTTGCTTCGATAAGAATCCCGTTGTTTGCAACGGGACAGCTGATCACGGCGAAGGTAAAAATGTACTAGAATTATGTCCCGGCATGCTTTGCGATGAAACAACCGTGAAGACACGGATAATTATCTGGCGGCCGCCAGATAATTATCTGGCGGCCGCCAGATAATTAACTGGCGGCCGCCAGATAATTAACTGGCGGCCGCCAGATAATTATCTGGCGGCCGCCAGATAATTTCTCTTAAATTTATTTCGTAGGTGGCACTAATGGGCTTCCGTAGCTAACAGAACACCCCCTAACAGATACCATAGAACACAATAGTGATATCGGCTGCTTATTTTATTTGACGATTTGACGATTTCATTTATTTTATAGGGGTTAACATATTCTGGAGGGGATGTGTGTGTTTATAAGTCACACATGCTTTGTTTATATTAAACTACCGAAGACAATTGAACAATTATCGTGTCATAATAAATCATTGAAAACATTATTTAATTTTTTTTAGCACGTAAATTTAACAAAATCTTGTAATCTATTGAAAAGTGATGGATTATCATTACAAATTTACCCAAAAGAGAATCGCATCCATCCACCGGGCGGTCGGTGTGTGTATACGAGCTCGAACTTGTGGCGCGCTATATAAATTCCACAATATTTACGTTACTTGGCACCATCAGTTTTCGAGAAAGGACAGGTGAAATGTTTTATTATATCATTTTTTCAATTCATATTACTATCTCAATGTGTGTGTTACATATTACAATGATGATTGAGTTTCGCTCATCATTTCAAAAGATTACATGAGACAAATAATGAATGTTACCTTCTAAAAATGTATAGAATGTTGATAGGTCTAGATCATAGATGATTTTTCCGCTCTCGCGATCGCGCTTGGCATGCTTGCATTTTTCCAGCTGTGCAGCTCCAGTGTGATTTGAGTTCGACTGTCGCCGCGCTGTGCACTGTGTGTAGTGAATGAACTGCTACTAAAACTTAGTAGAATGATATGACCAATGCCAATGGCATGGCAATGCCATTCACATGTCAATGTCTATGATTTTAGAATTTTATATCAAGCTTTAATGTATGATCTAATAATAATAATAGACCTAGATTCTGGATCTAGAGTCTACAGTTTCACAAATGTCAGGCAATTGAGCCTCTTTCAATTCACTGTGTTGACTGTAGACTATCAGTATCACACTCACACTCACCAGACCATGTTACAGCATTCTGGATCATTGACCAGTGTAGACTGAATTTTCTGTCATCTTTCGTTCGTTTAGCCTCTTATTTGGGTAGGGTCGGCAGAAAATTTGGTCTAGGACCAGCGCGAACGGGGCCGGGATGCATAAATTGCATCATATTTTGTCTTTTGACATGCAGGCAAGCTTGAAAAGTAGCCCCGCCCCCGAAAAATAAATATTAATTTTTTCCCTGTGTTTACCGTTAGACTCTAGACTTCATTTGTAGGAGTAAGTGAAACCAGTTGTAGTCTCAAACTCAGAGAAACACATCCCCAAACAAAATAAATAGACTTTTTTTGTTTTTTCAGTCTAGAATAGAACAAAACGGACTTAATAGTGACACTGTCACACCAACAGTTATTTCGTCAAATGTGTTTGTTTAATAGAGTGGTCAAGTGTGACGTCATCAAAAAACTATTTTGAGATTTTCCAAATTTGAACTTTTTCTGAAAGCGCATCAAAAATAATATCCAAATCTTGAAGCATTCGCTGAGATATGACCATCCGAAAAAAATAGATTAAAAATTTTGCTCTGGTTCGTAATGTTATGAACATAGAGCAAAATAACATTGATTTCCTGTTGAACTCTTCCATAATTTTATTAATTGAATTCGTTTTCACTGGCTGCCTGCCTGCCCTAACAACAAAGAAGATGAAAGACTTCATGCATGGCTGATCGCCAACGAAACAGAGTTGGTTGCTTGTTGCTACTGCAGGCAGCGAGTGAAAACAAACTTGTTCAATAAAATTATGGAAATGCAAGCATCACTTTAAACAAACAGAACTTTGTTATTCCAGGCTCCTGTTTAAGATGTCATATAAAAGGGCAGAAAATGAACTTTCTGGAAATGTGATTTTCTCTTTGAAATTCCAATAATGTTCGCCAAATGACATTTTGGTACCCTTTCTTCAAATTGTTTTTAATCACTCATGCGTGAAATATGCATCATATGACTTGCATCAAATAAAAGAGGAGGATCTAAGCTTTACAAATCATTTATTAATTATAATTGTGATTAAGTTATGATAAAACATTGATAGTTCTCGGTTTCGTTTTTTTTCTCGAACGCACTGTATATTAAAAGCAAACAAAGCAAATAAAGTGTTTGGTATAAAAAATACAATATTAAATGAATCTAATGCTAGAACTAGATGTCAGCTTATGAGTACCGGTATAATATTGCATAAAACCATACAAACTAGTTAAGGATAAGTCTAGCAGTTGATATTTGCAATTTTATTGATTGATTTTTTTCTTCTTCCAGGTTCATTCAAAAAGGAAACATGGCAATGCAAATGCACAATGCTGAGCAGGAAGTTTCTGAGGAGTTTGGTCCACTCGGTATCAGTAGGCTTGAGGTGAGAAATTTCATAATCCTGCCCTTTTACCCCATGGCTAGAATATGTCCAAAACTCTCATTTATCTTGCTTTTATTTTATTTTATTTCATTTTATTTTTATCATTATTATATTTGTACAGTCAAGCCAATACTATTAGGAGTAGACTGAAGATTGATACGGTATACATACACTTGTACATTTAGTGTGTATGATGTGAACACTGTTCGGATGTCCACAAATTATCTCAACAATGTCTTTATTTCTACAAAAAGTTATTTGTTTTAACAAATAATTGTGGATTAAATCTGGAATGACATGATATATCCAATGCATTATTAGCTGTATTTTTAGATTGATTTATCTGTTCATATGAGCATGGCCTCTTCAGCTTGTAACAGCTGGAAACTTGCCGGTTGGGAAATTCCTAAACCAGAATTATAGTTGGTATTTATAGTACATATACATGTATATATTTGATTTGTATTTAAAGTAACTCCTTATGCATTCTCTGGGTAGATATACATGTATGTGCACTACACAAGTTGTCATTATTATCACATGGTAGAGGGTTTCCAGCTTTCCTAGAAAGTAGGGATGAGTTCCCTTTTTACAGTCAAGGAAATATGGAAAAAGTCTGGGTATTTGAGGGGGGGAAAAAAAATCACTTGAGAGAAAAATCAATCTGACCAATCAAAATTCAGGGAATTTCATTTGTCCCCCCCCCCCCCCCAAAAAAGAGTAGAAGCTCTCTTACATTTTTGTCTTGTGTCCACATAGCATATCTACCAGAAGTTTGGATCTGGTGGTTTATTATCATATGCATGTGCTGTGTAGTGTGCCTCCTTTAATGATCTGGACACTTTGAAACTTTGTCTGGGAAAAGTAAGGGAATTATGTTTTTCACAAAATGCTGAGAACTCCACAATTATCATAGTTACAAGTGATGTTGGAATGCATATGAGTAAAAACATATTGACATTCTAGATGCAGGTATTTTGATAATGATAATTTCATTTCCTACAGGCTAGTGGAATAAGCTCTAATGATGTGAAGAAGCTGGAGGAAGCAGGTATGCACACTGTGGAGTCTGTGGCTTACTCTACCAAGAAAGAACTGTGTGCTGTCAAGGGTATCAGTGAGGCTAAGGCAGATAAGATCCTGGTAAGATTTGTTTAAATAAGACATGGACAGAAATTGATAGAATCAGAAGAAGGAAGAAGAAGGAAGAAAGCAAAGGTGAAAAGAGTCTAGTTAAACCTGGCCTTATCGTAATAAATGTCTGATATTCAATTCAGCTTTAGGCCTTGTTTGGGGGCAAATACCGGTAGAGTCAATTTACGTCCAAGACATGATGGCTCTTGTAAATATATGTTGCTTGTGATATTGGTATTGGATTGATAGTGTGTTTTTGATCCAGCTATTTTATAATTTGTTTGAGCCCAGGTTTCTTTTCTTTACTTTGTTTCATGGAATTTATTAGTCAGTTAAATATAAGGTAAGCCTTAAGAAGCTGTAACAGTTTTACATGAATCCTATAAAATGTGCACCAGATAATTTTGATATGTGTGAAGTAAAGTACAAACTACAAAGCTAATATTTTGATTGAAAATGAGACTTTAATTCCCTACTCTTGACTTGCTTCAAATCAATTTCATAGTCCATGTCAAATTGTGCTTTTACAGACGGAGGCCCAGAAGCTTGTTCCTATGGGCTTCACCACGGCTACTCAGTTCCACCAACAGAGATCAGAGATCATACAGGTCACAACTGGCTCCAAGGAGCTGGACAAACTTCTACAAGGTATGGTGTATTCTTCACCTGAAACAGTACAGAAAGAAAAAAAGATGTGTGATTCTAATAGAATGGAATGTTTTATGTGGAGAGTCTGGGGACTATCCTTTCAAAACATTTACTTTCTCATTTTATTTTTGTGTAAGTGGCTATAAAAGCCGCTAAAGTGGGACATGGCCGGGCCTCAACTCAATGGTTCCAGTTCCTGGTCCCCTCTCCTTTCAGTTATATAGGCCAAGTAAAAAAAACACTAGAACAAAGAACTTGCACTCAGTTACCCATATCCATAAAGTTGTGCCCCCCCCCCCATATTTTGTTGTTGCATGTTCTCAAATGCCTCCTATAGATGAGGCTTGTAATTTCCTTTGATAATATACAAGCTTATTCTTTATTCTATAAAGATTTTTTAATTTTCCTGAAGATATGTTTTGAGATTTTCTATTGATTTTTTTTTCTTTCCGGCTTCAGGTGGTATTGAGACTGGTTCTATCACAGAAATCTTTGGAGAGTTCAGAACTGGAAAGACACAACTCTGCCATACTATGGCAGTGACTTGTCAGGTAAGAGCTTTGCCTCAAATTTGTTTACTGTTAGTGTGTATCTTGGACAAGACATGTTGTGTAGAAACTTACAAAAAACAAAGAAAAAAAATCATGTGAATGCTACAGACCATCAATATTAAATCATAAATGTGTTATATTCTATTTATTTCTTTTTGTAAGATTTATCATAAATATTGTATATATTATGACTGATTGTATGTATAATTATGGAATTTTTTCCTGCTTAATATTATTATCTGAACCCTGTCTTGGTTAAATTCTACAGAATGTTAAACATTTGGCTATGGGATAAATAAATCAGATTTTGAATTTATCCATTGATAACTCCAGCCCAAATCTTTATTATGAAACAATTATTCCAGTACAATTGCCCTCAATTTTTGCCTTGTTAGCTACCTATTGACAATGGTGGAGGAGAAGGGAAATGTCTCTACATAGACACAGAGGGTACCTTCCGACCTGAGAGATTGATTGCTGTAGCAGACAGGTGAGTACCAGAAGGGCTGTTAGCTAGCTCTCCATGTAGTTATGCTGTTCTTGTTCTCCATGCACTGTACAATGTGCAGTACATGATATAAATCAGGTAGACCAGAGTTATCTAATTAAAAAAAAAAGTAGATTACGAGTATGCATTTAAGCAATGGTACTCTACAAATTCCCAGATTTTATAGGATTGGATATTGTTTTAGCCCAAAACCTGATGAAATTTATCAAAACACACATGATGGATTACAATAGTAATAATGAACTGTTTGTTATATAGTGCCTTACCAGTCATTACACGACTGACCAAAGAGCTTACAGTATTATTTCCCCGGTCACTTAATTACCAGAATAGAGGTAAGATAGGAGGGACATCATTTAGGATGGCCTCATTTTTCTTACCTATATGTACTCTACATGACTGTATGATACATTTAATTTGATTTAGATACAATCTGTCAGGCAGTGATGTGTTGGACAACGTAGCGTATGCGAGAGCTCACAACTCAGATCATCAGTCACAACTCCTTCTTCAGGCTTCAGCAATGATGGCAGAATCAAGGTGAGAAAAGTTTAAATTTCAAAACGAGTTCACAATTAGTTCATTCCGAAGACCAGTCTTGATACATAAATGAAACATAGGATTGTCCCAATTTGTCAAAATCTGCAACACCATGTTTCATTTATTTGTTTTTGGTATAGTCAATTGTCTATTTTATTCTTTTGCTTTCATTAGGTTGAATTTCTGCTTGGGGTCGGGGGGGGGGGGGGGGGCAGGGATTGGTGTTCCATGACATAGGAGAACCCTTATCCTAAGCTTGTTTCTGCACTTCTCATCCAAAATGTGGTGAAAATATGGTGCATGTAATAACCTCCGTATCTCAATCAGTTATATTTATGAGAAGAGAGGACTGATAAATTAGGTGATTGAATGAAAAATATTATTGATCATGATGATGTGATCATTGATAACAATCCAGTAAAATGATAGTATGTTTTCATTTGCCAGACTACCCACTACTTTATGGAACTGGTTGCTCAAACACTGTTTTCATGGCTGATAGAAATGACATTATGTTACCTATTTTATACCAGGTATGCTTTGCTGATTGTAGACAGTGCCACAGCACTTTATCGCACAGACTACTCCGGGCGTGGTGAGCTAGCCTCAAGGCAGATGCATTTGGGGAGGTTTTTAAGAACACTGCTCAGACTTGCTGATGAGGTAAAGAACAAAGAAAAGAAAAACCTTTATAGTCAGGGTATTTTACCAATATTGCTGCCACTTCTGTAAAGTATTTTCAATTGTGCCATATTTCGGTGAAAGCGTACATAGAGTGATTTCCAGTTCCTGTACCCAAGCATCATCATGCTCATATCGTCAGTTGGTGATATATTGTGGGACATGGACATTGTGAGCAGCAGATGGTAGTATATGTAAATCTGAAGTAGTGTCAGTAGAATACCTTGCCTTTAAAGAGTGAAATAATGCTCCATCTTGGTGATATCTCTGCATTTTTGTCTCGCCTGCGTAGCAAAAAGCGAGACATAGGCGCCGCTTTTCGGCGACGGCGTCAACGTTTTAGAATTTTTAATATAATTTTGATTGTATAAATTCTTATTCAATGAAACTTGAACTAAAGAGTTATCAAGTATTCCCGATCATGTGAGGAGAATTTCAGGTCAGTAAGTCAAGGTCAAAGGTCATTTCGGGTCTGCAAACTTAGACTTTGTTGTGGCATCAACATCAAGATTTTGAATTTTTAGCATAATTTCAGAATTCCTATTCCATGAAAATCAAACATAAGTGTTGTCAAGTATCACCAATTATGTGATTAGTCTCTTAGGTGACAAACTCAAGGGCAAGTGTCATTTCAGGTTTGCATTCAGTGTTTTCAAGAATTTGAATTTTTAGCATAACTTCAAAAGTGTTTGTTCAAATTCCATGAAACTTGTACCCAAGGGCTACCAAGTATCACAAATCATATGACACAAATTCCAGGTCACAAAGTCAAAGTCAAAGGTCATTTTAGGTCAGTAGACTTGAATTTTGTTTTTCACAACTTAATATGAGAAATAATAAATTAATTTTTGTTATTTGTTCATATTTCATGAAAGTTATTAATCTTGGTAGAAATAATAGTAAATAATTTTTCTGATGATTCTTAGTCAATATCCACTTCACAATGCTGATTATATTCAGAGGATTTCACATTTTGCAGTCTGCTAATGGACCACAATGCCTATAATAATGTCCAAATCTCAATTTTTCATCATATCGAATTGCGTAATGCAGGCTAGACTGCCGAGAGCGTTTCCCTTGTTATGAAAGTGGGGTATGCTAGCCTTAAGACAGATGCATATATGGGAAGTCTCCCAAGTACACTATTCAGCCTTGCTGAAGAGGCAAACAAATGCCTTGAAGGGATGAACTTTATTTCTTTTTCTGCGTTTTCTAGGCAATGTTGGTTTAAAGTGTGAATTAGCATTCATACATTGTGAAATTCGGATCAGAATTTGAATTTGTGAAATATTGGTAGAGGCATAGTTGGTATGAAACAGTGTTGATCCAACATGGTTCACATGTGAAAGCACATTTGTGAAAAAATAACTTTTTTTTTCTTCAAAGGTCACCTTTTTACAAATATATACAAATTATTGTTTTATGTCTTACCATTTGTGTAACATGCACACATTCTCACTGTCATAAAAATATCTCTTGTATTTCTTAGTATGGTGTTGCTGTGGTGATCACTAACCAGGTTGTCGCTCAAGTAGATGGTGCAGCGATGTTCACTTCAGATCCTAAGAAACCCATAGGAGGTCATATCATGGCTCATGCTTCCACTACAAGGTTAGTGCACTTTCAGAAAGTTCAAATCAATTTAGAAATATGGTATTGTAATTTGATTCACTGTGTACTTGATAACAAGAGCCATTATTTATTTTGCTGTGTGAAGTGCTAATATTGATTTTGCTGTGTGAAATTGGTATGAAAAATTTGTATAAAAATGCATAATTTCAAGAAGCAATATGATTAACCTAATTATTAGCATTGCATGTTCTGGCCATAATAGCAATTTTTGGGGGGTATTCAAGAATGCTCTTTAGAAATAATTCTCTTCTTGTAATCCTTTATGTTTGATGATATGAATAGTTTCGCCTCTTTATGTCTTTGTTTTTCTTCTCACTCTCTCTTTATTTCCTCCTTTCTTTATTTTGCATGTCTTGTACTTCTTTCTTTTCACTATTATTGCCCCCAACTCATCTCTTTTTGTCTCTCTGTGCCTCTCTTCATCTTTCTCCCACTCTGTTCTACAGGCTATACCTGAGGAAAGGTCGAGGTGAGACCAGGATATGTAAGATCTATGATTCCCCCTGCCTGCCTGAAGCAGAAGCCATGTTTGCCATCAATCCCGATGGTGTTGGTGATGCCAAGGACTGATCTGATCTGACCTGACCAAAATCCTTACCGAACTCTTTCTATCAAGGCGAGCAGCCCGACACTTGACCTGAAGTAGCCCTCCAGTTAACATGAAGAAGCCTACATTGTACATATGGACATGGATTCAGTTGCTCCTGCTTAAATTTTGTTGATCAAATTGTCCATCATGATGGTGCCATAGAAGGTTGTTACACATGATATCAGGGCTATTAGTCCTACCCTGGTCTCTAAGTAGCCTACCTTGTATATGGACATGGCTTCATTTCTTCATGCTTAATTGTGTTTATCAAACTATCCATAGTGATTGCAGAATGGATTTCCCAAAGAACAATTGAGTAACTTCAGCTGTGGTAACCCTACAAATGATTAGTTGTATGTAACCATGTTGTATAAAAGGACATTACTTCAATCACTCATCATTTATGCTTCATTTGGTTCGTCGTAATGGTCATAGTGCTGTGGTGTTTGGGTAAATATGCATTCTTGGTCAGTTTCCATTTAGAGTGTAAGTTATTGCATTACTGATTATTTTTCCTGCTTTCACTGAGGAAAAACTGATAATGGAATGGAATTTATTCTGATTGATATGCATAAAACAAGAAAACTTCATGTGGTCTTTCTTGAAATTTATGGAGAGGAAATTTATGTTGATTTCAAGATTTGTAAACATTAGCAACTCTGTGTATGTGCGAGTGATATAGGAATCTAATGACCTTGAGATATACAACAACAGTCCATTTGACTCATGGATTGAAGAATCTACAGGTGGATTAGGTCTAAGAAACTTGCATCTGACTTGCATCTTTCCCAGTGTTTCCTGGAATGAGAAGTGAAATGTGCATACATTGTCTTAAATCAACGTCCAAGTACTTTTATACTAGATTCAGTCACAAATTCACACTTTAGTATGTGGCCATTTCTTGACAGATACCTTTGTTGGGGCACATGAGGAAATTATTACCCGAACTTTTCCTGTGAGCATTCATATTTAAAAATGTAAATCAAATCCTTTTTTTTTCCTGAATGAATTGTACACATATGATTAGGTTATTAATGGCTATTAGAACTTCATTAAAAAGTTGTAGAAGCTAGCATTGTTTAATTTTATTTGAAATGAGAGATTAAAAAAAACTTAATCAAATCTGACTATTATATTAGTTAAGTATGATACATGTACATGTAAGATAATATATATTTAATACACTGTTCTCTTGTATGTGCTTAAAATGTTGGCTTCTTTAGTTTGAAGATATTTTATTGTATACGACAGTCATTATTTGTACTATAAACAATTTTTGTCTCCCATAGCCTGATGCAAAAAGGGTGACAGTAATAATATGCACCAACCATCAAAAGAAGGAACTAGATTGTAATTTCTTTTCCTTTTTTGTGTATAAATCATGGATTTCTGTTGATAGTTTCCTTTTTATGCTGGTAATATGTCTTTTAATATTTAGGTGATTATTTCTTTATTATTTCCTTTTTACAAATATTATAATAATTCCTTTTTTTGCATATACATTGTATGATCAAAAGACATGTATTATGTCATATTCAGTTCTTATCATTTGATCCTTTCTTCATTCCTTGCATCAAAACAGATCTGTAAATAAAGCAAAATTTGTATATGGTTAACACGTCATTGTTTTCATTTAGAATACCATTACCCAAGACCCTTGAATTTTGCAATGTAATCTTGCACTCTCTGCCCAAGAAAACTTGGGATCAGTTAAGTCTAGAATCTGAAAAGTGTTATTTTATTTCACGTTTGCGATCTCTGCCTTCCCCTACCTGCTCCAAGCTGAAGATCGTGTAATGGGGATCATGTAAAATTTTTGGCTTGCAGCAAGTAGAGGAAGATGGCATAACATTATTTGAGATTGTCTAAAAATTAAATCGATCAGATTCTGGACTAATCATCCTCTTTCGCCACCTCCAAACCCACAACCTAATACTGACCACATTGTGAAAATGGTCATCTTTTGTTAAGAAGGATGAGCAATATGTACAAAGCACAAAATATCCAGTTCAGTGATCATGGTCAGAAAAGTGGAAAGAGATAGAGAGAAGGATAGAAAGATCAACAGGGAGAGAGAGAGAGAGAGAGAGAGAGAGAGCAATAGTGCTTGAACGACAAGCGTTAAGGTATGGAGAGAAGGAATAATAACAAGATGTACCTGCCAACCCCTACAAATAATCCAGAATATTACGTCTTCCTGGATTTCTAGGACCTGAAAATCTGGAATATTCTGATTTAAATTTTTTTTTTTTTATGTGCTAAAGCCAAATAAAGCTTGTTTTATCATGTGCCGTGATTTGAGAGTTCACATATTGTGTACGTTGATTGGCTGCATGATCGAGCAGCAAATTTGTATTCAATTTTAGGTACAGATTTCTCATTTTCGAAGACATGCCGTGCTAAAAATTCCTAATTCTTATTTTCAAATGTTGGCAGGTACATGTATGGATGTTAACAATGATGCGAAGGAAAATCAAACATGATTATTGCCTAAAAAAAGGAGAAAGAAAGAGAGAAGATGGTTCAAGAAAGAAGATATGAATGATTGTTGGAAAGACTCCTTACATAGGTTTAATGAGATGGAATATAGCTGGTATATTTTCATGTATAATCGGTACCAGTGTCTTTGCTGACCTGCTCTATGAAAAACTGGAAACGACCTGCATGTATGTTCTGCTGGTAGTTTTTTTCTGTATCTCATTTGTTTCTTTCAAACCTATTGTAAACCCATCTTTAATGTAGTTTACTAAAGAACTCTATAGCAAGCAGCTAAAATGTAAGTGTGTAAGCATTTTCTCATTATTATACCCCATGTAGGCTATCATAGATTAAATACATTCATTTTATGTTTATGATTAAGAAATAATGTAATAGTTTACCAGATTTATGATACACATTCTTCAATGATTTTGTTTTAATCGCTCATAAACAGTGCATTATCATTTTCATTCTTTCCAGCCAAGACTTTATGATTTCTTATATAAGTCAAGGATCCAAAAAATTTGTATGTACAATTACTTCTTTTTTCAGGCTAGTGATAGTACGTACATGTACATCTGTCATTTTCTCATGTCTCTTTTTATTTCACTGAGTCAAGCTCTGACGATGTAATTTTGCATTACTTATATTGAAGTTTTTGTTTGTTTATTTTCTTTAAAACCGATTTGCTTCACCTTTTCTTTGTCGACCTAAACCATGCAACAGGTCTACCCCGAGTGTGGTACTTACTATTATTGTACCATTAATTGGTGTAGTAGTCTACTTGCTTCCAGCTCCATTTGAACCAGTCGGGTTTGAGTAAGTTCCATCAGTTTCATGTCAGATTAATCAATTCAGTCATTCAATATTAAAAATTGTAAATACTGTTACATGTATATGCAAACTGTTTTTAGATATATGCAGAAAATACCTGAAACAGCCTGTGATTTATTTTCCAGTCTTGTCTTAATTCAATATAACTTATACCTCAAGTGAAGGGCAATATTTTAATAAACTTAATTCTCTATGTGTGGAAGAGACATGGTTAATGGCTCTTTAGTCATTGAAATAGTTTTACACTCATAATTTTATATACTTCAAATGACTATTTCTATTTTCTTGTATCTTGTCTTTATTGTCTTCCTAAAATGTATTATTTAATTGTGACAAAAATTATAGCAATTTAAAAATCGTACCAGCAAATTTATGTATAGTCATATCCTTCATTGTTTTTTTTAGATAATCGCCTCGCCCCCCAAAAAAATAAAAATAAATAAAAAATAAATGAGTAAAAATGAAACAAACAGTTGAGATCGATTATCGGACACCACACCAAGATTTATGCTCGTCAATTTCTATTACATTTCCAGATTGCAAAGTCCTCCATATCTTGGAGACGCTCTACCAGTGAATGATCATCTCCAGAGAGCAGAGAAAATCCTAGAGAATCAGGTCCTTGGTCCTGAATCACTGGTCTTCAAAGATGGTAGAGACACTCTGACAATAGCCTACTGTTGATATAATCATACAAGTGATCAACCAAAAACCACTTCCCAATTTAAGTAAAAAATAAAATGGTATTAATCAAAAGATATGAACAGTAGGCCAATATATCATTTCAGTGAATTTCTTCATTTCAATATCTCATTTCTCTCTTTCTACATAATAAATACATGCGCATATATATATCTCTCTGTCTATGATTTTTTTTTCTTTCTCTCTCTCTCTCTTGCCTCTGCCCTTCTGTTTCTATCCTTCCACGTTCTTGTCTTTAAGTCTTTCCCATTTCACTCCTTGATCTCCTGCAATCAAAGTAAATGGTTCCTAGTTATCATTTAATTCAGAATATTGAAAGATATGTGATATAGCACCTTTTCCTTGCAGTTACAAAGTGCTGCACACACCGCTCCACAATGTTTAGGCCACTTATAAACGAAAGTTAGTCACTTCTCAGAAACCAGTTCAGTATATGTAGGCTGGTAATAAGGTAATTTCTAGCAGAATCAAGAAGATTTTAACATAAAAATCATTTTCCTGTTCATGTTCATAAAGGTGACATCTACAGTGGTACCGCTGATGGAAAGATCATCAAAATCAACTCAAACTTGGAGCTAACTAATGTACTTTCACTTGGATCTGTATATTGTGGTAAGAATTTTGATGTTGCTTTATAATGTTAGGGTATGGTGGCGATGACAAACTTGTGCAGTATACTTCTTTGTAGAATTCATCCTGATCATGTTGATTATTGTCATTATGAAAGCGGTATGAGATACTGTACTAATGATAAACATAAATTGTATCACACCTTGTGTCTACGTACAGTATGCAATTAGAAATGTAGTCTAGAGGGAGGGGGGGGGGGGGGGGGAGGGCGCACATTATTGTACTTGTGTAATGAAGAATTTCAAGGGGGTACAGGCCGGTTGGTTGCTTGTACCCCTAAGGTGTATTGGTGAGGATACTACCTCGGATGAAATAAATGACATGGTCATTTCCCTTAAGAATACAATCATTAAAAAAATTAAAATTCTGTCTTTCAGGGAATGAAATTGAATGCGGTCGTCCTCTAGGCTTACGGTTCACCAAAGATGGACTCCTATACATCATCGATGCTCATCTAGGCCTGTTCCATGTTAACGTGTCAACAGGTATGCCAAAAAATTGGTTCTCACTACCATACTTTTAATTGAAACAGATATGTTCATTGCCCTGGGATTCTTTCTTCACTTATTGATAAGAATGTCCTATCTCCCCATCTTTGAGCTTATACTACATATTCCAGTATCCAAACATTGCTACTTTAAAAAAAGAGTTAGGTTGCGACGGGGAATAGAATGAGGGGCATCATTGTCTCCTTTCCCCCTTTTTCTCTCTCTATCTCTCTCTCTCTCTTTCCACTGTCTCACCTCCTCCTCTCTCTCTCTCTCTTTCCACTCTGTCTCACCTCCTCCTCTCTCTCTCTCTCTCTCTCTCTCTCTTTCCACTCGATCTGTCTCACCTCTTCCTCTCTCTCTCTCTCTCTCTCTCTCTCTCTCTCTTTCCACTCTGTCTCACCTCTTCCTCTCTCTCTCTCTTTCCACTCTGTCTCACCTCCTCTCTCTCTCTCTCTCTCTCTCTCTCTTTCCACTCTGTCTCACCTCCTCTCTCTCTCTCTCTCTCTCTCTCTCTTTCCACTCTGTCTCACCTCCTCTCTCTCTCTCACCCTCTCCTCTCCCCCCTCTCATATTCAGAATGATTAATGACAGTGACCTTCTCCCATACACCTTTATATAACAGGAGAGAGGTCTAGCTCATTTAGTAGCTTGTGGTAGCTAGTACAAAAAGGGAGATTAGAGGAGGGATTTAAATATCCCCCCCCCCCCCCTCTCTCTCAATGTCATATACAGAATGACTAACTCTTTGACCTTTTCATACATCATCTCAGGTGAGAGGACTCGTTTAGTATCTGGAGGTACAATAGTTGATGGCAAGCCCATAGTATTCTTCAATGATCTGGCTGTCCGATCCGATGGTATGGTCTATTTCACTCATAGCAGCACAAAATGGCACAGGTTTCAACATGTGTCACTTGCCATGGAAGGAAATAATGATTCAAGGTAATTGTACTTTAATTTACAATCTATCTCATATATTACTGTTTATCATATCTTATTTTTCAGTTTATTGATGATTTCTGACTCTGTACTGTAGCTGTATAATTTTTCATTCTCTATGAACAAAACTAATAGTGATCTCATAATCTTTCTCTTTCCCTCAAATTTACACAAAAGATTTGACAAAAACAGTAAAACAGTAAAACTATATGTTTACAGAAGTTATCAATTAGTTGTACTGCAATTTTACTATGATTATATAAGCACATATTTTTATAGTGCATTCAGAAACGTGAAAGTGGATAAAGTAGAAAAGTATGAAAAACCAACACAAGAAATATGTAGAAGACAAAAAGAATGTTTACTGCACCCATACACCCATTCATATTACATTTCAGACTTCTTCAATTCGACCCGACATCAGGCGAGGTTTCTGTTCTAATGGATGGTTTAACATTAGGTAACGGAGTACAGCTATCCCAGGACGAGAGTTTCTTGCTTGTAGCTGAGGGAGGGAGGATGAGAATACATCAGTAAGTACATGTATGGAGTTGAGATCGGGTTTGAAAAGGGTTCGAATCAATCTCCTTTCCTTTGGGAAGGGGGCAATTATATTGTTCTTGAAATATTCAGATACAGTTTTAGTAAAGGTCAAATTGTTAAAATAAGTTCCAATCAATATCTTTTCTAGTCTACTCATTAGAATAGAACTGAGAGAGAATTAGCGAGAATGAGGTAGAAAGAGGTAAAGAGTGAGAGAGAGAGAGGGAGGGAGAGAGAGAGAGAGCGCTCTACTTCTTTTTCAAAGAATTACATGGTATAACCCTGAAAAGTTTACCGGTACCTATAAATTATTTCATACAAGTTTATATCATTTGATCTCATTGGCATAACTACAAAAATGTACCAGTAGTCTGAATAAGTTTGACTCAAGTATGTTAATTCTGTACACCAAGCACAATATATACTTGTATTCTGCTGACCTTTCAAAAATAAAATGCTGTATTTGTCCTTTTCCCCTACAGTATATGATTCTCATAAAATTGCATTATATATTTCACACAATATAAATCCTTATATGTGAAGGTACTTCCTGACCAGTTCACGAGAAGGAGAAAGAGAAATATTTGCTGACAATCTACCAGGCTTTGTGGATAATATCCGTCCAAGTTCCAGTGGAGGATTCTGGGTAGCCCTTCCTACCATCAGACGACACTGTCTCTATGACGTCTTTGCACCAAGACCATGGCTCAGAAAATTTCTTATCAAGGTAATATAGTCATTACAGCAGAACAGGAGTAAATATTACCACTTAGTTAAAGGATGTTAACGGAATGGTTAATTCAAACTAGCATAAAAATATCTTAAAGTGACTAAAAACAGACGACAAAAAAATTCAAAGAAAATGATTATCAACCGGAGAAACTTTCACCTTCTTTTGATAGGCTATTACCGGTATCATAATTCCTTTCCAAAATTGTTCTGGAAAGAACATTGAACTTGGCCCTTGATTTTTCTAGGTTATTTTGCAGCCTATAACAAAAAGAAGAGGTAAATGTATTTCACTTCTGTTCTTGATTTCACTATTACAGCTGTAAAGAAGGCTGTATTACTTTGCTGATAAATTGGACAAATTAAAATAACTATTCCAATGACAACATTGATGAGTATATGTTTGTATGTAACTTTAAAACCATTCAACTGTTGCTTCTTTTTGCCATCTCTCTTCATCCTAGTTCTTCAGTCCTGAATTCATTGTGAAGTCTACCACTAAGCCTTATGGTCTGGTCATGGAGTTTGCTGAGGATGGGCACATAGTACGAAGACTTGATGACCCTACCGGTGCTGTAGTATCTTACATCAGTGAGGTCCTCGACACGGGAAGCTCACTGTACCTCGGATCATATACTTCTCCATTTTTAGCTAAGCTTAGTCTAGAATGAATCTTGTTTTCTGTGTTGCCAAATATTGTAATTGAAATCTAATTCAATCTAGAATTACAGAAAATGATTGTGATGTCATAATGAAACTTTATTGATTGATTCTCAAGAATACCGCTAAAAAATGTTCATGTACACAAGAATGTTTTTGCCTCCTGTGAAAGTTTATTTTACCTGTAATAACACTGTCTTTGCGTGCTTGCTTATTAAAATGATTATTTAAATTATATATTCTTGAATGTTTGATTTATTCTATGTATTAGAGGTAATTTAGTGATTTTATTGAAATGACAGATACATATATCTCTTTAGACATTCACTCCCGGTAATTCAATCACACATTCACACAGAAATTCACCATTGTGTCTAAAAAGGGAAATAACCTTCACCAACTACTGGTTATCAATATCTTTTATTTTTATTTACAATGTTCGGACCTCCAATGAAATAATATGCAGAGGATGCAGAAAGAAGATTGAGTAAGACTTAACACGGACGACCACAATGTCTCACATTGATCATGGTGTCTACTATACACACACTGTACATCTCACTGATTTGAGCATGATTTTCTGTTTATTGCATGTACATACAGCTGTTTGGAGAATATTATTGACTTTGGCCTATCATTCATACAGAGAGCAAACATTTCACCAAACGTGTACGATGCATCCTCTCCCAAGAATAAATGTAATTTCACAAAAGGCATTGAATATATCATTGAAGAATAATGTTAATTGTATGAATACTATCATGTAACCATTTAAGAGCTTACATTAACCAGCAAGCATAAATAACAACAAAAAATAAGAGAATGACAATTACTACTTAAGCCTCATTGTATTGAATGGTTTTCACTAGAAAACATAAAAATATAGTTGCACTTCATAGGTGAAAAATATCTCTATACAAACTATTCTCTACTCCATAATACCTTACATTTTCTCTGATGTGTAGCTGTTAAATTATCTTGTCTTGTTACTTTCAATCAAATGGTATCGTTATAAACGATATAATACTACCGGTATATGAAACAAAGTATAATTTACCTCTTTAGCACAATGTTTATGAATTGGGGGAAATCGGGTAAAATAAAGATATTTTATCAAGCACACACCAAAATTTACATATCAAAGAGTAGATTTGCAATACAGGTCCTTTTAAGTGTCTTCTGGTCACATAATAACAGAAGGTTGAAGGTGTGATGATAAACAATGTACTATTCAGATGATATGCAAACAAAACAAATCATATCTAATATCCATTCCGGAAGAAGTTCTCGATCCACTATTAAGAGCAGCATTTTTTCAAGTATTACCCAAATTAAAGATTATATCTTGAATCTTTTCATACACACATGAAACCAATTTGGCTGTAACATATAGAAATACACACTTCCAATCAATAGTTTATGGAGACAAAAAATAAACGTGATGTAAAAAGGACCTTTTCAAAGATACGTAAACAAATATTTTTTTGTGCAGAACAGATCTATAGTGAGTAATACTAAAGTTGCAAAACCAAATGCTATAAATAATATAATGTCTCTTCCTTTGATAGTCATGGACAAAATCAAATCACATTTCAGATATTAATTTCCAATGATTTCTATTAATTTACATGTTATAGAGAATATTCAATTGTTCATACCCATTTATATACTGTTGAACATATAAATGAATACAAAAATACATAAACATCATAATTTGATTTCTAGCTTCTGAATTTTTAAATGAAAGGTCCAAACTTCATATTTCACATTTACCAGGTCATCAACTATATTGCTTACTTTCATTCACTTTGTGGTTTTTGGTTTTAACAATCTCTATCAGGAAGATCCCATCCAAAAAACAGTCATCTAAAAATCATTTATTAAAATAAATACTGCAGATATGATATAAGTGTAACAGGTCAAAAATACTCATTCCCACAGTTAATTGCCAACTAAGGCATTCATTAAATGTGTTTAAATGCCTATTAATTCAACAGTTTTTTTCACTTTGGGTCACATGTTCAGCAAGTCAGCTACACAAAAACAAAGAAAAAACAATAAGCCATAAGAAGAAGAATGAGAAGGACAAATAATCACAGCTATTATGGAAAGGATGATGGATGAACACACACAACTACCCAAGAAGAGATATTACTTGCATTGAAATGTCAATATTCTCTTTATAATCCTACGTATATAACCCACTCTTTCACCAAAAGATCTATAAACAATTTTGCAGATGTAGAGAAAATCAAACTAGCATTTTTTTTAAATAGGAGCTCCTTCAGAATATAATACATTAAAAAAAATTCAATGAGTATGCAGCATGTGATAACTATTAAAAGTACACAGTAAAACATGTCATTTATACAACCATTTTTTTTTCTTTCTTCATTAACTTAGTGAATAAATGACAAGGATGGGGACTTAACATTTACCAATTGCTAATTGAAACTGAACTGTTTTCTTGACATGAATACAACATTCCAAACTTTTAAACAATGGATACTGATGGAGACATTTATGAGGAAGACAAGTGATGTTGTCCCTCCCTCAAGAACCACATCCATATAACTAATAAATGAATTTATGTGTCATTTATTACTTTCACCACACCTTCCACGACTTACACTAAACCTATAGTAAGGAAGCCAAGAACAGCAGGAAATAGGCAAAAATTAAATTGTTACCACTGAAACTTGATGTTGCGTTTCCCTCAAAACCGAACCCACATACTAAATAACTAAAAAAAACTCCTACGAACCATTAATTACTTTCTGCACTTCTCCTAACCCTGAAGTTAAAAAACCTAGGACATATTTTTCATACAATCCTTAGGCAACCACTGGGGGAGCAACCCCGACTCAAGAACACCACTGGCAATGGAACCCTAAAATACCAAGAGGGGGGGGGGGGGGGGGGGGGGGCACTGGTAGAGGAACTACAAAACAGTGGGGTGAGAGAGCAGAGGCATAAAATAACTAACCATTAAACCAATCTATATATTACTCCCATCTCATTTCATTTCTTCAAACTGATCTAAAGGATAATGCTCCTTGTGTTTCTCCACGTGTTTCTTCATCTCATCCATCTGTCTCTGGAGATGGACAGGCATCTCCTCATAGACATCTGTCAGCATGTGGTTTGGGGAGGGCTTCTTCAGCTTCTCCGCTGCTTGAAACTCTTGCAGTACCTGCACAGGGAGACAAAGACAAAGAGTATAGGTTTTTTTCTTCAAAGATGATTTCAACTGAACCGCTTATAGTTTAAAAGAATTAATATTTATATAAAATAACTTTGATTACAGTAAAATCATACTTTGTTGAAATAATATCCCATGAATTAACAAATTCTTATGTTTGGTTCCAATGATTCTCGGGATACATTCAAATATGATTGCAGGGCCCTCAGTATCAACACTGATGAGGCTACCCTGGGTAAGCAAGAAATATTATTACTATTATTATTATTATCAAACACTTGCAATGTTGTCAAAACACACATATAATCTGTTATCAGATGTATACACAAATTGCGTAATAAATAATGAAAATCATTCAATACATTTCCAATGATGGAAAACAAACATGTACTGGGGGGTATTACAACAAAAAAATCCATCAATTTAATATCAGGTGTTGTGACGGAAATGTGAACAATCCAAGACAGCTTGTTGCAAACCTCTATTACTTAAACAATGCACCAATTTCTTCCTGGACTGCGCTTCTATAAACAAAATCATTCAACATTGGCTTCAAAAGACCCCCCCCCCCCCTTTTTTTTTTCTCACATTGAATGTGTGACTTACATCCTTCTTTGTTTCTGCCATCCATGCCTTCTCTGTATCAATATCCCACCATTCCTTCTGCATCATGTACCTCCTGAGACGACCTATTGGGTGATCCTCACTGTCCCAGTACCGTACCTCATCAACAGATCGGTACGCAGAGGAATCATCACTGGTGCTGTGATGTCCTATCCTGTATCAATAATTGGATGTAAAAGCAATGGGATGTGTCCATATTATTTGTGCTTTTGGATGAATGAAATAATATCAATAAGCACAATATAATCTAAATTCCAACTCAACCAAACTTAATTTCGATCATAAATGTACAAGGCACTACTCAACATTACTCCAATTTTGCCTACTTGATTTGTAGTATAATGATCATCTTTGTCCTCTTTATTTTTTTGGCCCATACAAGAGAGGGCCTATTTAGAAGATATAGCTGAAATTGCGGTAAATATCTACATCCTTTATCATTTTGGAGAAATATTTCACTGTTTAAAATTTGTTCTGTTTCTACAAATAACACTTAAGAACGATTTGGCTTCACATAACTCAAAATGTTACAAAATGTGTTTAACAGATCCCTTTCTCTGAAGTGGCAAGTTATCATTGCCTGTTTTATATTACACATCTCATTATACAATTCATGATGTACCTGTAAGTCATGGCTTCAATTAGGACAGGTTTACTCTCTTCTACGGCTATCTTCCTTGCTGCCTTGGTAGCATTGTAGACAGCAAAGACATCATTACCATCTACCCTGATGGTGTTCATGCCATAGGCTGGTCCACGGATGGCTGGGAGTCGGAAGAGGAACAATACCATTAAAGATAAGACCAGTTATGGTCATGCGATTGCATTGTGAAAGAAACATTGTGGAATCGATCAGAAAAAGTTGATCATCTAGCATATAAGTATTGCTGTGTACTGCAGGTTCTGGAATCATCAAAATGATAAGAAATTTGGCCCAGTCTTTGTAAAGTTACAAGCACCGTACACAGAAAGATGTATATGGGACTACGCACACATGCGTGACAGGTGCGTTTATCTCTCACACACCAATAGACAAACTAATTTACCAAATATATCAATTAGTAGGCGGTTTCCCGGCAAAATTGTTATCATCATGTATTAGTCAAAACATACTCTTTCACATGATTGGTAATAAGAGCTTCCATTTCATTTTTTGAAATTGAGGCATTTCCTATACTGGTCTTTACCTTTAAGTATATATTAAGTAAGGCAAAGAGAGGTGTAAAGAGGGAAATATGAAAGCTACATTTAGTGGACTTCCAAGCATACAGAAGAAACTTGAGACTGTGTAGTCCCCTAATTCACTGTTCCTACTCTATTCATTGCACTTCCATTGTCTTCTAATATTGAACTTTGGTTCTCTTTTAGAAAATGGTCCATACCCATAGACGAACTATCACCATGCATGGTATTATCTAACTGGTCATCTGATTACTGTAAAAATAATCATGTAATATTTCAAACTGGTCACTTCTCAGAAAGAAATTACACCACTGTTATGTCAAGGTTTGTAATCTCTTTAGAAACTACAAAAAAATTAAGTTACCATGCGAACAACAGATACTTTCTCTAAATAAATTACCTTAACAAAGTTATAATCAACACCAAAACATTTAGTTTCTAACAATTTCCATCCTTCATAAATATAAACTGCTACAAGTCCACATAAGAAGATAAAACTAGCACATTAACTATTCCGTTATAAATAATACTTACCAATGCCATCCCCTCTATACTGCTCAGCAGTGGGTGTTGAAATAGCATAACCATTATTACGACTACAAAGAAAGTGTAAAGGAAAAATACTTTGAGCAGAGAGTTCCAGAAAGAGGCATACATCATAAATGAGACATTTAATATTTTTTTCAAACTAATTTTGATTAGCTAAAGAATAATAGATAATAGATGTAACATTCCTCACGAGATAGAGAAATAAAATGAATGTTTTTCTATAATCAGTCAAGCATATTTGAGTTAAAATCCTATTTTTATATGTGATGCTCTTGGCTACTACTAACTACTAACAGTGTTCCGATTCCAACATTATTTTCTTAAACCAAATTCATATCATATTTGACAACATTTGCTTGCAAGGGTAGAGCTTTATGCATATGCATAGATATAGAAACATGCTTAAACCTCAATTTCCAAACAAATACCAGGTAGAGTAGCTAGGATGCTAAACTCACCAGAAGAATATAACTGGAGCATCTAGTGTAGCAGCAAAGTTGAAAGCAGCATGAGCGTCACCTTCACTGGCAGCTCCATCACCAAAATAACACATAACACAAAGGTCACGACCTGCTCTCTTCAAAGCGTAAGCTGCTCCAGATGCTAAGATAGACAAAAATAGTATTTTAAGTTTAAACATGCCTTTGAATTAATAACACAAACCTGCATAACCATCACAAGTCAATAAGGACCCCTTTCAAAAGCAAAACCTCTAATTGATTATTAATTAAAGAGCCTTTCAATCTAGATTATTTATGATTTGTTATGAGCTGTACAAAATTCTGCAATTCAGTTAGATGGCTGCAAAGGAATTATTCAACAACAGAATAGTAATTAGATCATGAACAAAAAAACATGCTTCTATCATTTACTGAAATCTCCATTCTATTTCTATTCAATCAAAAGACATCAGATTCTGAAAAAGCAAAAAACAAATTAGAATACAGTATCCTTTCAAATCCAGAGGAAAAAAATTCATGAAATACATTTATCAAGTTCCCAATTTATTCGAGGCAATTAGGGAATTCATTTTCAACTTTATCAACTTTATTCTCAAATTTGATACTGAAAACCTACCATGGGGCATCTGTGTGGCAAGAGGTGATGAAATTGTCATGAAATGATGTTCTTTTGAGCCGTAGTGCACAGGCATCTGACGACCCTTGGCTAGATCATTACAGTTCCCATAGCATTGGTTCATGGCTTTCTCCAATGAAAATCCTCTCCAGAGAATTACACCTGTTGCAACCAATCAATCAATCAATAATATTAAATATGTTTTATTCTATTTTTGACATTTGTAATCATAGATGTGAATCTATAGCCTTTATAACTACACTAGCAATTCACTGCAGTTACTATTCATCTGTTTCACTTTGAGTCAGTCTATAAAGCAATGATCACAGGGTATGCCAGCAATTCAGTGATGAAAATCTGCAGAAAAGGGTATTGTTTCGGTATAAAACTTTTTTTTTCTTTAATGTGAAAAATTAAATTAAAATAAATTTAAGAATGGCCTTATACTTGTAAGTATTCCAAAATTATAATTATTAACTAATAACCACACACAACTCACCTGCCTCTCTGTATTGACCAAAAACAATATCCTTGTCATTGAGGGCAGCAGCACTTCCAACGTGAGTTCCTTCTTCACCATAGTTGGTCATGTAGAATGATATTCTCCCCTGAAAATACAGTTCATAATATTGATTAGTTAGGAGGAACTTGTAACAGATAAATCTTTAGAGGAAAACATAACTGCTGTAAAAAAAAATTAACACAACTTGTAAAGCTTAATCACAAAAAAAGTTGTTAGTTCATTTTGTGCATGAAAAAATTTTGCAATGTTATAACAATTTTTTTAACATTTTAGATAAAACACTTACTAAAGGATAAAATAGACTTACCATTTTCCCCCTTATCTTTACATCTATTGAACAACATACCGCTATGTGAGAAAGACATCTACATATCTCTTTTATTTCTTGTAAGCATTGCAATATGTAATCTAAATAACCTGCTGTTACTTTGGATTGATTTTGTGTCAAAGCAAAAAACAAATGATACCCACATGTAGTGCCTATAATTGGTGTTAAATGGGTACCCGGTAGGATGCGAAAGTTAATGTGGTCGGATTAGCAAGTGGCGTTTGTAAAATGGCGACTGGCTGGAATGCTCCCCAGGGAGTGGAAAATGTGCATACATTGTGTTGCAGGTAAGCCTGAATCTGATGACCGGGGTAATACTATGTGCTGCGCCTAGAAACAAAGTATTAGGCACATTATAAATGTGAGCTATTATTATTATTATAATTGAAACTCCCCAAAATATATCAAATTTTAGAAATTTAATCAAGGGTGTCAATTTACCTGTCTCTGAGATTCATACAGAATCTTATCCATGGTGTTTAGGGTGGTCATTGTCTTATACATCTTCACAACCATGTCCTTATCCAACCCAGGGTCTTGGTCAGGGTCAATGACCTCTCCATCTCGACTCATGACTCGGTAGACTGGGATCCCATCATACTCGTCTGGTTTGAGAAAGTCAAGCTTCTCGGTGAACACAGACTTTGAGCCAGGGTACTGTGGCGTGTCATCATCGATAGCAAACTCTTGACATCTTTTGGCCTGCATGCGGATGGTACAGAGAAGGAGGAAAACAGGACATAATGAAGGCAAACACTTACTTCAATGTCTGCAACCGATTTCCCCAAACAGTTTTCAGTATCTGCCTTGAAAAATACTAGTAGCAGTGATCTCATACCCCGAGAGGGCGTCGGTTAAGTCAATCCAACTCTTACAATTAATTATCTGTACAGATATTAATATTGATATTTATAACTTTGCGCTTGTGGTTGAATATGAATATGAGAGCAGAAATCATTATATCCGACACCATGGCACAGCGAGCGTGAACATAAACATACCCACGGCGGCGCTTGTTCAGAAGCCTATCCAAAATTTTGACCCGTAACTCCGGCGGAAAATTGACACGAAACAGGTAATAAACATAACAAATTTTATTAACTCATGATCTTTATTTGGACATTTAATGTAGAGTCTATATTTACTTCATTTTGGGTATGTTTTGGTAGGGTATTTCCACGCCGGAGTTACTGGTCAAATTTTGGAAAGGCTTCTGTTCCTCAAGAAGGACCCTGCGAACTTCCTTTCTCTGGATGCCTTTAAAAGGGCATTGAAGGAAGCGTCCAACTGATGGCAGCACATCGCTGTCCACGTTTTTAACAGCACATCACTGTATATATATATTTTGCACCTGGATTGAGGCCTACACATATTTTGGACATGGCACACACCACACTGCAGTGCATAATCTTCGTTGTATGAAGTAGCACTTACCGAGGAAGAAGAACAAGAACAAATGAAGAACAAGGCAACAAGCGCCCCCACGGACTACCAACAACACATATTCAGTACATGATACATCATCATTGTACATGCGCTACATGTTTGAAATGGTGCGTACGGTGTCTGGTCAGGTCGCCCCCAAGCCGGTCGCCTCCTATACGCAGTCGCCTCCTATACGCAGTCGCCTCCTAACGTAGTCGCCCCCAAATTGTGTGGTCGAGTCGCCTCCTATACACAGTCGCCTCCTATACACAGTCGCCTCCTATACACAGTCGCCTCCTATACACAGTCGCCTCCTAAACACAGTCGCCCCCTAGGCAGTGCGCTAGTGCAGCGGTCAGAATCAGGCTATTTATGCTATTTATATGTTTGTAAATATAAGAGAAAGTTTCATTCTTTCTGTTATATTGTTGTCCACCTTCTTCAAGATAACTCTTTTGTGCTTAAGTATAATTTAATAAACGTTTCATTTTATTTTGATGCAACAGAGATTTACATTCAAAAGTTTATTTGTTATAATATATAAGTATTGTATACAGTAATATTCTTCTCATTTCGACATTATCAGCCGCTTGTTCTCTATTTCGTTCCCTAAACTAAATATAAGGTATAATTATGTGAGAGGGGGGGGGGTAGAAATTTGGACGTAGCCTGTGTACTGTATTTATTATATTTGTCTCTCCGATCACCATTTTTCATAATCATGTTTTCTGTGACATTTTTCTGTGAACAACATTGGCAGATAGACAGAGAGAGAGACAGAGTGAGAAAGAAAGAAAGAGCAAGGGGGGGGGGGGGGGGGGGTTTAGAAAGTTGGAAGTATAGTCTGTGCTGTATTTATTATTATGCTAGTTCTCTCTCCGATCACCCCCCCCCCCCCTTCCGAATGTTTCTTTGGTTTCTTTCTTTTTGTTTGTTTATATCTTTTCGCTAAATTATAATGTCCGACCAATGTACTGTCAACAAATATTTTTTTCATATTAAATGTATGCAAAAGAGATGCTTTTAATAATTTATTATTGTACAGTAATATTCTTCTCATTTCGATATCAGCCGTTCATTCCGGGTTTCTTTTCTTCTTCATTTAAAAATTATTGTATAGTATTTTTTCTCAAAATCGGAAGAAATAATTTTGGTATAAAAACAAAAAGCGGAACAAAAAGCAGTACGAGAGATAAAGATGGAAAATGGCGTTGAGAGAGCGAGCGAGCGAGAGAGAAGCAAACATTTCCCCTATCATTTTTCGTCTGTGACAATACTTAATCTCATCCTCTTGTTTATTCCTTTATCTTTGCATGATTGTAATATCTTTGAATGAATATTTTAGATAGGGTTAAATCTGGCTATGCGTTATATGATTAACAATTCTTATTGAGGAGTATGTCGAAACGTGCTTTCGAAAATCGCCAAACAGAAGACAGTATGCTATCAAATACTGTCAAAACACATACATAAACACACAAATTGTATGCATAAATTAAATGTATTAATCCCAGATGCAAATAAGAAGCTGTATTGAAAAAAACCTTCGCTCATGTTGTTGTTTGTCTGTGTTACTGTTATTAAGTAATATTAACAGCGTTGTGGTGTATACTGTTAGCGTTTGTTGTTAATTACAAAAAATCTATGATTACTTGATAACCCAATCTTACCATAAAAGAATTTCTTACATTTTAATGAATTTTATTGCCATACATTACCTATCAAATACTGTCAAAACACATACATAAAAACAAGTTTATAGGCCTACATTAATCCTAGAATGGGCCAGATGCAAATAAGTAGCTTCACTCATGTTGTTTTTTGTGTGTCTGTCTGTGTTGGATTTGGGGTGTGTTGTTTACAAAAATAACGCCGGTGCGAGTGGGCGGTTGTACGGCCAGTACATGCAGGCGCAGGCTAGGTCGCAGCAGCGCTGACTTCCCAATGAATAATTCAATAGTCTAAGAGTTGAAATGTAGCTGTTTCAAAATTCAACTTTTAACAACTTTTCACTGTGAGAACACTTTCTTTCATTACAAATACAGAAAATATGGTTGTATTCAAGTTTATTTTACATCCGTAAGCTCCGTCACTAGAGCTATGCAGTGGTCAGTGGAGTCGGAACGAGCGATGTGGTAGTAGGCCTACTAGTACGTAAAGCTGGTGGAAACTTAGATGCAAATATCCTCCAAAATATGCAGTTACGAGGAAAATTTTCAATATTTAGTGATAACAAAGTAATAACATATAGTACTGAGATACAAGGAACTAAAAATGGCTTGACTTTGAACTTGTAAAATACATCAAATTAAAACAACAAATTAGGGGGCGAGATGACCAAAAAAGTGGGGGCGAGCTGACCAAGAATCCCAAAATCGGCAAAAAAAATCGGGAGGCGACATGACCAATTGGGGGCGACTTTGTAAGGGGGCGGGCTGACATTGGGCGACTTGACATGGAACCGTTTGAAATATAGACTAGACTCTCCGCGAGCGATTTCATTGAATTAATTGAGCTTTTCCCCTCAATACCGTGTAGCCTAAATGAAAAATACGCGCCCGGGTATATTGGCCTCCCTATGAAGAGGACCACATGAATACGAACAGACGGGAACTTCGCCTGAAAAGTGAAACGAAGCACTGCGTTGTCGTTTAATATAGACTAATTGCACAAGGGAATTATGGGCTTCAAAGTCACTTTTAATTTATCATAGTTAGCTTACCGAATAATGTAGATTTCTAATCTGCTTTGAAGCTATCACCTGTGCAGGAATCCTCATCTGCTGCTGATAAAGGCGTAGAAATCGACATGTTTTTGGTATTAACGACGCCATTATCAGTTTCAATCTGTAACTAGCAGGCTATTTTTCGTACTCGGATTGCGCGAAATTGATTATGGTATCTTTCACACGCAACAAATCTCCGACAAAAGCGGAGGGGGAACAAGAAGAAGAAGAAGATAATCCATTTATAAAGCACAGACACTACTTTGCTGCAAAAACTCGTGACGTGCTTAAATCAACAGCATAAAGTTAGATTAAAAGATTTCATTTACTTTTGATTTAAAAACGATGGTGATTTCCTAATTTCTAACGGTAAGTTATTCCACAGTTTGGGGCCTGTGCATGCGGATCTCCCAATCAGTTACTTTTGTTTTATGTGATGGGGTTCGCAATAATTACCTTGGGAGCTGCGCAGGTTGTGAGTATTTTTATGAGAATTCAGTTTTAACAGTTCTACATATGAATAGGAGCTTGACCAATTAAATTGTATTCTTTAGCGTACAGGGTCCCGTTTCTCGAAACCAACGACAAGACAGTCATAACTTTATCCGCCAACCACGGAGATGGCTCTGATCTTCCTATACTCGTTTCACAAAGAACTACAAGCTAAACATCTTGTGAAATCGATACTATCGGCGATATAGAGGAGCCAAGACATAAGTCGCAATTCCACCGGATTAACAAAGAGTAAAATTAGGAAAACTGCACTTATTTAAATAAATTATGAATTAAAAAAAATAGAAATAGTACCAGGGAATAAGTGATGCAAAATGATTCAAAATTTGTGTAGATTATACCATAGAATTACTTTTAAAGTACAATTTATTGTATTACATTTCATAACCGGTGAATCAGTTTTGTTTTTTAGATGGGTTCCCCGGGATATTTTTTATTTGATAGTGTATTTTTATTTTTAAAATCCCTTTTATTATTCTTAGTGAAAATACGATGCTATGAAAGTTTTGTTCAATGTTTTAGCCTTTAACAGAATAATAAACTGACAAGACTGTAATATTCTCAACGTTAAAACACATGTTTTAAACTATTAAGTGTGCACATTTGGAGATAGAATTTATCTCGAAATTAATACAGGTCTGAAAACTAGAGATACTTCTGACTATATGGCTGGACGGTTTCGAGAAAAGGGTCCCTGATGAAAATAGACTTACTCCGCAAATTTGAAAATTAAAAGACAACCGTGTTTTTTTTTCATCAGCGAAGAGATAGCAGTGGATAATGCTAAACAAATCCTTGCACAAAGGCCCTCTCAGTTACAATATATGTCTTTCCTACTGATAGTGGTAGGGAAATGAAAAGAAGAATATTATATATTTTCCAGATTTTTTCTTCCATTTTCTAATTTTAATAGCGTAAGGAATACGAATCTACCAGGGGAGGGGTAGAGGAGTACGTGCACTGGGCGGCACTGCAAGGGGCGCAAAAAGGGAGAGAAAGAGGAGAAAAAGAAAAAATTATTCGCCCTCAATACGCAAAGTAAAGTGCAGTAAAAGAGTTCTTAGGGATAAAAATGCGATATTTTCTAAAAAAAAGCTCTGTAGTTTTGCTCTTTTGCTTATGTTGATTCAGGATCTTGTAATTTCGCAATTTCATTGTTTGCCCAGGGCGCCATGATCCCTAAATATGATTTATTCATAATTTTTCGAGAATCTAATCCTGAAGAGCCAAAGTGCAACAATGTGATATCAAAAGCATGGAACATGTTCCCAAATTGATATTCAGTTTTCAAATGTTTGTGCTAAGATGAAACTTACCTTTTGAAATGAAAATGGTCTATCAGAGGGCTACAGTACCATAATCCCACACCAGCTTGTAAACATTTAACTGTGACTTACCCATACAGTATGGGACACAATTAATGATGATGATGATTACAAAAATGGTAATAATAATAATAATAAAAATAATAATGATAATAATAACAATAATAATAATAACAATAATAATAATAACAATAATAATAACAATAACAAAAAAAAAAATAGTATATCAATTTATAAAGTGCAGCTACTATAATTGTGAATAAACAAAGTATCACATTTTTCCACGGCTGTTGCTGAGACGTCATGAAGCATTCGATGAAGTTCTACCGACAGGGGCGGCGATTTCTTTTCATGGCCGGGGGGGGGGGGGCGGACAAATGCGAGGGACGAGAAAACATAGTAGCTGGGCAAGAAGGGCAAATGGCGTAATGGGCACAAACGTTGGGGAGTGTTGAGGGCTAAAGTATTTACGAGTCAGGTAGAGCAAAGCAAGTGGAGCGTGAATATGCGTAGGAAAAGCGGCGGATCCAGCCGGCGGCAGGGGATTCGTGGGAAAATATTGAGCGACGAAACAGCCACCCGGTGAATAAGCAGGAGGGGGGGGGGGGAGGGGAAGGAGGTGGGGGGTAAGGAGCAATATTTTTTGTTTGGCCCCCGAAAGTTTACAAATCGCACAAGCCGATAAGTTGCTCAGTAGGGGGGGGGGGGGTAATGAGCATTACCTTTTTTTTAGGCACTCGAAAATTAAAAAATCGCACACCCCCCCCCCTCCTCGAGTACCAGGGGAGGGGACCCGTCTCCAAATAAAGGTAAAATTAGCGTGTTTTACCTGTTTCTCCCAGGGGAGGCCCCCCCCCTGGATCCGCCACTGGCGTAGGGTCCAGGGGCAAAGCCCCGGCGGGAGTCAAGAGGCGGAGCTTCATGAAGCTCAGGGGTATTATGCATTTAATTACGGTCAGATGAGTATGCAGGGGCCAGGGTGGAGCCCCTGGAACCCATTAAGGGTTTTACGCATTTAATAAACGGTCAGAATGATGAGCATATTTTGATAACTTATTTGTGACACTGGCAGGATACTAATTGGAGTGAGGTCTAGGGGACAGGGTCCCCAGAAGCTCAGGGGTTTTAGGCATTAAATTACGATCAGAGTGATAATCATCTAGGGGCCCGCCTTTGGACCATTGGTGGAGTCCAGGGGGCAGAGCCCCGGGAACTCAGGGAAAATAATGCCATTTCAGCAACATTAATCACTGGTATCAAATAAACCATGTTTGAATAGTACTGGGGAGGGGAATCACTGCCCCCCCCCCATCAGTACGCCAGGGAAAGGGGCGGGTGACGGAAGTGACTACCCCCTCCCCCATAGAGCTATTTAAATCTCTATGCTACCCCCTCACACGTTTTTTGAAGATCTGTTGTTTTACAAAATTACATTCTTTAGCACGAGCACGAGAAAAGAGGAACTAACTTCAAGCAGAGCTTGTTGAAGTGTTAGTTCATCAGCAAAACTATAGTATAAAAACAAGCAAAATGCTTTTTTCACACTTCACTTTTACTTTTCCGGTATCTCGTGAGCAGTCCGAAAGGTTGTCAATATCTATTAGGTAAATTTTAATAAGTAGGCAGGAAGGGACTTAAAAGAGCAAGCTAAATATTCATTTTTGTAGCACTGATCTATTTCTATAACTCTTAATCTTGTAAACATACAGTGTAAACTGTGCTTACATAATACCAACGGAATACATATTTTCTACAATATTTATTTGTACATTTTGAAGGATATTATGGGAGGGAGCGAGAAGATTTTTGCATTTTTCTTAGTCTAAACGCTGCCCTCTAGAGCCTAAAAGTGTGTTGCAGTCTTTAGTCAGTATTTGCTATACATTTGTTTTTTGTGTGCACTTTTGCAAATTATCCGGGGGAGGGGAGATGTGTCCCCGCGTCCCCCTGCGATCGCTGCCCCTAACTCACACATTTCACTTTCAATTGCAGAACGCTCTAGCTGTGTCCAATGGGTAAGGGAAAAGATCTTCGGAAGGTGGGGCATCTCGCAAAAACATGTGGAAATATGTGTTCAATATCCTAATCGCGAGCATGCAGTTTGTGTCATGTTGTCGTGTGAAAAGCCATTGCCGAAGGACACAGACACACAACCTCCATGGGTGCGATGTGACGTGTGTGAACGTTGGCTCCACCTACTTTGTGTTTTTTTTGCTAAAAAAAAATCCACGAAAAAGGACTATGTATGCCCTATTTGTGAAGCGACCAAGGGTGTCGATTTGTATCCGTGGTTGGAAGATGGGGGGGGGGGGGGGGGGGGGGGGGGTGATATTTTCGGCAATGGATCAAAGCAACCAAGAAGATTATTCGATGTACCATTCTCTACTCTTAATCCTTGTTTGAATCGAGTTCCCCTTCCCCGCGCGTAGCTCGGAAGCTCTGACGTTTCATTAGATTATTAAAAAAAGAAGACGTTTCGATGTACCATTCTCGACTCTTAATCCTTAATGCTTGAATCAAGTTCCCCTTCCTCCGCGCGTAGCGCGGAAGCTCTGACATTTCATTGGATTATTAAAGAAAGAAGACGATTCGATGTACCATTCTCGACTCTTAATCCTTGTCTGAATTCAGTCCCCCCCCCCTCCCGCGCGAAGCGGGGAAGCTTTGACATTTCAAATACTTATTACCCTTAATTCTTGTCTGAATTCATTTTCGCCCATCCCGCGCAAGCTTTGCCAGTTCACTAAATTATTCGAGAAAGAAGACGATTCGTTGTACTGTTCTCTATATTAATCCTTGTCTGAATTCAGTTTTCCCACATGATGTACGTATAAAACGTTCGTTCGCAAATCTCTGCATGCACAGCCCGAGTGGTGGCCCGGCAGTGCTTGTCGCAATAGCTTCTGGAAAGGAATTGTATACTTCTGTTAGTGTTAACGGCCACTAAGTAGGCCCATTAGTGACTATACAAAATATATGCTCTTCCTGGCTTTTTGGGAATGTGTCAGTTTGCAACAGAAATGGAGAAACGCGGATTTTGTTGAAAATCATGTGATATCACGAACATTTATAAATCACTTGTATGAAATTGAAAATAAGTCATGGTTGGGTTACATTGCCCCCCCCCCCCATTAACCATTAATAATGGTGTAGGTTTGTTTGAGACAATCTTCTATTCTCCTAAATAAACCTTGGAAACCTGAAAATTGCATTACATTGTAAATTCATCGTTAGTGAAAATGTAATATTATAATAATATACAACAATGGGCAAATAATTGTTTCCAGACCAATGGTTTAAGTGAGAAGAACTAACATGTTATATTGAAGCTGTTGCCGTTTGTATATACATTTACTTGAAATAATAAGTAGCCTTGAAAGTGTCGCAATATTTCATGTGTGAGTGAGCTTGAAGTTTAATGGTGTAGGTTTGTTTGAGACTTATGTAGCCTTTACACTGTTTCATTAATATATCTCCAATCAAATAAAACTGAATGATGCTATCGAACAACTTTTACCTATCAATATCAATCTGGCTTAAAGTGACTCGGTAATGTTGATGAAGATTGATGAAAAAACTGCGTAATTTTTGTATGAAATGTTTTTTTTACTTGTTTAAAAATACATCTGAATTATATGCTCTCCTTCCAGGGGCGGCGATTTCTTTTCATGACCGGGGGGGGGGGGGTACTAAATGCAACGGATCAGTAGCGTAATGAGCAAAACGTTGGGGGGGGGGGGGTAGAAGAAAAAAATCCACATCACCACCACTCTCAGAGGCGGCGGAGCGACTTCCAAAGTGGGGCGAGGGCACCAACAAAAATGGGCTCTTTCTGGGGGGAAAAGGGCACCTTCAAAGGGAAATCTCAAAGCGAAAATATATATTTGTTTAGACATTGGTATATACCCCTATATTGTGTTTACATTATCAGGGATGATTTCAATATCTAGTTTCTCTGTATACATCATATAAGATATTGCTTAAGCATCATACTTTGCAGTTGGGTGTGATGGTCTGAAAATTCATTTGCGAGCTATCAAAGCGAGCGAGGAATTGTGAGGTCAAAGTGCGAAAAATTACATCTTATAAAGAGGAAAACCCAATCCTGATGGGGTATAAGCACATTCTCATAACGGAAAACTGAAATGACCTTTGATAAGTTACATAATTATAAAATCTATAACTACGAGCGAGGGTAGCGAGCTAGCTTTGTGGGAAATTGCTCTTAGTCGCTTTAAAAAAGGGGCACGTTTAATGATGAGAGGAAAAGGGGACACTTATCAAAAGATTTAAGACACGTATTAGAAAAGAAAAGGAGCATGTGTCAAATTACAAAGGCTTATTATCAGAGGTGAAAATGGGGCACTTCTTACACCTAAAAAAAGAGGCACGCACCAAGGATAAAAAGGGATTTTTATGAAAATAGGAAATGGGCATTTGTCGACGGAAAAGAGGGATTCATCAGATTTTGATAGGGGCATTTATACGAAGTGAACAGGGGGGCATTATGAAAAAGGGATAGGTTCCTTATTAGAAAGGAAAAAAGGGGCTCATAATTGTTAAAAGGGTAATTATCATATGTGAAAAGGGGCACTTATCGCATCTGAAAAGGGGCACTAACCATAAATGAAAAGAGGCACTGATGAGAATGAAAATGGGGCACTATTATTGTAAAGGGAAATGTGCATTTGTTGAAAGAAAAGGGGGTAGTCGTCCTAGAGGGTGGTTGCCCTGGCCCCCTGGGGGTAGTTGTACTAGGGGGTAGTTTACTGGGGGGGGGGGGGTATCCGGGGGTGGATGTCTTAGAACCGATGAAAAGAGCACTTATCAGGAGGGGAAGGGGCACTTGTCAAAGTAAAACGAGCATCTTTTAGAACTGAATAGGGTCATTTATAAGAGATGAAAACGGGCACTTATGAGAATGAAAAGGGAACTTTTTTCATAGATGAAAAGGGGCATTTATGAGAAGGGAAATGGGCCCTTTTTTAATGAGGGCACTTATCATAAGGAAAAGGGGCACTTATTAAAAAGGAAAGAGGGCACATGTGAAAATATAAGGTGCGCTTATTCGAGTTAAACCAAGCCTCTTACTCCCATGGTTGTGAGTTACACTGGGCCTATAAATATGATCACCAAAGTATTAAAGTCTCAAATATTGAATATGACAATGTGTTATATATTATGTCAAATGTTATTGTATAAATTTCATAGAAGAACCATTTTTCAAGGACTATGATTTATACCCGCTAAGTCCTTGTAAACTTATTTTCAAGCTACATAATATTATAACACTATTATGTAACACCAGTAATAATCAATCAGCCGACTAACATTATTTATTGTCCAACAAATAAATAAGTCCACCAATAATCTGTTAATCTATAAATCAATCACTCATGCACACACTCGCTTAAAGGTCATTCAGATTTGATGCGGCAAATCAATTACTCACTTTCTTCATCGATCTTCGGTCGTTCAATCAATCAGCCAACCAACCAATCCATTAATAATCTGTCAATCTATCAACCAATCCATCACTTAATCAATAATTCATAAATCAATCAATCAATCAATCATTCACACACTAGCTGAAGGCTCGTACAGATGTACTGTGCCATATCTGAACAAGCCTTTACTCAGTTAGTCAATCAATCATTAATCAACCATCAATAGATAAATCAAAATCTTAGTGTTCTCTTTCTTTCCATTATCCTCTTTCTTCCGTGGCGTAACGTATGTTAAATTTGGAGCATGTAGGGAATTAGAACTCCCTGAGGGATGTCATTTAATTGGGTATTTAATATTTCTTTTTTTACGAGGGGGATCATGATAGAGAGCGATATAATATATCAATCTACTTCCCAAGATTACAAAAAAACTCTACTTCTCTTTTCTCTATTTATGCATGTCTACATGTCCACCTCTCTCTCTCTCTATCTCTCTCTCTCTCTTTCTCTCTCACTCTCTCTCTCTCTCTCTCTCTCTCTCTCTCTCAGACACACTCTTTCTCTCTCCATCTCCCTCTCTCTCTCTCTCTCTCTTTCCCTCTCTCTCGCTCTCTCTCTCCATGTCTCCATGTGTCTCTGTCTCTCTCTGTTTATTGTCCGACTCCCTCTCTCTAGTTATATTCCCTCCATTCTCTATTCCCATTTCTACCTTGTTTTGCTATTCAGCGGAGAGGGTTAACACACTACCACTGCCCATCAGCATCATCATCATCATCATCATCAGGATAATAATCAACCCCATCGTAACCATCGTCATGATGACCATCATCATCACACCACCAAAGTTAGACACACGACTATTAACAGTTTTGTTTTAGATAATTTAATACGAAATTTAGTTAGGCCTACACAAAAATTAATTATTGTATTGCAATGTAGAAGCGATTAATTATTGAAAACAGCGAAAATCGATCTTCTCACGGTAATAATAATTACACGGTATGCCACTGTATGTAATAAATTTCATTTATACAGTGATTCACTGATTATGGTAACAGATAATTATGAAAGATTCGCTTTCCCCGTCAGCGGAAAGCAATTTTTAAAGATTACGATGAACAATAAGATAATAAGATTAATTCTTGTAATCATAATTATTTTCATAGTTATTGCCATGCACGAAGCACGTATACATAATGTTTGCTGGAGGATACACCCGAATCACGGGCGATTTATAACCGATACAAAATTAATATGTTTAACTGTATTATCAAATTATTTTTAACCTTGTTTTCCTTCATTTCTGTTTTCACATGATTTAGATGTACATATTCCTGATCATGAGAGACAGTCCCGCTGCCGAAGACCACTGCAAGTTGTAGTATTAAATATTGATGTGAGGGTCAAACTTTATGCGGGGGCGTACACAGCTTTCATCTGCTGGATATACATTATACCACTGCAAAGCTTGTCCTGTTATTGTCACGTCGGAAACACAAAGATGGTATTTCCCTTGCTAGGTTGGATAGATTTCGAAATGCTTTTTTTGAAGTGGGCAATGTATCTTCCCGTCCATGTTCTCTCTGAGGACAAAACAAATGCACCACACTGTCGATCTCGAAGACACATTCTTATTGCTTCGTTCTCGTCGTGTACGGACAGTACACATGTCGCAGCGAGTTGTCTGGTTCTAGAACACCAGTAGTCCTCCCCTTCGATGATATTTTGATCATGGTATACTTGGTAGTGTGTATCTATAAGATGGATAATGGAGAAGAAAAAACCCGAAGACAATAAGGTTAGTTTATACGCATGTTTGGTGAAATGTGGAAAATTTTGTCTTTAAATTTCGACACGGGGTTCAAAGAAAATGCACACACAATTGTGTACACTATATTTCATGAAATCAGATCATGTTGACTCGGTTATCAAGAGTGCGTTATTTTCCTGACGAGAAACATTCTGTGATGTACAAGATTTTAAGGTTTTTCTTTTGAATACACGACTACGTAGTGATTACTATCATTATTACTTTTTTAATCTGTGTTGCCGATTACTTCTTCAAACTTGGAGCAATAAATCTCTATCTTCTTACCATTGATATCGAAGGTATGTGCTTGGTTCGTATATCTTCCCTGCTGATAGTGGTCGAGTATTGTCTGCATATGTTGCAAGCACTGTCTTGGAGACCAGGAAGATTTTTCTGAGAGTATAGAAAGAAGGATTATATTACTCTTAATGAATTTTAGTATATAAAGCTTCGTTAACAACTAAATGTAAGTTTTTCAAACTAGTATGCATGCATATTGGTTTTCAAGACAGATTTAGTGACCCTGTATGGTAATGACAATTGCCCTTTTCCCTACCTCAATCTCTCTTTTTATTTCGAGATCCGGCGCCTCACCTGATGCATTTCCAAGCTGGGAAGCAACTATATAGGTTTGATGATCATATATTTTGGATATTTTATAATATTTCTTGGCTTCCAAGATTAATGAAATCATGGACCCTCAGCGACTGGGTCCATGATGATACTTAGTTAACTTTTAACTTGTAACAAGCAAAGTGTAAGCCTAGTTAGGAAAGAAGATATTCATTGAATGATTTTTTTTTTTCTTCATAGAAATATATGCCTCTCTAAATATAAAATTGATAAACATTTTTTAGCTTGAGTAAGGAACTATACTTACTTGTATTATTGATAAGCTGTCCTATAAGTTCGCTCATCCCGGGTGGTTGTTCTAGCTGTAGGAAGACAAAGAACTTGAGGTAGGATTGCGCCATGTTGGACTTCTGACGGTAGTTGGAGCAGACTCCATTCTGACATAAGGCGTAGACCCTGTTGTCAGTCCCCATGTCGATGCCACAGTCTGAGCTCGTTGAGCACGATGGAAGATTGTCGTCGACATCATCGAGGTCGGCCAGTTTGATCTGCAAGATTATTGTATGATAAAAAAAGGGTTGAATAATATTGAGCAAAATAAGGAGAAGAAAGCATCTTGAGTTGTCTTGCTCCGAGCGCGTGAAGATGGCGAATAAAACTTTGAAAACTTTTTGGGTGACAGCCACTGATTGCTCAAGATGCAAGATTCAAGAATGAAAATGACTTCCTTCTAATAATCAAATAAACAAAAAAATGAAATATATAATTCCACTGGAGGAAGGAGGCGAAATCCCCTGAAAGCACGAGGGCTGCTCATACAAATGTGTTTTGTTTTATCTAAAAAAGAATAATATATTTTCGATATGCAGCTAAAATTGTGATGAATTTGGTAAAACATCGATGATTTAACTTGTCATAGTTATGATAGCTTATGGTAAGCAGTCGACTAGTTCGCAACATCCGAGTTCGAATCAAGTGCTGCATTTGCTGATTTTTTTTTGGAGATAATATATGTTTGTCATACAATACTAGTATCACTTATGCGTGATCACATTTTCTTCATTGTCATGTGATACTCATGTGTCCTAAACTTGTGTTTTCTTTGCAAGTAGGGATTCGTGTGAAAATTAGGACCCTTGTAAATCTTGAAGCGTTCCCAGCATGCAGCTGATAGTTTGATACGTGACTAGCCTGACCTAACGCAGTTTGACATCCTTTTTGATGATTTTGTAATCTGTGAGTATCAAAATAGCATCACATCAACACTTCGTAAAGGTTTGGCACGCTTGTTTCAAAACACCATTCAGTCCTACTTTCGTAAGTATGGGGTGGCGTTGGTGTATCCAGTAGAGGAAGGAGCAGGCGTACGTCCGCCCACCCAGGCACGTACTCAGGATTTTTTCAAGGGGGGGGGGGGGGGGGGGGGGGGTTTAACATTTATAAATCGGTATGAAAATTTCGCAACGACTCTGCCAGCCGCTGAATAAGCGTGGGGTGGGGGGTGGGGGGGGGGGGGGGGGGTAAGAGGTTACTTTTTTCTTTTTTTTTTATCCCAAAAAAAATCGCAACGACTCAGCCGACCGCTGAATAAGGGGGGGGGGGGGATAAGAGGACACTTTTTTTTTCTTTTTGGTCTCGAAATTTGGAAATTTGACATTTTGCTCAGTTGGGGGGGAGGGTAAGGTCACCTTTTTTAGGTCGGCCGTGGGCATAATTTTTCTTCTTTTTTTTTTCCTTTTTTTTTTCAAAAAAAAAAAAAAAAAAAAAAAAAAAAAAAAAATCAAAAGGGGGGGGGGGGGGGGGGTTTTAGGTTTTTTAGGGGGGTTTACGTACATAAAATTACCAAAGGGGGGGGGGGTTTAACCCCCAAACTCCCCCTGCGTACGCGCCTGCGCCCACCCCCCCCCCCGTATTTTGAAGGCACTGCAAATATGTAAATGAATGAATTAATGAATAATTAATAAATAAATAAATAAATGAATGAACAACTAAATAAACTAAAAGAATATATCAATCAATTAATCAATCAATAATGCATAAAATTTAATAGGATACGAATAAAGTAAATATAAATTAATAAAGTGAAAATGTCAATATTTGTAGTAGGTGGGGCTTCCAAGATCTCCTATCCCCCTTCCCATTTAGGGAAGGATGATCCACCCATCCATTTTCTAATTACTGGATATGCCTCTGGAAGATATGTTAGTGTGGCATCACATTCTATTTATTTTTGGATATAAATTATGTAGTATGGAAGATGAATCGTGATTATATGTTTTTGCTAATCAAAGCAGCCACGATAATATAAAAAGAGGTGATTACTTTGGATGATTTGGATGATTAGGCAGAGTGTGAGAAAAAATATCCGGGCAGGAAAATAGACCATGCATAAATCATTAGATGCAACATCTCGGAATAGAATTAGAAGCCCCTTCTCGCCGCACTCGTGCGTATCAAATATTAATGATTTAACTGTCCATCGGGAAACCTGAGGACGTTTCCTCATTCCGCATGAGTGCATTATGTCTCGTTAATGTTATCAAGGCTTAGACCAACGTCAACGCTCTATAGGTAGCTTGTCGAATCGAGGAAGAGATATGGTAAATCGAGTCTTATAATTTATGAACCATCTAGTTTGCAGATATAACATCAAAATCATCAGAAACTAATTGTACATTGATCCAGAAAAAATGAGTTTTCTTAGATTTTTTTTCTTCGGCAGATTATTGTTTAGTGATTAAGTCATTGCAAGAGCTCTTGATGTGCTAAAATCTGTATCATAAACTTAATTTAAAATTAATAACGATGGCGATTTCCTAACTTCTAACGGTAAGTTATTTCATAGTTTTGGGCCTGCGCATGCTCGATCTCCCAATGTTATTTTTGTTTTATGTGATGGGGCATGCAATAGAAGAGTTGTTTCGTCACACTGAGTGATAAAGTCAGTAAGGTTTACTACGAGACTGTCTTTATTTTATAATATTTTAACAAAGTGTAGGTTGTTCTTTTAAGTATAGCGGATCTATTTTAGTCTGTGTTTAAGGTTGCCGAAGTATATAAAGCCATGTTCGTATACGAGAAGGACGGAGCACATCATCTCTCTCGACTGGAGAGTATGACTCTGGAGGAACAAATTGCCCTGATCATGCCGATAATGTACGGGCGGAGTGGGAAAGAAAATAAGATGCCTTTCATCAAGCTATGAACTTAGGAAATTTAATATATACTTGGTGCATGTATAAGTGAATATATTCTTCCTACCTCTCCATCAACGATGACGAACTGAGAAAGCTTGAAGTCGTGAACGGCCATTGATCCCAATGGTGACTCAGCAAGATAGACCATCAGCCGACTTATACCAAGACATACCTGATATAGATCAGAGCATTACATGTCATTATAAAAATAGATCATTATTTTAATTTTTAAGAAGTCAGTGTCAGAAGGAATTAGCAGGGTCATCATTGAAAGACGATTGTTAACGATGATTACATGTTTTTTGTGTTTTTTCTGCAACATGGTACATAAAGAAAATAGTCACTAGTATTTACTTTGATTCGTCATTATAACGGTGATATCACAAAATCGCTAAAGATAATAACCATTCGCATGGGCTCTTTCATAACATCGCAATTTGACAAGCCTTTTCATGATTCTACATGCCTGTTGTTTTTGGTATATCCCATGTCATTAATAACATGCCAAATGTAGATTTATTCTTGCAATTGATGGACAGAATTGTAACGAATGAAATAAATAACAAGATACATACCCTGAGGCGGTCCTCCCATGGCATCTGAAGGAGATTGATAAAGGTAAGAGGTGTACCACGCTCTACTATGGCCAAACTTGAGGGCGTCTTAGAGCCTGACCCTCTGAACGGACCATCACCCTTGACACAGAAACCTAGAAGCTGCGGAAGAAAATGTAAAACGTTGATAAATATGATATCTAATGTAATGTATGTAATTTAAAAAATGTAGATTGAGCTGACTAAGTAGGAAAAGAAGATAAAAGACATAACAAAAAATGTGAAATGACACAGATAAGGCAAATACAGAAGAGGCGTTCATGTAGCAGTGATGATCCTAAGTCGATGTGATCTTTAACTCATTTTCGATATGTTCTAGATGGCAGTATTTCGAACATAATTATGTACTGAAAGATACGAAGAGAGAGAGAGAGAGATGAATGGATGTGGGGACGATTTTTTTTTCTTCTTCAATTTTACTTTCAGAAAGTAATGAAAAGAAGAAAACAAATTGGCATGACACTCTACAAAGTATTGATTCAATTCTTCAAGGTGTTTTTTATTTTCGCTCTAGAGATCTGAGTTTTCTCTCCATGTAGTACATGCAATGGAATAGTATGCGTTAAAAACAGCACAACGTACTATTCTCACCTAGGCCTACGTCTTGTCGAACAACAATCTTGGGCACCCCTTTACAGAGTACTTTTTTAAATCGCATCTCACCCTATCACCCGAAGACTTACGACATGCATGTAATAACCAATCAAGTCGTTCAATTTAAGAGCTATTCACCTTGTAACTGTGTTCGGAACACGCCACAAGGCCTTCTCGATCGTGAAAAAGAACTTCCAACGTGAAAGTAATTGAATTTGTCATCTTTTCGCGTACGAAGTCGTCGTATTTCTTCTATCATTGAGGTCTGACTATCAATAGCGACAGCGGGGTTGATTTGATTCATTCAACCGTTACGCTCAGAGCATTCATGTTGTCACTATTCTCCTTCTCTCAGATTCTTTCACTCCTGCTGCAACACAGTCGTCAGGTAACTGCACTTTTCTTGCCCATCCTATAAGGGCATGAGGAGATAACATTCCAGATGGGGATGAGGCATTTTATCAACGATGCTGGAGTGACAAGATACAGTATCTTCCATGTGGGGGGGGGGGGGGGGGGTAACCAGGAATGATTGATGAGGCTGTCAGTTTTAATCTTTACCTGATCATGTAAGGAATTCAATTTAAATCTTTAAATCAAGATGTAAAACTTAAGACAATTCTATTTTGAAGAAAAACAAATCGGAAAACACCACGGCAGGTCACGAAGCTAGATCCATATAGACATTCAAAATATTTTACTGATGCAAGTGATGAAGAGGCCAACATTGTTTTTCAAAACCAGAAAAAACAGCCACTAAATTTGCGGAGAGCACTAAACCTCCATGTACACGTACTTCGTTTTGACTGACAGTCGAAAAATAATAAGATCAGCAGTCTAATGAGGAAACGCCCTGAGGGGAGAGTGCGTGGTTAACAAGCTTATCATAACCTAAAATCAAATTTCTCTTCAGTGATTTGATAACAAAAAGTCGAATATGATCTCCATTAATAATGTCAACCATTTTGTATTAGAGTAGGTGTGCAGTAATTTAGACGTATAATAGCTGAAAAGAGAAGCAGGTGTAAGTGAGAAAGGGGGAAGGGGTGAAGGGAGGCGTGAGGATGTGCCTCCGTGAAGCTATACGCTAGTGGTCATCCTGACAATTTCACACCACTTATCCCCATCCCGCGGAAATTGCCACTTCAACCTGTCAGAATGCTCTACTTCTATCTCTCTCCCCAAGAGATGCGAACTGATTCTATATTTTCAGAGCACGATAAGGGAACGGCGTAATCTCGGCATGTTTAGACAAAATAAGATTGGGAAGAAATGGCTATAATTGACGGTAACGTTTTAGATATGTTCAAACAAGCAGGTGCTGGTACCTCCTTGGTTCAAATCAAACCAGGCTACCGTTAACTGCACAACATCACATGCCTTATAAATGACTTGTCCTACACAATGTTGGTATAAAAAAAAAAGTGAATGCTGTTCAGGCTCGTTGGGTTCTTTCGTTCCGATCATTTCGGTATTCATCACCATCTTTGATTGAATTGAAGATTATTTATTAACTTAAATTAAGAGGAACATTATTTAAGAGATAACAATTTAATTTAAGTTGAAATAAAAACAGAATAAAAAAAACAGAAAAATATACCCTGGCGCAGCAAAAGAAGAAAACCGAAAATGAAGAAACTAGTCAACTTCAATTTTTACGAAACCTATAGAATGGGTATTGTCGGATTACAATAGTGCATTACTGCTTTAATGCTGACGTCCATCGCAGCACTAGATACACTAGTTCCCCCTTTTACAAGAACACGTCACGTGATCAACATCAGACGATATTAGCATGGACGTGGGAAGGCGCCAAACGAAGACGACATTCCAACCCCTATCGTAGATGTTCTCATTTTCTTCTCTTCGCCTCGGGTTAAAATGAAATCAAGCTGGGGCAATGTCTCGAGACATTGACTATGTCAGTTCATGCATGGACCTTCTACGAATTCATGGGAGAAAGAAGATGTCGCCCCAAGCGCGTCATGTCTTGCCGACTTTCATATCTATTCGTTTTACATTCCTTTTTTTAGTTGATGTGAATTGTCTTCATATCTCTTTTAATCATTGTTACCAAAAGCACAGAGTCAAAACGAAGTACTCGACTTGACACAAATTAAATGCCGACTTTGAGGCAATTATCCGGATAGCAAAGAGTATTGGATAGAAATCTGAAAACCGCGCTTTTAATATTCTTGTAGGATGAAGGATAGTCCTTTTACTTCAATATACATTGTGACAGATCTGCGTATCACCAATATCCTGTCACTGATTAATCCCACTAGATCTATACCTTAATCACTCTACCTGGAATGAATGTAATTTCGTCAGCACGAAGATGACGTTCACAATAATTGTGTTTCGCAGCATTAAGATGAGGGATTATAACGAAAGTGCCAATCAAATGCATCTTTAAAACAAGGTAATTGTAGGCTAATTATAACGTTTCTATTGAAATGCGAAATGAAGGAATTTTCTATATCATAGAGCTTACTTCCGATGAAAATAATACCTGGTTCCAAAAAAGTTACCGTAACTCTTTCTGGTCTATATCACATCATTTTGTTTACACTAGAAATTACTGTGTAAACTGATAACCATAAACTTTTCAGACCCTAAGGTTGTAATCTGTGTTGGTTACTCGTAAAAGAGAAAACAAAACAAAATCTTGTTTTTAGTATGAAATATTGAAGGTAAAGTTCTAGAAATTGTGACAGGCTATGATTATTCACACATGAGAGAGAGAGAGAGAGAGAGAGTTGAAGAAGTTGACTTCGACGGGGAATGACCTGAACGATCTGTTATCTCCACGGTAGAACTAATATATACACCAGGGGATTCCAAGCTCTCAGATCGACGGGACGATGACCTCTTCTTCCCATCTTCCAGACGCGTTTATATGGTAGTAAGTGGTGGTGGTGGTGATGATGATGATGATGATAGGGGTGGTACAAAGTCTTTAGAGACCGACGGGGACGATGACCCCCACCCCCTCTCTAATCCTCTCAAAGGGTTGATTATAAGAGCCGGTGATGATGATGATGATGATGATGATGATGATAGGGGTGGTACAAAGCCTTCAGAGACCGACGGGGACGATGACCCCCACCCCCTCCCATCCTCTCAAAGGGTTGATTATAAGAGGCGGTGATGATGATAATGATGATGATGATGATGATAGGGGTGGTACAAAGCCTTCAGAGACCAACGGGGACGATGACCCCCACCCCCTCCCATCCTCTCAAAGGGTTGATTATAAGAGGCGGTGATGATGATAATGATGATGATGGTAATGGGGGGCAAGAGAAGTAGATGAGGTGCAGGGGTAATTCAAAAAGATGTCAGATGAGAGAGGGGCAGCAGTTTTTCCTAGGAACATAACCGACATGACCTTTTTTTAATTTTCATTTTCCCTTTTTTCTCACTGTTTTTCCTCAAGGGGGCGGGGGTAGTCATTTTGGCCACCTAGATCTACCCAAGGGGGTGGGGGGGGGATACGTCTTACAGGTAGTATCGTTGAAAATAAGGAAATTTGCTTTGTGTTATAACCAGAGGAAACTGGACACTATATCTCTTTCTATAATGTCTATGAAATGACGGTGCTTAAGTTTGAAACTGATCCAAATTCTGCCTTGAATAATAGGATTAGGCTAAGTTATCTGTATACTAAAAGCTATTAGCATGTAATGCAAGGATGAAACCATCAGTCTATAGTAATACATATCTCTGAAAGAAGATAAACTCGCGAGAAGAAAAAAAAGTTGCGATATATCGTCTTATAATGCACTTTAAAATGTTTCTGAATTTACAAAGCAGTGAGTCATACCCACCCAAAATTTTAGGACCGTTTTTATCGTTCTTATTGCTTGTCGGTAATTTTTCGGGTAATTTTTCGGCAAATTTGGCCCGACGGCCCCCCTCCTCTTGAAAATGATCTAACAACGCCCCTGGAAGACGCTAGCGAGCAGAAGGCGGCCGAGCTATATTGGAAGGCGAAGACAGATGGTGGGGCTACACAGTCGCAAGTAACACAAATGGAGCCTTAGTTAGCGTAAACATGCGAAATATCTATTGGCGTATCTTAGCAATGATTCTGTTTCCTCTTGCAGGCTCTTCTTACAGTGGGAATGTGAGGAACTGAAATCGAACCTCACTGAAAGGCCGTGTTAAAGATATCCTTAAAGTAACGTTCACATGCCGTACAGTCGTGAGTTGAAGAACCTTCTATTTAGTGCCTCACTATACAAGTAATATAAACCTTGCAGCCCCATGCGACCATCCTAATAATGTCAACCGACCCCTATCATGCCAATTACTTTAAGTTCCTCACTGTGCCATGTTTTCGAAACAGTTTTTAAAGTTTGTTGGACCTAGAACTCGACAACTTGCAAACAGACTGATATTGGAATCTTAAAACTATAAAACAGCATTGAACAAGTTCAGTTCAGTTCTGTCAGTTCATTTTATTCAAAACCACACAAAACATGATACAATCTGTTACATAAAAAAGAGACTGGTAACAGTACATTAATCAACATATTTTAACTTGATTACATCATAAACTGAATGGTTTTAGGACCCTTTAGAAGCTAAGTTTGTGAGCGGGGCCCGGGGCGGGGCCCTATAGTCAACAAAATACATTAACATTAAAGAGAATGTAAGGTATAGGGATGTAAATACTAAGCTACAGAATATAGAACACACAAATACTCTCTCACACACACACACACACACACACACACACGCACACAGCAAACACACTGATGAGTAAAGGTCCTTAGTGGTCAAAAAGCATTTGAGAATAAGAAATTACTAAGATGCAAAGAAAAATTATGTCAGTCTTTCAAGTAGGTACGTTTTAGATAACCGTCTAAACCTGGAAAGAGTTGTACTATTTTTTTTAAATATCATCAGGCAAACTGTTCCCTTCTTTAATGCAAGAGATACGGAAAGAGGTCAAAGTGACATTTGTTCTTGCAAAAGGCTTATGAATAAGATACCTTTGATGTGTATTATAATTATGAATTTGCGAGTTTTGACGGAATAAATATGTTAACGTACATTCATGAGGCATAGACTGAAGTTTAAACATAAACAATACGCAATTGAACGACACAAGTCCACATAGTGGTATCTTTAAGGACTTTTAGATTTGCACAACGACAACGTGGATTGCTACGATCGACGTCCTTTTAATGCACTGCCTTGAATGGACGTCACACGTATCAGTCCACAAAAATCTAAAAGTCCCTATTCTAAGTCGAAGGAACAATGAAGAACTTGGATGGCTCTAATAAGAATTAGTAATAAGCCTTATTGCCTTCTTCTGCAGTTCTCTCAGCTTATCAAGATATGACTTAAAAGTGTTTCCCCAAGCAACATTACAATATGTCAAATAAGGAAGAAGAATACTATTATATAATATTATCAGCACTCTTTCGGGTAAAATAAATTTTAATCTAAAAAATGACACTACACTTCGGGACAACTTTGTGCACACAGCTTTTTAATGAGTTTTCCAAGATAAAGGCTCATCCATGGTTAACCCTATAACTGAAAATTTTCACTAAGCGCAACATCATGGCCTTCAACATTAAGAAAAGTAATACTATCTGGAAGCTTTATACAAGATAACAATCTTCTTTATTACCTGATATTGTATTTATTTCATTCGTTACAGGTTTAAGCTTCTGATTGCAAACGTACAACGTCATTTTGAATAACTCTGCGGAGCAAATTATATTTTGGTTGGAATTAGTTCTTAAGTCTTAACTTCTTAATTAAGGAAGTGGTGAGTTAGGTTATAAAATGATTTCATATTTCATCCCTATTATGGAAGTAGCACTTTAGTATGAAAACTATTGTGCTATAGAATATTTCTCTCATATTAGTGTTTTTCTCCAGAAATGTATCATTATTTGGAATAAATACTTTTTCACAACATTGTGTTTATCAAATCCATTTCTGAATGCAACTAATCTTAATTTATAGTATTTTGGTGTTTATAAGAATGTTACACGTTTGTCTATGATTATGACGGTTCTATAACAACACTTTTTAAATACTAGATAAATCAATCATTAATTTTGTATCAACCTCGTAACGTTCCTTCGTCCCTTTCTAGTCTCACCTCCTAATCAATGTACCTCTATATCCACCTATATTGACTATATTTCCTCGTGCATACAATACGTTTCACCAGAATGTATCCACGGGTCTACATGAAAGAAATAACATGCTTCGAATCCCGATCACAATACTTCAAAAGACAAACTTTAGACAAATAAACCCCAACCTACGGCTAAAAGTACTTTTAAGAGAAGCGATGTTTTGTTCCGAAGTTTGATCAAGGGATTAACAGTCTACCGCTTCTGTACTGGAACAGTTACAAGTAAGTTTTATTTGTCATTCTTGTTTGGTGAGACAAGACGTAATGCTAAGTGCTTTCGACTATTTAGCCTCTGCTGATATAGGGGGTCGATTTGGTAGAGACCTGTCAGAGACTAAAGATTATGATTAGCCCAAAGCAATCCTTTACTGAAACACATCGCATTGCCTATAATGGTCGTGCACAATTTTGATTTGATACTAATTTCAACTTACGTTTAGTACATCATTTCCCAATCTTAAAGGGCACTCCAACCCATGAAATAATTTCGTTGATATAAAAGCAGACAAAAAAAGGGAACATAATTACGAAAGTTTGAAATGAATTAGACCAATGATAAGATAGTTATGAATGTTTGAAATATGAGATCTATATTATATGAGAACTTCAAATTGGCACTTTGGTCAGAGGGTTCTGACTTATAGTCACGAATAACTCTCCCGTTTGTATAGTGTCCAAAAATATAATTAATTTTTGTTTTTCTCCTAAGTGCCTTCTTCCTGGGGGCACTACCGAGAATATAATAGACAGCATATTAATATAGGTCCTCTAAAAAGAAAAGACACTTGCGATTCATACATTTTGAAGATTTTGTATGTATTTTTTTTGTTGACATTTGTGTGTTGAAAAAAAAATGGGAATGTATTCCGGCTCTGCGTCACAGTAACATTACCATTTTGAAATGTCCATTAGTGTGGTGATTGCAACTTTAAAAAAAAAAAAAACTTTCTTATTTTTTGTCCCATTTCATTCAAGTTTTTAACCAGTCTGCTTCTCTGATTTTCTGCCTTCTTGAAGAGTAGTAGTCTATTCCTTTAATATAACAAAATAGGGGCGGGGCAATCGTATCTTTATGATTGATTGGAAGACTTGTGATAGAATCGGATCAATCGCAAAACTTCTAACTTCTAACTTGAAATTGTTTATTATGCGAACTGTCTTGTGAGGACATTTCTTGTAAAGAGAGAGATGTTGAACTGATAAAAGGCTCTCTCTTTTTTCTTTCTTTTTTCTCTCTCTCTTGCTCTCTCTCCTCACCTTTGTGTCCCACTTTTTGATGCATGGTAGCCCATTATATTTGGTGCGTATGATGTTTGATCTGAGTGTTCTGCCGAATGCTCATATCATAATGGAGGAAATTGGAACTGACATTTCCTTCAAAATGTCAATGATTCGCGCCTATCGATCCGTCATTTTTCTCATAAATTGACTCGAATACAAGAGAGACAACATCGTTGAATATGGTGCGCTCTATTAAATGCAACAAAACACTTCCAGTGCAAAACTGCAAAAAGGGAAGGTATAACTATGGTTAGAAATATGTTCCCGAAGAAGAGGGAGGGAGAGAGAGAGAGAGAGAGAGAGGGGGGGGGGGGGTATGGGAGGGGTCGGTCGAAAATAAAGAGGGGTAATGATATAGTTTCTCAACGTCAGATTTTTTTTAGGTATCAAGTAATTCTGCATATTAATTGATGCCTATATGAATGTGAATCCCAGCCCTTAAATTAAGGAGATAAAATGGTGGCAGCGGTGGGATTTTATTATCAAATATCGGCAAGAGGTAGAACGTATTCGAAACATAGCCTTACATCTGCATGGGCAAGTCCGAGCTATTGTTCCTAATACGTCACAAACGACTTCAATTATTATAACTGATTGACTTAAGTTAATAGCCCTACTAGAGTTTTAATATCAGACCATATTATGTAAAATAAAAAGACTCATTTGACGTCAATAAAATCATGGTGAGTGCTGTGTGACGTACGGGAGAGCAAATTACCAAATACCTTGGACTTATTTTATATTAAAATATTTCAATGACAGTGACTTGGGATGATTGTCTCTCAGGTAACACAATCATTCTTAATTTATTTGAGGAGAATCCCGAGTAAATCTGTATTATCTTGCCTCAAAGTCATGTCTGCAACCGTACAAAAATGCCAGGTTATTGCTTTTAAAGACTCACAAAGGAATAATTTCTTTTTTACCCTCATCATGGTTTTGGAGAAGTCATTCAGATGACAGGAAAAAGCTTACTGTTTTGACCGGCTCTCAAACCTCCTTTTTTTTTCTCTCTCTCTCTCTCTCCTTTAGACACTTGTTCTACGATTCTCCTGTTTGAATCTGTGTACATCTCTAGCACCAATAGCGATTCCTTTTCATCATTTCTCCCTCCCCCATCATGCACATTCCCTTAGTTCCTTTCTCTAGTGCTTCCTTTTCACCTCTTTTTCAGTTCTTATTCTACTTCTTTCAATTACTTCTCTCTCTCTCTCTTCTAAACTCTCTGTTTGTCTCTATCCTTTTTGCAAATCTTGTAAATCGCTTCTTATCCATGGATGTCACGTTTCAGTCTAAATAATTCGATGCTTCAATCCCTTGTACGGATTTGTACCTGTCAACAGCTTTCCATTAATGTATACATGCAGCTCTGCGTTATTTCGACATTCGTGTGCGAGCATCCCAAACTCATGAAAAGAACACCGCGCGCAAGGAATCCACCTACCCTCTTCGTAAATGATGAGGAGAGCAACAAGCACTTCATCTAGGCACCCCTTGATTCCTCATCAATCACCAGACTTCAACATATTGCAACGTTCGGCGATTTAACCCAAGCCAAGAAAAGTAACGAAAGGGGTATCTTTTATCAAGTTGGAGCGGCCCATTCTCTCCGATCTTCAACGTCAGGTTCTTGGTTTAGACAAGGGGTACACAGAGACTCTAATTGTTATGGATTGACTTTGAAAGGCTTGCACGGCAATTTGTCCATCTTTCATCCTCCTAATCAATCATTCTATCGTATTCCCCTCCTAATGCCGTGACCTTTGACCTTAAATCCAGCTCGAAGTGATGGATTGCCTCGGTGCTCGAATACTGCGATGTCGGGTTGCACTACCATATGCTCGGTGACATTTTTTAAAGTGTTCCAACAGCCAATGTATCCATCGGATAAGATCTGGGAAATAATCCATTCCGCTTGGCTTGAGAAGCTCGTCTGAGAGTAATTATGTGATCACGATGCGATAAGATATCGACTTAATTCATTCCCGAACTTAATCGTATTCGAAACAAATCGAGCAAGGAATTATGAAATATCATATAAAGTCAACGCCGTATACCTTTAACTATTGGGCACAATTCATGATATGGATATAGGTCCTGGAGAATTCTTCCTATACATTGAAAACCTATGAACTCTTTAAAGCCTTGAAGAAACATAGCGTGATGTGAAAACAGTTGGATCGGGAGCGCGCGGGGGGGGGGGGGGGGGTGAGATAGTAGAGCATTGTTTTTCATATTCGGAAGAATACAGTCATCTATATTAGTTACAAGATATTGATCATGACTTGTTTAACCTGTTCGTATATCCTACTATGACAGGCCCATAACTAGGCCCAGACTTTAGCGATGTGATGAATGGATACATCTGGTGTTTCTTCATCAGACTTATTATCTTTGCTGCAACGCGAAACCGCCGGCGCCACAGATAGACAAATTGACAAACAAGCGTGCAGACAGACAGACAGACGTAAAAACAGACCATTGGGCCTACTCAACAAATACATGTACATATAAATTTATGGCGTAGCCAGGCAACAGATTCTAAGGGGCTCTGGGGCATCATTATCACTCAATGATTACAGTCATGGAATTCGGTCGCCATCTATACATCTGCTTCCTTAACCATTTCCCTCTTTGTAGACGAACGTCTTGGATATTGTTATTCGTCCGACACATGCATGCTTCAACAGAAAATACACAAACTACAAATAATCATACATGCAATATCAAATCTACAACTTGTGGTCATATTCTTCATGAAAATAACACTGGATATTTTATAGTCAATATATATATATATGTATACTTTTATATGTAGATGCGTGAATTCAAAAGCAAAATTAATTTTCACTTTTTTATAATTGTAAAAACAGAACTTCCATGCTTGCCTTGATGTTAGAATGACGTTTCTAGGACATTGGTAAAACATGTCAACCGTTTATTCTACACCTTTCTCCAAAGTTGTACAGGATGTCATTTCCAGAGCAGGGAGATTTAAAGATTTAAACGAAGCTCAAGACAATAAACACTATGAATCCTAAGACATTACAGAATCGTGAAGACATGGGAGTTTATTTTCTCTGATTACCGGGGTAGGTCAGGTTTATGATGAAGAAAAAAAGATTCGGAAAAAGGATTTAAATCCCCGTATATGGATTTCATTCCGCATCTCGTTAGAAGATTTTTTATCAGAAATACCCGTTGCTTGGATGTGCATGTTTTAAAGAAACCAACGAAGAGCTCGACTCATCTACAAAAAGTCATTGAATAAAAGATTTGAAGAAAACATACATACATACATACATACAATTGTCTTTTATATAGCGCAACATCCAACGAATTGCTCGAAGCGCTTTACAGAAAAAATGACATAGTAAACACAAGATAGTACATGTATAAAAGAGTAATTATAATAACAAACAAAAATATTAGAATTACAATTTACTTATTGAAGAGGTACGTTTTTAGTTTTTTCTTGAAAATTTCAACTGAGGGAGAGGTACGGAGGTCGAAAGGGAGGGTATTCCAAATTTTGGGGCCATAATAAAAGAAACTACACTCCCCCGATCTTGAATTGATACGTGGTAATCGGAGGAGCGTGGGGTCGTTAGAAGAGCGGAGGTTGTATTTAAGTCTAGGAGGAGTATGTAGAAGCACAGACAGATACATTGGTGCACAATTATTCAAACATTGGTAGACAATTAGGGAAACTTTGTATATGATTCTGTTATTTACGGTTAACCAGTGTAATTGCTTAAGTAGAGGAGATGCTGATTCATACCTGCTCCCTCCCAAAACAACCCGGGCAGCACGATTTTGGATTCGTTGTAATCTTTGAATGTCTGTCACATTAGCATTCAAAAGAAGAGAGTTGGCATAGTCTATTCTACTGAGGATTAATGATCTTACGACATGATGGCACGCATCAGAGGTCAACAGATTCTTGATTCTAGAGATATTGTACAAATGAAAGTTAAGCGATTTACACAAAGCAGTAATTTGTTTAGACATGGACATTGAAGATTGAAAGAAAATACCTAAGTTTTTGACATTGTCAGACATTTGTACTCTACCATTTCCTATGTTTATACTTATATCACGCGGTAAGTGATGTCTAAGCTTTGGTGACATGACCAGCAGTAGTTCCGTCTTTCCTTCGTTCAGTTTGAGTTTATTTAAGGTCATCCATATACTAATTTCAGAGATACATTGTTCCAGTTTACTTATTTCTTCTTGAAAATTTGCAAGACTTTTGGGGTTGAAACTTGTGTATATTTGTGTGTCGTCAGCATACATATGATATCTAAGACCGTAGCGACTAATAATTCTTCCCAAAGGTTTGACGTATAGCGTAAAAAGGAGCGGGCCGAGTACGGACCCTTGTGGAACTCCATAATCTAAAGTATGAACATCAGAGTAAGTGGTATCTATGCGAACCCGATAGGTCCGACAGTTAAGATACGACCGAAACCACTGCAGAGCCGTGTCACGTATTCCAAATTCTGAGGAAAGCCTATCAATCAAAAATCCGTGGTCAATGGTATCGAAGGCTGCGCTTAAATCTAATAAAACTAGTATCACACCACGCCTTTTATCAATTTCACATAGAATATCATTTCTAACACGGGTTAGTGCAGATTCAGTACTATGATGTCTCCTGTATGCCGACTGAAATTCATCTTGTAAGCTAAGCTCTTCGACATGGGCTGTCAGTTTTGAGGACACCACGAGCTCAATCACCTTGGATATGTAAGCAAGATTAGATACAGGCCTATAGTTTTTAAGTTCCGAAGAATCCAACGAAGATTTTTTCAGGTGAGGAAAAACTATTGCATATTTAAGTTTGTCAGGGAAAACTCCATTCACTAACGAGCAGTTTATGATTGACGTGATAACGGGTACCATTACCTCTGAATTAGCTTTAAGCAGCCAGGTTGGCATGACATCCAGGTCACAGGACTTGTTTGCAGACTTCTTTATGACCCTCTTCACATCTTCATCGCTGACTGGTGTTAAAGCCAGCAGTAAGTCGTCATCCGCTACTGGACCAAGAGGAGGAACATTATCCGGATCTGGAACAGTCCACACTGTTTGCTGATTAGGTGGATGTGCATCAAGTAACTGTCTGATACTCCTAACCTTGCCCTCAAAGAAATTGGCAAAATCATTGCAGAGGCGAAGCGGTTCATCGGACACTGGGAGGACATGCTTTGAACGACCCAGTAATGAACTGACTGTTGAAAACATATTTCTGCAGTTAGACTCAAGAATAACATTTGTGTAATAATTACGCTTAGCTTTCCGAATGATAACATTTAGCTTATTCTTTTGATTAATGTAATTCTGTCGATCCGAAACAAGTTTGGATTTTCTCCATTTTGACTCCAGCGCTCTCTTTAGTTGTCGACTTGCCATCACACTGTCATCATACCACGGAGCACATGGTCTTTGTTTCCGTCTTCGCGTCGTTTCTGGGCAATGTTGATTCAGCACTCCCTGGACAGCACCATACAAGGAAGTCAGCATGTCGTTTACATCACTCTCCGGAAAATCCGCAAAACGTGATGAAAGATCAGCTAGAAACTTCTCACTGTCAATCTGGCGATAGTTTCTGGATTTGATAAGCACTCTGTCAGTACTCGAAGGGGGTGTCTGGATATTCAGATTGCAACGCACTACAAAGTGGTCTGACATGCCTTTGTCAATGACGTTGTAATTGCAGACTATGTCATCTCCAGTCTTCGTAATGACCAAGTCCAGCGTGTGATCACCGTCATGAGTAGGTTCTTCAACGAGCTGGGAGAAGCCTCTTGAAACATGAATATTTCACTTAACCTGCATTCCTAACCAAACCAAACTATTAACGTGGGGTGGGAATATAAATGAATGTCATTACATCGCTTCTCCGAATTTCCCCTGGATACTTGGCATGATCACAATCATTTTCTCCTCCTTTTTCAGTTTCTCCTATTCTTCCTTTCGTCATGTTCAGTGAGTTGATGGGTCAAGGGGGCGTCGCATGGGCCCCCTAGTCCCGTCGGCTACATTTCTCCTTCCTATCCGATATCAGAGAAGTCATTGAGATTGGGAACCCGGTAAGAGTTTGCAAGCGCGTAGCCAGGATTTCATTTTAGGGGGCGCGGTAATGAGCACGCGAAGCGTGCGAATCACTTAAAGAGCGCGCGAAGCGCGCTCCCTAGGGGGGTGGGTGCAGGGAGGGGGGAGTTTCCCCCCTCCCGCGCGAAGCGCGGAAGCTTTGAAAGAAGACGATTCGTTGTACCTTTCTCGACTCATAATCCTTGTCTGAATTCAGTCCCTCCCCTCTCTCGCACGAAGCTTTGACGTTTCATTAAATTATTAGAGAAAGAAGACGATTCGTTGTACCTCTCTCGACTCTTAATCCTTATCTGTATTCAGTCCCTCCCTCCCCTCTCTCACGCGAAGCTTTGACGTTTCATTAAATTATTAGAGAAAGAAGACGATTCGTTGTACCTTTCTCGACTCTTAATCCTTGTCTGAATTCTGTTCCCCCCCCCCTCTCGCCCGAGGCTTTGACGTTTCATTAAATTATTAGAGAAAGAAGACGATTTGTTGTACCTTTCCCGACTCATATTTCTTAATTTGAACTCAGTTTCCCCCTTCCCGCGCGAAGCGCGGAAGCTTTAACGATTCATTGTACCGTTCTCGACTCCTTTTCCCTTTTCTTCCTACGTCCTCTTTCTTTTTTCCTTCTCTTTCTCTCTCTTTTTTTTTTTGGCCGGCGTTTTGGGGGGGGGGCGACCGCCCCCACCGCCCCCCCCTGGCTACGCGCCTGAGAGTTTGAAATTCAGATGGGAGTGAAAGGAGCGCGAAGCAGGGACCATACGGTTTGCGATGGCGATTTAATTGGGGCGTCTCGAATGGAGAGCTCGGGGGAGATGGAATCGGTCTCATTTTGGGGAGCACTCATTCCACTCGATAAAGGACTGTAAACCGACACCTATCACCTACACCGCTTCATTCTTTGTACATTCTTCTTTCTTATTACCCCCTTGTATTTACTCCAAAGAGGTTCAGAGAGTGTAGAGAAAGGGGATGTACTTCCACTGAACCCGACCCTTCCATAATACGGGATAATTATTCCAATTTACAAGAACAGTGACAGAAGTTTCGTACTTCAAAAACGATGTATTCCTTTTCCATGTATCTTCAGCATTTTCGATGAAAATTGGAATGTTTTCTTAAATTAGAACATGAGATTTATAGGTGCAGAAGAGAGCTGTATCAAGTTAAACCTGCATTGCTTATAATTATGCCAAGAAATCATTACCAGGAAATAATTTTAAACGAAAACGTTGAGCAATAATAATTCTATTTGATTGCTGTATGTTTTCAGCTACATCGAACAATAAATGAAAATATGATTCCTTTAAATCTTAACGAAGTATCTGATATTTCTCTTTCTTCATTGACATTTGCATCGTAGATTCCTACACTAATCTGTTGTTATACTATTATTGTTAAGTGTAAGCTGTTTTGTAAATTTGAAAATGAAATACTGCAACCCAGTACATCATCAGGTACGTAAACGTGTCCTTACTTCGGAGTATGTTACTTGAAGCGCGATTACCCTTATTGGACGTTTTGTCTGTACTACCATTATACTGAATGATTGGGGATAATTATTGAGAATAGGCTCTTACTTTTAAACACGGGTAATGACTTAAAAGGCTATTACAATCGAAATTGCAAAATTGGGAGATCATTCCTGAAACTGACCAACCACTAGGGAATTCCGAAGAAAATAAGAGTTTTGTTCAAGGAGGGGAAGTGCTTAAACAAGTTTAAATTGCCAAATTAAGGGTCTTCAAAAGGTTTTGGGGGAATTCTTCATGTTTCGTTGCATCTACTTAGCGCAGCATGTGGTTGCAAAAGAGCCGACAAGCGGAAAATATCGCACCCAGATTACCATTCACATAATGGCTTCGAGCACCAACTTATACACAGCCTCTGTGAGCTTTTTATCATCGAAGCAATTCATAGTCCCTTTCAAAGAGATCTATTCAGCGTAGAAGCCACATCAATTGGGCCGTTAGGAATTAATCTCACTTCATCAGAGAGTTAACAAAACTATCACATGAGTGCCATTACAATAGTGTGCCCTCCATGAAAACTGAAGTTCTTTGTGCTCTCAGCCTTTAGCGGGGTGGAATTGCCGCGCAGTCCTTGCAGCGGGGAGGATTCCCCAACAAAAGATGTGTTCCTGACGGAAACCTCACAAGGAGATTTGTGTAAGGAAATGAGAAAGATTCAGACAACTATCATCGTCCACTCTGAATAAAAAAGAGAATTGTAGATGAGCTTTCGTTGGCTGGTCATATATATCTTCTAACATTCAATATATTCTCGTCATGTTACACTGTAAACAAAATGACGCAGAGTGTTACATTGAAAGCTAATCATATACTATTTTCTAAATGAATATAATGTTTTAATTAAATATAAAAATGCTTTTACATTCACAGTAGAGAGTGCTTGATTGTTTTATATGTAAGTGTGTGTAATTGGGCTTTTACAGACGTGTGTCAATCAGATATGATTATTTACGTATGGGGACCGACTTTTAACGTCACCATCCGACAGACGCGAACCTGCGTCCTCGGCTAAATCAATTTGTAACTCCGAATGTTAGCTGGATTACAGGCACACACCACAACGCCCCGTAAAACATTGTCTACATAATTAAAACATTTAAGACGAAAGAGACATTACTAACATGTCTTGTCAATACTAAAAAAGAATCTGTACACGTAACCGGGTACATTTTAACTTAATCAATATGCACTGACTTGAAAGTGATCATGTCAGTTCCATTTATTATATACAACATGTCTTTAAGAGAATGATCCTTGGGTTGTTTACTAGTTACTTCATTTCAGCAAATCCTTTCTCTCGGTCTTACCTTCGTCTCTCCCACTCACTCTCTCTTTCTTTCCCCATGTTTTTCTCACTTTATACGCCATGCATTCAAATCCGTTAGCAGTTAGGCGGGTTCATTCTTGATATAAAAGTTGTCTCAACAAAACCCCAGCCTTCATCAACAAACAACATTAGTACAATACAGAGCATTTTCACATCGTCTTCTATAGCCCATGAGCCAAATTACTTTTTCTAACCCTGTCTGATTTTCACCCACCTACCATGTTGTAGCACATAGTGGCCAGTTCATTTCTCCGACCCCTTCCCACTTTCTTCTATTCACCCAATATCAATCAATGTCATTGCACTAATCAAACACACCAATGCATGCATGCATGCCCAGCGATCAGAATGAGAGCACTATTAACCCATCGTTCACATTGCCATATAATGAGTAGCTCCAACACCTCTATGTTTAATGGGCAATCTCTCTGCACTTCCATACACGTGGTTGTGCATGCATTGAGATGCGTGGTTGAACTTGATGTAGCGCGTTGCATTTTCAAGGTGTCACGAGTGGGATTTGGGTCTTCGCATGTCAAGCGATATTGGGCGAGAACGAAAAGGTGCACGAAGCGCGCGCTGATCGTGCCCCCTTTTGGCAGGAAAGGCACGAAGAGTCAACAGTGACAAATTGCAATACAATGCAATTCATTTCAGTCTTGTACTCACACCCTCTCTCTCTCTCTCTCTCTCTCTCTCTCTCTCATTTATTTCATTCCCTTCATCTCACTTCTCCTTTCTACGATACGAATCGTTCATCAGTAATAGCGTCTCGGATTTCAGATGAGGTCTGGACATTTCTATTTTCGTGAAATCATTATTCCTCCGTCAGTATATGATTGACAGTTTAGTCATATGTGATAAATTTCTCAATGCTAAGTATGGTCGACGAATGACATTAACATATCGGAGAGTGTGCTGAGTCGGACAGGTAGTTCTTGTATCTCAGTGTAACCGGAGAACTGGTAATACATGCAAACATTTTTCGCAGAGAAAGTGCGCAGGTATCGGCATTAGTATGAATTATGAGTGACATGACCTTTGTTTAAAAATTCTAAAGTGCATTATACATGTACAACAGATAAACAGCTGATGCACAAATGGAAAGGAATGTAAAAGGAAAGTCTTGGATATGAAGACAAGAGTTTTACGTCTGTTTTTATCTCAAGTACTCTTATCAAATACTGTTCCTTCCTGTAAACACCATGCACAAGACGCGAGCTACTCACTGTTTCGCAACAAGAGCGTGAAAAAAGAGAAAGGGGAAGAATGTAAAGTAAAACAGAAAAGGAGTAAATATAGGGAAAGAGAGAGAGGGAGGGGGAGAGAAGGAGGGAGAAATAAACTAAATGGGATTATGATGCAAAAACGTGGGCATATTGATACAGAAGATAGACAAATTAGGCAGCAACACTTTCAACACCATGACTCATTTTTAAAAGCTAAAATCATCACATAACACTTACCTAATCATTACCAGCAATTTACCGACTGATAAATGTTGCAAGAGGGATGATAACAAATTCAAGAATTCAGGTGATAGTGATACTGACTTCAGAAAATATTCCAGATTTTCATCTAAATACTTAAAAATGAATTTTCTATTTTGTAGCTCTTCAAGTGTATTTGTCCTGGATGGCCTGAAGGATGTGTCATGGTATTTACTTGACTCGCATTCTAAGGATTTAGGGTTCGCATCACAGCCCGGTATTAACGCACATTGGTAAAACATTAATCAACATTTTCCACTCTCCATCCAGGTATAAGTGCATCCCTGGTAATTGATAAGGTGAAAATAACTGCAGGGCCCTAAACAAGGAACAGCATTGATGCGGATGATCACTCCCAAACCGTTACAAGTTTACATCCGAATTATTCTCTTCATAATAATGGTCTGATTGTATTACATGATAGAATAAAGATAATAACTAAACTAAATCGCCAGTAAAATGTGATAAAATTAATATAATCTACGGAAGATGTGGAAACCTTAGAAAGAAAAGGCAATAAGTAATTATTGCACTCCCGGTAATATAACCGCCTCTGCCTACTATATGGTGACTGCTGATTTCTCTAACGAAGCCTACAGTTTACCATTCCTCAATATGCAGTTACGATTCATTATGGGAAACGAAAGGATAAACTATCCATGAATGTTCTTATTGAATTTCACACCGTAATTCAATTTCGATGAAACTTAATACAGCTTTTGCGCAGGTTTGATCTCCATGCATGATTGAGAGTCTGGGAGGGTAAAGGCGTCGATAGAGACAGAGAAAGAGAGAAAAGGATAGACAAAATGGAAGAAAGAAAGTAGGGGAAAGGGAGAGAGAATAATGCTCTTACAGTTTCAAAAATGAAAATCCACATATTAGTATAAATCAAGGGATCTCTTATTTTATTTTATGGAATCTTATTTTGCTTGATGCCGAATTGTATATTCTGTCAAAAAAGATGTTGGTAAATTTGGTACGACAAAGCAATTGAAATATTATGTCAACACCCCGGAACGAATTTTACGGCATATTAGGGAAATAAATCCACAAATTTCTGACCTACTTAATTTCATGAATTTGCCTTGAATGATTTTCAATCTATAACCAGATAACTCAATATAAACCTCGCCGGTTCAATGGATTGGAGTCGTGATGCATAGCTCTATCCAGTATTCCAACAATCGTGTTGAGACAGAGACATAAATCGCATACCACTCTTTTTGAGACGAGCTATTAATAAACAAAGAAGGACAATTTATGACATCGCGTCCCATCCCTCAAGCCCTCTTCACCAGAATATCAACGCCTGAGCCTTGACATTAATGTCTGAAACAGAAGATAGTCTGCTCCTAATCAATGTCTAAAATGTTGTTGCCATGGTAATGATGGCACTGATAGCCTCTTGACATTCATCTTCGATCCTGAGGTCGTCAGGAGCAAATCAATCATGTCTTTAGAGTCTCATAGCCCTGTACCCTCTTCAAAAAAAAAAAAATATCTGATGTTGGGAGTGCCTCTACCTCAGGGCCTCCTCGACCGGTCGCCTGCTCGGCTCGTCGACGGAGAGCCGGTGCCATCGTTCCAAGTGGAGTTTGGGGTAGGGGACCCAGGGCGCTTTGTAATTGACCGTGAAACGGATGAAAGGCTGGCAAAACAAATCAATGTCGAATAAATCTTGGTCTTCTACTTCAAAGTAGTCATAGTAAAGCACCTCTAAAAGATGGTGGAGTCTGACAGTGTAAACACGATGCGGAGGAGATGATTGTTTAGAGTAGCTTACTCACTGCAAATTATCTTCCTTTTTCTGACTGAATACTGAACCTATCTTTATTCTCTTTTTAAAAGACTTCTTCCCGGGCTCGCATCATAATTATAATTTATTCAAGATTTAGTATTCACCTATTTTTAATTCCTACCCCCCCCCCCCGTGATTGACAGTTACCAAATAATTTATGCGCTGAGTTGATATTCTTGTAGGCCTGTACCTCCATGTATCACCACTGTGTAGTTTATTCTGACATTTGTATTGACTTGACAAGTATATAAAAGTATCTGCATTAAAAAAAAATGAAAAATTGTCAAATATACATGTCAAATAATTCTCATTTCAGTTTATAATTGGGTATTGCATTATATTCTCAGAAGGAATTAGAAAGTTCTTGAGCATATCAGATCACTTTTTCATTTTGTTAAAAACAAAAAATTTGAACAATTATAAGAATTTATGTTTGTACATGTTTCATATTCCTAATATATTTAACCAGGTTTATTGTTATCGTATTAATAAATACATTTCAAACTTTAAACATATGGATGGCCTTTTAAAAATGGGAATTACTTAATGTGATCGTTATCGAATGTTTTTTATCCTGATTAATCATTTGAAATATGGTAAAGTATACACTTTACCATATTTAAATATAGTAACGTATACACTTTACCATATTTAAATATGGTAAAGTATACACTCTACCATATTTCAAATGATTAATCAGGAACATTAATCATAAACATTCAATAACTCACCCATACAAAAAATGATTACGCATAATGGGTTAAATTTGTGTAATTTGTTACAATTCTTTCATTCTGTGGACAGGGATGACAGTGTCAATGTGAAATGAACTTTTCAACCAAATAATTTCTCCCATTTTACCCCCAACGCCCCCAGATCTCTGCATTCCAATGCAACGTTACTATCGCTCCGCCTATCCAATCTATACATTTATTTTGCACTTAAACGTGACACCGATTTTCCCTCTTCATGACTGCAGCCAATCGAGCCCGAATCAAATTGTAATTTCCAAGCCGTGATGAATTTTGATTGCCTGATGAGGAGGACAAGCCGTTGGGAATGGATAAAGAAAATGTAAGCAGAAGCAGTGATAACGACCTACCCGAGAAGAAAAGGTTAAGTGGGGAGAAATTCGTCACCGAATTGGACCTTCTAAGGTTTCATATGCCGGAGATGCATGTCTTGTTTTGAAACTTTGCAGGTGATGGCTTTCACAAAAATATTGTTATCCATTGCCAGCTTTCATTTATATGCTCGTTCATATGGTATTAATACTTGCCTATGCAGGAAAGCATAATACATAGTAGTATAAGCACAAGAAGTAAATAGCATAAGTAGGCATCGTGAGGTACTGGTTAAGGGAGTCCAAGGGAACATAGGTACGAGTAGAAGTAATGATAAATGATAAACTCAGTAGAAGTACGTATTAAACAAGAGTATAGACGTAATTATAATAATAAGAACAACAGCAGCCATAGTCATGGTAGTAGCAGTAGTAGTAGTAGTAGTAGTAGTAGTAGTAGTAGTAGTAGTAGTAGTAATAGTAGTAGTAGTAGTAGTAGTAGTAGTAGTAGTAGAAATAGTAGTATTAGTAGTAGTAGTAGTAGTAGTAGTAGTAGTAATAGTAGTAATAGTAGTAGTAATAGTAGTAATAGTAGTAGTAATAGTAGAAGTAGTAGTAATAGTAGCAGTAGTAGTAGTAGTAGTAGTAGTAGTAGTAGTAATAGTAGTAGTAGAAATAGTATTATTATTAGTAGTAGTAGTAGTAGTAGTAGTAGTAGTAGTAGTAGTAGTAGTAGTAGTAGTAGTAGTAATAGTAGTAATAGTAGTAATAGTAGTAGAAGTAGTAGTAGTAGTAGTAGAAATAGTAGAAGTAGTAGTAGTAGTAGTAGTAGTAGTAGTAGTAGTAGTAGTAGTAGTAGTAGTATTAGTAGTAAATTCAGCAGCAGCAATGGCGTATTATCTGATTATTTGGTTGTTTTCGCTAGTGTCCCAGTGTTAATACACGGACGAGGATTCAAGGAGAACTAGGAAAGACAAATGGCGTGGTTTAACACAACCTGCTTCGCCGTCATTTTTAGAGGTAGATTATATTTAAAAAGACAAATATTGTGAGGACTTCCTCTTAGGGATCCAAGATTTGCTTGATCAGACGAAGATTCATTATTCCAGTCTACACTTCTTGGACATAAACAGATAAACACTTTCTAATTGGGTATTTTATTGACGAAATTCCAATCATATCTATCAAATGGATCGATAAACATTACTACCCCCCCCCTAAAAAAAATCCTCAAAGATGACATTTATATAGCCTCCAAACAAAATTCATCTTTAATTTACGGGCAAGCGCGTCGTCAGCGAGAACGACGAAGAGCCTCGTTGGATGACTTTGTGTGGTCGGGGCACTTGAGTACTTCGAGAGAGAGAGAGAGAGAGAGAGAGAGAGAGAGAGAGAGAGAGAGAGAGAGAGAGAGAGAGAGAGAGAGAGAGAGAGAGAGAGAGGGAGAACAAAAGGCAAAATTCAGGGGGGATATGTGGTTGATATTCCCCGTTTCCCTACATGACGCTTACCAAAAGTTTATGATACATATTATATTTCGGGTATGCATAAAGTAAAAATCAGAGACGACGCTGTAAATGTCACACTGCTGTAAACAGTTGACAGTGGAGAAACAAAACATTAATATTTTATGACGTTGTACAGCGATTTCCTTTTGTATTTGTTGTTAACCAAAATGGTTGACAGAACAGAATGCTGCATGGGGTCTGTACCGATAATGCATCGTAAAGTTCTATACAGTTTCCACTTCAGGTCAGTAAACCGTTTCGACGAGACAGTAACATTTAAAAAGAAAAACTCTCCAGTCAGTGGCGCAGCAAGGATTCCGCCTTAGAGGGGAGGGGGGGGGGGGGGGTGCACGAATGACATGGGGATACTTTAAAGGATGACATAGTTAGGGGGTAATATCATCTTCCTTTCCCGTGCCCTTTCCCAATCCCCTCCCTTTTCCCATCTGTCTCTTTCGTTCCATATTCTCGTGATTCCATGGGGGCGGCGGGGGGGGGGGGGGGGTTCACACGCGTCCCAGTGCCCTCTCTGTATCTCACGTACCACTGTCTCTAGTGAATATTTAGTCTGAGGCTTCGTCCTTGCTGACATGTATTGACAACCTCGTAACTCTTTTTTTATGGAAAATATTTATGGCTGTCGTTGCCAAAAATTATAAATCTTTTATCATTATGATGTTATACAAGTAAGGATTCCTTTGGAATAGTTGGACAGTTGGTGCTTAAAAATAATAATAAATCTCCTTATGATTTCTGATGATAAATTGCAATTAATTGATTAATTAAATCTTTAACAAGATAAACGTAGGACAGTCCATTCATTGTTTGCATGGACGGAAGAATTGAATTTTAATGGTAATGGCTCTTTCAACTAAATTTAATTTTTGGCCAATACTTAGGAAATGAAAACGACTAGTAATTGGACAAACCCGATTAAGTGGGTTGTTTTTTCTGTCCCAAATTCAATTCGAATGATATGAAGCATAAAGCTAGTTGACATGAATATCAATACTTGGGATGAAGCGATGCACATGGTAATTGTTTTTCACCCTATATCCCCGAGTTTATAATGAAGCATGCGTAATTCAACATGAATATCACCATACTGATGGATTGGAATAAAACGATGCGCATTGTGATTATATTCCCAATTCAGTCTAGCCAAGTCTAATAAAAACAAAGCTACACAGGCCATCGATTGGCTTTTGTGAAATCCCACTGTATTCAGAGGCGGAGTCGCGATTCTCTGACAGAAGGCGCGCGGGGGGGGGGGGTGGATTTGTAAAATCTTCTGACATGTAAACCAAAAAATTAAATGAATTTTATAAAATGTTATCAGCCAATGCTACTTCCTTTTTTTATTCCTTTACCTACGTTTTGGAGGGTGATTTATTTTAGGGGGCACGTGCCACTGTGCCCCTGGGTCCGCCAATGATATTTACCTCTTCTTCAATCCATTCCCGAGCGAGGCAATGGCGTCACAAGGCCAACAATTTTCCGCCCTTTGAGTTTTCGATTAATCCATTTCCCTCAATTCGCGTCAGCCACTGTTTTATGCTACACCGGGTTTTTAGATCGGCCAAGGCAAAGCACACGGGGCCCTCCCCGGAGCTACCAAACAAAACCAATAAAATATGAGACGAGGCAATTTGGGTACAATATTCGTTTTGAAGATTAGCTTGCTCCGTTGAACATGCTTAAACTCATAGGTGGGTCTAAATTAGGGGGGAAAGTATATCGGCCGCCCTTCAACATGAAAATTCGGCGGCGATTAGGTCTTGTATCTTGTGGGTTTCGCTGTTTACCCCTCCCCTTTCTGACGACCCTGCATCCGCCTCTGCTCACTGGTATCTTAAACACTTTTAAATGCAAGGTTGATTGGTGTCAGCTGAAGTTGTGTACACACATATTTAAGAAAATTCATTTTTTGCATGATCTTACAACTTATGAGAAGAATAATATTATTTGGTAACAAGGTTATGTTTCATCTAACACAAATTGGACTGGCTGAAATTGTGAATGATAAGATTGATAGAGAAATAGAGAAGCATAGAGTTGGATGTAGCTATAAAGTGTTCTAAATGTGCTCTTCATATTTTTGCTCAATAATAACTGAGGCTAAATATTTTGTTTTTAAACCCGTTTCGTACACATGACACGACACACTTTCATGTTGCGGAATACATGACAAGTGGAAAAAAATACCCCACTGCGTCTTCTACTCTTCGGAGTTATATTATTCCCGGGTGGTTGCGTCCGTCCGCCTATCTCTCGTTTTTTCTGACAGCCTTTGCGCTTTTTTTGCATTTTTACCTCTTGAATTGTAAACATTTGGGACAACCTCATCTTACACATTCAACTGGCAGGGAAAAGGCTCCCTCCCAATCGAAGGATCGGATGAAGAGAATGTTTTTACAGCGTGGTTTGAGCCCTCATTCGATCTCGGGCAACCTTTATTTTCACCCTCTTCCCCATTGACGTGCCGCATACATGTATTGCTCTAATTCTCCACCCCTGCATGCTCCTATCCTGTTCTTCTGCATGAAAAGAAAGCTAGCCAAAAGCAATGTTTTCAGTTGTAGAGAAACACCCTTTAAAGGTCACTGCGTTATCCGTTTCTGCCATCGTCGTCGTTTTTTATACCAAGAAAATACAAAAGTATATGTTTTGTTGAGATATCTACCGTATACATTACGGAAAGTTCAGTACCAGGGGGTGACAGATCTTACATCCATCAAAGTGTTCATTATTATTTTTATTATTATTGTTATTATTATTAATATTATTATTTATATACTGCGCTTTTCACAGAGCGGCCCAAAGCGCTTACAACAAGAAGAATCCTACAAAAAAAAAGAAAATGAAAACTTACAGAAACCTAAAAATCTTGATTACAAAAAAGAAATGTTTTAAGTCCTTTTTTGAATGAAGAGACAGATGGTGATTGCCAGAGTATTAAAGGTAGCCTATTCCAATATTTAGATGCAGTTATAGTGAAAGTCCTATCTCCAGCTAGTTTCCGTGTGAATTGAGCATAAAGGGGGGGGGGGGGTAACCAATTTATTTTCTTACAACATACCTCTTCAAGTAAATAGTTCTTTTAAATGAAAGGATTCATCCCTCGTCATACTTCAACCCAGAAATTCGAATTCGAAAAATGTGAAGCTCTTTGTAACAGCAAGGAAAAGCGTAATGCCAAATACTCTGTGGATTGGATTGGATGGGGGAAAATGGCATTTTCGACAGATTTGAGAAGGTTAAAGCCAGATCCGAGTGGCAATACTCTTGAGGGTTCAGTTAAAGCCGGGGTTAAATCCCCAAAAAAATGCTGTATGCATAATGCGTACATGATCTATTCCCTATTATGATGATACTGTAGTACATCAACAATAAACACAGTTCCGTAGAGTCTCATCTGGCCAGCGTATTGGATTTTATGAAATAAAAGCAAGCGAGGGGAACGAAAAGAGACCGGACTGCTTCTGAGACTAGTCAATTTTCTAAAGCTGAAGTGGCGTGCAAAGGAGAAGACGTGATTCGCATTCGACAAAAATAACCCCTGCAAAAACCATGACAGTTACATCTTTACTGTGAGGAAAGAGAAAACAAGTTCTTCTGGAAAGTTCTTCACCTTGTCCTATGTTCTTCATTAAAAAAAAAAAAACTTTCGGTTTATGTTTATTCCTTGTCGGAAACTCTTTGACATTCGTTACGAATCATTAAAATCTTTAAATGATACATGTTGGAATGTATAGAGGCAGGTTGGAGTAATTTTTGATTAATTTACAAAGTTCTAGATGATAATTATAATATGACTTTAAAGGATAATAACCTTCATCGCAGTATAGACAGCATTCAGCTTCACAAGATGACATCGTGCACTTCCATGCCAATTTTAGCCGAAGCACACCCAGAGAATATTCCATGACATTTACTCGATATTGGTATGATGCAGATTTGAATATAGGCTATGGGCTTCGAGCGATACCACCAATTATTAAATTATGGGACGTGTTTCTTATTTGAACCCATGGATTTCAGTTCATTTATGTATTGTTCAATGTGAGTATCACACGAAATGGCTACATACAGTCTACAATTAAAAGCTGCATTAAAAATGGCTAGACTTTTTGCGAGCTAGTTGCCAAAAAAACAGCGCTCTTCAAAATAATTCTTCCGAATTAATCATATGCTTGTGTGTCGCAATTGATATATTCATGGGGAATAAACATAGATTAGAAATTAGGAAAAGTACAGAATGTATGGTGGAAATCAGCAGGCAGCTTCCAAAACATGTTTACATTTATAAGCAACAGTCTCTTAATGGATTGTGCTGGTTTTATCATCGTTATATCTTCTTTTCAACATATTGGTATTTTCTTCAAAACATCTGAGTAACACACAAACACACACACGACGCACACCTACCCACACGTGCGCCTCCACAATCACTGTTCCTTCAAATTCGTTAGTTTCAAAGACTCGAGAAAGAAAGGGGGAATAGAGAGAGAGAGAGAGAGAGAGTGTGTGTGTGTGTGTGTGTGTGTGTGTGTGAGAGAGAGAGAGAGAGAGAGAGAGAGAGAGAGAGAGAGAAGCTTTACCATTCTGAGGATATTATTACGCCACATTTGACAATGTTATATTGATTTTAGGCGGGGTGACTTTATAATGGAGGCCGAATGCACAGATAATGAAGGTGACCTAAATATTCTGACCATGCATGTAGGCTTAAACGCACTTTAGTGAAACATGTGGATGGCAGGATGATAGCCTTTTAACACAATAGATGTACGGGTAAAAAGTCTCTTTATTTCCTTACGTTGCTTGATGGTGAGCTACATATTAATTTCGAAAGTGTATGATTGATGAGGACATTTCCCCACAAGAGGTGTAGAAAGCTTTTCGAGGAAGAGGATCGTTTAATTCATCTTCATCGGTTTGAATTAAAATGTCACTCTCCTGAAAATGAGTGCTATGCCCTCGCCATGAACAGAAACTAGACATAATTAAAGATAGAGAAAGTGAAAGGATGTGCGTGTGGGTTGTGCGAGAGAGAGAGAGAGAGAGAGAGAGAGAGAGAGAGAGAGAGAGAGAGAGAAGAAAGAGAGAGAGAAAGGAGAGTAGAAGCACAAACAAAATAAAGAATGAACAGGACGAGGGCAAACTTGTTGGGTTAGAAAAAATTAGCCTAATAGGAGAGCACATACACATTATTCTGTCACATTATGGCCCTGTGCATGAGGCACTGCATCGGAAAGTTCTTTATCATCCAGTATACTATTTAAAACGAGAAGAAAGTGGCTTGCATGTCTCACTACTCTTACAAACTGAACATGTAAAGAGAAATTCGAATCGTATCAGAAGCTAAAAACAAAACTCTCGGACAACACTCTAATCTTGAAGTACTTCCTAAGGGTACTTGGTCATGTGTATAATGTACTCGATGGAAACACAATCAGTTGGTGCTTCCTATCAGGTATTTCGACACCTCAAACGAACGTATTCGACAATTATATAGGGCATAATTAATGTATTTTTGGAACGGCTATGCTTACTTTCATGAGACGTATCATTAATTTGTGGATCTCATATGTAAAGTGTTTAAAACTCGCCTAAGGAAAAACTCGATACCGCAGGCAAAGCAAGATCATGTTTGTTGATGTTGATGTCAATGTTGACATGTTCATGTATGTAAGTAATAAATAAGTATTATCCACTGCAAATATTTGTATCAGATAGATTTTAAAATGGAAGTGGAATCAAGTAAAATCATCTATTCCGAAGACTTTTGGGGATAGGTAATCTTTTTTTTTACGAGGTGAGTGCATAACACACACAAAGCAATCTACTGGACATTTCAGGACTTGCTGTCAAAGTATCCATTTTCTTCCTCGCACCTTTCTACGAGGATTCCCCGTAGATCACGTGTTCAAACAAGTCCATACCGTTTTCTTCATTTCCTCAAGGGTCATTTGCAAATCAATGCTTGCTGCCTTTTTAACCATACAGACCCAGTGACTCATCCTAACGCCTAACCAAAAGGTATTTCCGTCTTTTCTTTCACTTTTTTATATTTTTTTATACGAAAGAGAGGAATTTGATGGTAGTTGGTTGGCTATATAAGAAGGTGAATATATTACGAGATGTCGTATTTGTTGCGATTTGTATGCAGGTGGAGGGACTCGGTTCCGTGTTCGATGCTGCATCGGGCAATGTGGTGTAGGCATATCCTCGCGGGAGGGAACCGGTCGAGTATCTCTCTGCCCTCCACCTTCTCACTGTAGGCTTGGGTAGCAAGGTATTGATACTTCTAGGTTAATGCAGTTTGATTCATCCTCCTATTCTATTATGTAAATGGAAAATAGCACGGATGGGAAGAGAATCGCCCATGACTGTTTAAAGTGGAGTGGATGTGTGGTCGTGCCTCTGTGATTCATCACAGACTGGATGACCAGTGAAAGAGCGAGATGGAGAGAGAGAGAGAGAGGAGAGAGAGTGAGATAGAAAGAGAGGGTGAGAGAGAGAGGGAGAGAGAGAGGGAGATAGGGGAGAGGGAGAGAGAGAGAGAAGAGAGAGAGAGAGGGAGAGAGAGAGAGAGGGGAGAGAGAGGGAGAGAGAGGGAGATAGAAAGAGAGAGAGAGAGAGAGAGAGAGAGAGAGCAGACACGGTGGTATGTTTAAATACAAGATTGTTAAAAGTAATCAGGTAGAGGAGGAAGTGCTGATAAAAATTAAAGCATGGGGTGTGATAGAGCTTCATAGAGCAAGAGAAAGAGAGAGAGAGAGAGGAGGGGTAGATGAAAAGAAAAATAACGCTTGGACATAAACTTTTACTTTGAAATATGATAGGATTAGTGCGAAACAATAACAACACGATAGTACATACGTTACAAACTTTAAAAAAGGACAAATACATTTATCTCATCCTCTTCAATTTTTCTTTGGCCTGATTTGGGTAAATTTCACATGAACCTTTACCATATGAAGATGAGTTGAATAATTTATAGATGGAAATGTGCTATTATTATGATAAGAGCGGATATTCGTGACTTGCATGTTCAGGATATCAAACTACTCTTTGAAGAATCACTTCCACGTAATACACTTTTGAATTGTACCCAAACAAAACTAGATAAAGCTTCCTCGTAACACTTTCTTCCTATCCCAGACTATTTAGTACAATTTTTTGGAAAGCAACGGAGTAACCAGACTTCCCTATTTGGCATGTTGGGGGGGGGGGGGGAGATATTCCTGCGTTTATTCATCTACATGGAATGTCCAGATCAAACTCGAGACTGAAATTAATATCTGGGTAAATTAGACCGGTCGATTAAGATAATGAACGGAGTGATTGAGATGATTATCATCTAGGTCTAAACTTCCTTCCCGATAAAGTATTATTCTTCAAACTGGTTTTAGAACACCATAATAATATTATGATTTCATGGAAAAGATCGCTGCAAAGAAAGCTCCTAAATCGTATATTTGATATAACCACACTCGACACACTCGTATGAAGACTACTCTATAAGGTGTTTCATCGTGATGAGTTCATTGTCTCATTCCTCTAGAGGCCTATGTCATTTTGTCACCGTTGAGAAAGTGTGGAATGGTATAGGGTGCTGAAGGTGACACCAGACTATTCATCTTGGTTTGTTACTCGATGGAGCGTCCCCAATAGCAAGCGATGTCAATAATTGATGCCAAAATCTCAGTTAAAGAGTCACATCACGCTGACTATGACGCTGATTATCATGGCCGTTAGTTATGATGAAGGGTGAAGGGTACACTGTAAAAAAAAGTTGGGCAGATGTAACTGGATAAATCGAAGTTGAGCAAATTTTGTCGTATTTTGGGTTATTTTCTCCCAACCGTTTACTATATGAAGTTACCCCGTGAAAGGTAAAAAAAATAGGTTGTGTAATGTCGTTGGGCAAATTAGAGTTGGGCCATTTTTGTCCAACATTTTTTCTTTCTTCCTCCCAACCGTTTACTGCATGTGTTTACCCAATTAAATGTTCAAATTAAGTTGGGCAGATGTAACTGGGCAAACGTAAGTCGGGCAACATTACTATGTAACAATAGTGTTATGCTCTTTTATTAGAGATGTCGTGGTCGGGTGGATATGTCACAGGACGGATTACGAGGTCCGCGGTTCAGTCCCACCGTGGCACTCATCTCCTTTTGCATATAATAATAATTCAACTTATTTGCCCAACTAGTGTGTAACTTAAATGCAACACATTATGGTAAGAATTGGGTGAATTTCTGATTGGGTAAGTTGCTGTTGGTTAAAAGTTCTTTTCATCCAACACTGGGTATATCATGCAAAATCTTTAATTTACCCAACAGTTGGTTGGACACATAATCGCCCTCATGTTGGGTAAAAATTGGGTAATTTTGTTTGTCCAATATTTTTTAGAGTGTATGATGACAAGCAGAAACATTCTTTATGATTTCATGTCAATGAACTCTCTCTCTCTCTCTCTCTCTCTCTCTCTCTCTCTGCGTATTCTCATCGCACTGTCTTATGATATTTTTTTAATGTCAAAGTTTTATTTTTCATAATGAAAATTAAGTTTGGAATTATTCAGTAGTTTTAGCAATTATTGTGTTCAATTCACTTAAACTAAAGTGCTAATAATGCATTACCAATCGTGTTATATCCAATGAATAGCAGACTATGAGAAAATCCAATTAAGATTAAAAAAAAAAAAAAAAAAAAAAAAAAAAAACAGAGGCCTAGTACTCCTTTTGAAATTAGTCTTATTAGCTACTTTAGTAAAATATACAGAAATATAACAAAAGTACTTGGAAAAAAACGAATATTATATAGCTAAAGAGGAATGCGACTAGTTATTAAGAAAAGTATGGAATTGAACTGATTTTCATTCCATTTTTGTGGTTGCGGTTTCTTATCAGCTTTTATTGTAATCGAGCTGAAATTGCTCCTCAATACATTCTCGTTATTTCATTCGTGAAAGGCCCGTTTCGAACAATATTTGAATAAGTGATATAAACGATAAAGCAGAGGAGACAAGAGAGAGTCAGTATTTCATTAAAGTAGGCAATTTAAAAGATATCTGCTAGATAATCCGAGATAATTATTCAATTAGGCATTTTGATTAACCTATACTCGCGACGCTCAAGAGTCATTTCCCACGCTCTTTTTGTACCATAGTTTTCCTATTCTCCTCACAAAAAGTGTAGCAGTGGGGGATCTATTCGACTATTCTTTGCTTGGAATCATATAATAATGTGATTTTTATGTAATGCGGATATTTTCACCCGACTGCCCCGGCTCCAAAACGCAGATGGGGGACAAACTATAGTCAATACAACCTATAAGTCGATCGCGCGTGCTCCGATCATACAATAAAAGGAAATACGTCGCCCGAGCGAGCGTGAAATTCGTCTATGAGCCGAGGAAATGGAAGTGCAAGCTACCTCCAAAAAGCGACCGTTGCTCGCCAAACAATTCACTTGTTGGCTCATCGAAATTGACCAGACGCATTTAATCCATTTTACATCTACTCCATTTAAGAGATGGAAAGCGAGAGACAGTACGGCAACGATTTGGAGGTATTATAGAGCTTTCACTTTTTGTCTGAGAATGACTCATTTTACCACCATGCAATAGGCAATGTGCCGTGATATAGATTCATAATCGTCACCACTCCTCATTATTATCATTATCATCATGGAGTGAACAAAGTGATGAGGTATTAATTATGCCCAGTTGAGTCATTTATGACAGTAAACGCACTTCCTACCATTTTGTGTAAAAGATATCGTGATGTTTCTATTACAGAGACATATGACTGCTAAAATACATTAAAAAGAACGTGCATCCACTTGAAATTATAGGATTGCTTGTCAAAAAAGTGCAGAAAGGAGAAGCTATACGATCGTATCGCATATACTGAATACAAGTTGGCACTAATATTATCTTCTCAGTGAGTTGGTTCAACAATTTCATATTTCAATACAAATTTAATTTTCAAAAGAGAAGTATGTAATTGGATTTTGAGTTTGTGTCATACTCGGTAGCCTCACCCCCATCCCACCCCCCCCCCCCCCCCAAAAACAGAAGGGAAATACAAAATAAAACAACCGATCACCAATGACAATCTCATGAAAGTTGCAAGTATAATGAATAGAATAGTTATCAATTGGCCCATTAAAGATAAACTTGAGTTCTGGGGAAAAAAAGAAAAGTAAATGAATTCTCACAGAATCGAACAAAACTTACACTGAATGTTCAAGATTACAAATAAATGTCATTTGCCAAATAATTTTGGAAGAAAATATATACTGGCTGAGTACTGAGCACAGACAGATAAGGAAATCAAAGTATAGTAGCCCCGACACCATTTGTGTAGTCCCATATACATCTTTCTGTGTACAGTGCTTGTTACTTTACCAAGATTGGGCCAAATTTATTATGATTTTGATGACTCCAGACCCATGCAGTACACACCAAAACTTACATGCTACATGATTAACTTTTTCTGATCCATTCCACACCTTTTCTTTCACAATGCAATCGCATGACCAGCACTCACCTTTATCTTTAATACACTAGCTTTATCAACATGATGAAATAAAATATGAAAAAAAGATTTGTATCCCCTTATATGCATCTATATGTATAACTACATGTATATGATAAGCATATATATACAGGTAAGGTAAGCCAATACTCTGTATTTTGAGAAGTACGACAAAGAGCTGGCATACTCGGCCCTCTTCAATTCGCCTCTAATGGCGTCATTAACAGGTGAAAATCTACCGAGTAGAAGGGGGTGGGCGATGAAAAGTGGTGGCAGAAGCCAGGCTAAGGAGAGGGGTAAGCCTCGGATAAGTGGATTGGAGATGGGCGAGGAAATGGGTCTTGGGTTGGATTCCACCTGCTGATAGGTGCTAAGAAAGTGCATTCGAGCTTTCCGTCTAAAAGCCTCTTCTATTGAAAAGCTGGTAGGTGATGACATAATGCTCATGGAGAAGGAAGACTATATAACTAGATTCGTTAGCTCTTAAATTATGATCGTTCATCGGGTGGGACATTTTCGAGGAGGATATGTGTTTGACAAACACCATCAGGGTTTTAAAGTGATATGTAATGAAGATCGACGACTGATAAAGATGGGGGGGGGGGGGGAGGATAAAAACAAAATAGTGCGCCAACCTGCCAACCCGGTATCCCAGTACATACACGTTGTTGACGTTATTCTCGTTTTTTTTTCCCAATTTGCCTTTCGAATAATCATCCCTATAAAGTACAATACAACCTTATACAAAAGGTAAAGTGGAAAGAGGGAAAGAGGTGAAGAGAAATAAACAGCATGCGAGAAAACACTTTATACACACTATATACGATTAGATTCACATACAATTATATCAGCTAGTCTTATTGTAATGCATGAATGAATGAAACTTTTTCCTATGTTGAAGAAGATTGTAGACCTTAATATTTCACTATACATTGAATGTGACAAGGTGTGTCATTATAGACGAGGGTGCCGAGAATTTTATTTTATTGTACGGGCAATTATTTTAAGGACATTTATTCATAATTTTGTTTCTTTACTTTGGGGCAAACTGTAAGTTTTAAGATTGTTGTTTTGTTTTAGTCCTTGTTTGAAATTCGTTAACCCGGTGGCGAAATCGGCTACCTTCTCATTTATAATGTTCTAGCAACGCCCATGTGTGACTAATATGTTGGTCTTACCTTTATAATGTTAGGATGTCGAAGTTGCTGAAGAAGTGCGATCTCCTTCATTAGTTTGTAGTTAGCGAGTTGGACGCAGTCTCTCTTCATCACCCCCCTCTTCAAGCAGGTGGTGACATCGTGGCCTTCCGTCCACACGGACTTGACGGCCACCCATCGACCATCCCTCAGCTCCACCATCTCCACCCTTTTGGTGTAGCCTGATCCGACCTGCTCGCGGCTGTTTACATGGGCTAAGTCCTCGCATCCGAGGAGGGGCTCGTCCAAGACCATGGCCGCATCGCCTCGATGGTCCTCGGCCTCGGTGAACGGTTGGGCGAGGGTGGTGGTAGCGGCACCGTTGGTAGATATAACACCGGATTCTGATAATGAATATCTCAACCCATTTTTTAAATCATCCAATGATCGATGGTTTAATGCGTTTTGCGTAGAATTTCTCAACTTTTTCAAATGTTTGATTGAGCCTCTCTTAGTCTGATTATTAAGTTTTCGAGACTCGTGTAAAGATTCGTAGTTTTTCGCCTTCATGATGGATTGATGTTTGTTGATTTCCATAGTATTATATGCCCTTAACTTGTTTGCATTGTGTGTTTTTCCGAGCAATAGCTTCGCACCGGGCGGATCTACATCAACCCCCGCCTTTTCATTTTCCAGTGTATTTCTTAAGATCCCACCCGTCTTATTACTTTTACCGGCCTTGACACCAGGTATAGATTGATCGTCTTGAGTTGTCGTCTCGATTGCACTACTGCTGCTCTGGCCAACGAAAGGGCCATGGACCTCCCCAAGTCCATGGCTGGACCGAGCGTCCATCAAACGGCGCTTCAGGCGGTGCTCAGTGCCTTCCCCTCCTCCATGGTCATGCTGCTGATGGTGGTGATGTCTAGTGGAGTCCAACTCACGCCCACCATACAGACCCGTCTTGCGTGCATTCAATATTTCCAATCTCCCTTTGATTCGCTCCTGATACTCGGAAAGCTCTTTTTCTAACTTTGCTGCTAATTCCAATAGCTCTTCCTCTCGAGATCGCAACCCTTGTTTCTCCTCGAGGATTTGCCGATTTCGGATAACGGTCACATCGTCTGCGGCATCGTCGCCGTCGTAGCAAACCACTACGATCATAAAGAGGAGGAATGTCGTAAAAATGAAAGCGATCCATATGGAATTAGACATGACATTTACAAACCGATTCCTTTTCCTCCGAATGAAGCGAAAATTTCCCATTTTAAAGCTTCACGATGAGATTAAATCTCATATAATTTGTGTGTTTTAAGGGAATTCCTGATTATTTTCGATGTTTTTAAGTGCGTTGATTTTCATTGCAATACTCAAGCAATTTCATCGTTTGCAGCAAATTGTCGAATCCATATCAGTAGCTCGATTTCACCGAGGAGAATGTTCATTTCGATGGAGGGGTTTCGATCACTTAAAAATGTTTCACCAGAAGGTAAAAATATTTCCTCAGAGCGAGAAAAAAAAAATCATTGACAGAGCCGTGTCCGACATGAAGCTTGTAGTACTTATTCTTGAAATTAGCTGTTCATCTTGAAATCACTCAGTACATAGATCAAAGCCCATTCTACACCAAGACGAGAAAATATGAAATCCAATCTGATTTAGAAAGTTGAATAGGGATAAAGATTTAGGCAAATCCGAACAGTCTTTCAGTTATCACGTAGAGGTCATGTGGACAATTATACAGCAAAGCAAGAATTTTAAAAACACTCTTTATTAATAATCAGACAGGCCTCGGCTAGCTAGCCCGGCTGTTGACCGCGCTGAATTGAGGGTACGAAACAAAATGTAAGATCAGTTCCTTTGTCAAAATAGTGCTGCTGAACTTTAATAAACAGGTATTATATAGTATTCAACCACAAAAGAAATTTGATGCACAACAGGAAACTTTTCGTAATCATTTCACAACAGATTATTGCATTTGCTTCTCCAATAAAAAAGAGGCCTTTCCCAAAATTACTTCCACAAAAGAGGTAATGATATACAGCGTGAAACATAAGATAATAATTTCGCGGCAGATCGAAATATTTGCTTCTCCAATAAAGAAATCCTCCCCAAAGTTACAAAGAGGTGTCTATCTCAGAAAACAAACAGATGCACATCCAAGATCTTCCTTCCGAGGAATGAAATAACCAACTTTCCGCTTAACTCGTTGGATTATAACAGAACATGAGAAGTGAGTCAATCAAATCATCCTTCCCATCTCAAGTTTACAGAGCTGACATTTCGGTGTAACATTATTTCCCCCACGGCATGAAAACGACTCCGTCAAGTTTGGAAGACCCGGCTACACGCTGCGTTCGCCGCGAGCTCAAGAAGTTAAATGAATTGCAAAGAGAATCACACTTCTGACCCCAACAGACGATCGAATGCTCGTATTTTGAGCTGAGCTGACTTGCATGAGTGAGCGCTTAAAAAGGGAAAAGTAGAAAGGAAAGACGAGGGTTTTGAAAACACACTTTATTCATACCGTGCGTATTTGCAGTTTTTTCAACAATTTTTCTGTTTAATGTTTTGGGTTTTTCCAGAATTATATTATTGCGAATTGACGACACTGGCACGTATCCGAATAACTTCGCATCAATTTTCGTGGTTGGGGATTTCATGTTGTCACGAATTTGTCCAGTTTTAGACCATAAATTGATCGAAATACCCATACTGAGTCTTTGTGATTAACTACAAATATAACAAATAAAAAAAACATAATTCAAGATCTAAAAGTTGATATGCCTGAAGGGTTTAACACGCTCCTCCATATAGCGTCTTTTGAAGCTAATCAATAAATAATACCTGCGTGTAGTTATGTCGCATACAAATACTGATCTGAAAGTTTAAAATTATACTAGGGTGTTATTCATCTCAGTGTAAATGTCGAACATGCACAACCAAGTTGAAAACAAAATCGCATCAGGACACTGTATAGCTATACTTATCATATAAATGCAGTACAATTTTGTTTAGGAATTACAAATTGTGAATTGTGAATGTTCATCAATAGGGTTAATTATTATACAAAATTGGAAACATAGCGATTTGATCGTTAACGTAACTTCTTAAGGGCGGATCTAGGGGGGGGGGGGGGTGTAAGGGGTTTACCCCCCCCCCCCCCCCCCCCCTGGGCTGGCCCCCAAAAAAGGGGGAAAGGAAGAAATAGCAAACATAATTATTGTATGTATTATGCGACACGTTGGACACGTTGTTGACTAATAGCTAGATGAGATTGCAATGAATATTGGTTCTGATATCCAAAGATAAATGAGAGAACGTGACTCATCTCTGCACGGCAGGTAGGTATTGATAGGTCAACACCATGATTTAAGGTACGACTATGTTTCGAAATCGTGCCACGCTGAAAAGAAGACGTCCTACCTTGAAACATCACGTGACCTTACTTTGTGTACCTACATGACGAGTTGAAAAGGTAAAAGCAACCCTTCTTTTTTGTTTAACCTCCCGACAGCTTAGACCGCTAATTGATCTCCCGACAATAAAAAAACGGAGAATAGCCGGTGAAAAAAGTCTCTGTGGGAGCTAAGAGCGAACAAACTGAGCTCATTAGGGCCAGTTATATCAACCTATTGTGTGTGTTCACTTCAGTTTAGAGCAAACAATAAGAGAATAGATGTACTAAACCGCCACATTTCAAGGATGGACGATGATCAAAAGCAAAGTGTCTCTCTCGAGAAAGAAAAGGAAATAGGAAGGAAAGTGAATGCAATTGAAAAACGTTCGTTTCATCACGGACCTATTCCGTAATAGGTCCATGGTTTCATGGATATGGAATTTGTATAACCATGTGTCGTGAAAAGATTTTTTTTTTAGAGGATTCTCACTCCAAATGTTGAGCATCCTTGTTTTCATAATCGCTTCTCAATATACACAATTACTTTTGCAGTAGTAAAGTAACTGACATTTCAAAAATGTCCAACTAAGAGAGTAAATTGCTACCGTATGCTTATTATAGGAAGAACATAATAAAACAAATGCTAATGAGAACAGAGCCATTATATCAATGGTTACGAATAAAGAAATCCAGCCGTATTCTTTTGCAATTATTGATTTATGGTTTACAAAATATGTATATGCTCATACATGCATGTTGATAATCACTGGCGTACTGATGGGGAGGCTTGGGGGGGAGGGAGCAGTTGACCTCCAAAATTAAATTCAAACGTGGTTTATTTCTAATTCGATACCAGTGATATACAAAATGTTGCTGAAATGACATGATTTTCCGTTTTTTTCTCTCTCACTTTTGCCCATTATGCCAGAGGCGGCACTCCCGGTGTGAGGGGGGGGGGGGGGAGGGGGGGGGCATTGCGCCCCCACTTTTTCACGTATTACCCAAAGGCCCATTTTTACATAGATCAAGTGCCCCTTTTTCTCTTCTAATAACTGTCCTTTTCCTCTCTTTTTATTTCTGGTTAGTACGTCTTTTCAGGTGTGAGAAATTCCCCTTTTCACCTCTGATATTTTTGCCCTTTTCATTTAGACTCGTGCCCCTTTCCTTTTTAATCAGTGTACTTTTTCCTTCTTAATAAGAACCCCCTTCCCTTTCTATTAAATGCCCCTTTTCACCTCTGAGTGCCTCTTTTATTTTGACACGTGCCCCTTTTTCTTTCTAATAAGTACCATATTTCCTTAGGAAAAGTGCCCCTTTTCTTTTTATATGAGCCCCGCCCCTTATCAAAATGCCCCTTTTAACATCTGATAAATGCCCCTATTAAAATCTAATCCTTATTTCCATTCTCACAAGTGCCTGTTGAGTGTCTCTTTTCAGGTGCAAGAAGTGCCATTTTCACCTCTGATAATTTCCCTTTTTACTTTGACACGAGCACCTTTTCTTTTCTAATAACTGTCATTTTCCCTTTTGATAAGTGCCTTCTTTTCCTTTGTCCATAACATGCACCCCTAATTCAATGTGACAAAACCCATTTTTTTTCTATAATTTTCCCTAGAGCTCGCTCCCATTTATAGATGTTATAAGAATGTTACTTATGAAAGAACTTTTTGTAGGGGTATATACCATTGTATGTTTTTTTATGTTTCCCTTTGTGGGTGCCCCTTTTTTTGTTGCCCCCCCTATTTTGGAAGACGCTCCGCCGCCCCTGCATTATGCTACTTGGTGGTGATACGGATTTTGTTCTGACCCCCCAAAAGTTTTTGCTCATTACGCCACTGTTGATAATTTAAGTAAATGTTTGTTGTTTTTAATGAGAAAAATAAAACCAATAAACAAACCAGTATTGACATAGAAATTTGGAGAGAAAAAGATGTACATATATATATATTTTTTTTCAATGATATTTTATTTTCTCCATTGCTTTTCACAAACAATAACAAACAATAACAAAATCAATACATAAAATAATCTGCATGTTAATATTATTATATAGAATACGATTTTACATTCACATCTAAATAATACAAATGAACTTTTACTGTTTACATAAAATAAAGCATGAAACATGCATGCATGAAGAAGGCATGAACACAAAAAGACATTACAAAAAACAAAAAACACAGCCACACAAACACTTACATACACACACACACGTGCACACACACCCACACAAACACCCACTGAAAACATGCCTACATTTTGTGAGAATCTCGACCACTATATTAGCCATGTCCATTTCATTGCTTCTATTCGCCTTCCTTATTTTATTTATTCTGCACGAAGCTATTCTAAATTGTTCCACTTTCTAAAATGATATGTGAGTGTACCTCGGTCCCCAGCTAATTTCTTCTCCTCCTTTCTATTTTCTAATAATCTTTTCTTAATCTCCAAATAAGTTGGTGGTTTTTGTCTATTTTTACTATCTATACATATCATATATTTTATCAAAATTATGATATGATTTAATAACTGTTCCTTCCCTATTTTTAACTCAACTATCCCTACATGGATACCTTTCCAATTTATATTTGTAATCTCTACTAAATTAAATTAATTCCCACACTCTACCCAAATTGTTTTTATTTTCTTACAAAGACAAAATAAATGCTCGTAAGTTTCTTCATATTTACCACAAAAAAGAACATAAATTACTATTAACCATTTTAAATGTATACAAATGTAATTTAATATATATAATATTATTAAGCATTTTAAATTGAAATTCTTTAAGCTTACTATTCAATGTGTATTTTCTAAGTCTTAAAAATATTAATTGTATATCTTTTCCATGAATATTATAAGTCTGTTTTAAATTTCGTTCTGCATATGATTTTTCTACTCTCTTATTTAATAAAAAAGCGTATATAATTTTTGAGGTTATTTGATCTAACATATATACCTTTTCAAACATAATAATATCCATATCTAATTCCCTATCTATATTTTAGTGAGTATTTTTATTTAAAAATTGTTTCCATGAAGGGGGGATGCCAAGAAAAATACGTTGTATTTTACTAATTTCTAAACTATGTAGGAAATGAGCTATTAGGAATACAATATAGAGGGCGCTGCTCGGTAGTGACCACCGTTGGCTTTTTCTCTCTGTTTTGACTTCAACTCTTTCCTGTTTTTTTTCTCATTTGAAACGATGTGTTAATTCATCCGTCATCATGCCAGGTGAAACTCTTGCATTGCGTGTATATGCGCTTGTATTTGTCTTGTCCATCATTTCCTGTCATTTTTCTATTGTTATATTGTATTTTCTATCATTTGTATTTTCACTGTCAAAAAAGCCATTGGAAGCAAAAATTCTATGTAATGTTTGCATGCATGGACCAATAAAATAATCTTGAATCTTGAATCTTGAATCAATCATAAACAGATCAATATTCACAAATTTCCATTAGAAATATTTAGGTCTTTACTATCGCATTCACTAATTACCTGCAAGCTATATCCCAAAGAAAATTATAACTCTTTCATTTTGTTTTCATTTGTTGTTGTTGTTGAAAGGCCTTCCAACTTAAGTGACTTCTCGGGGGCCTGTTTGACAATTTAAAAGAATTACATTTTTGTTGAATAGGTTATTACACAAGTTCGTACTTTGGAATCATATCAGAAAATTGAATCTCACCACGAGATGCATTCAAAAGTAAGTATCAATTGAATCTTAGAAATCATATTTTATTGGAGATTGGGGCCGGTGTATGATTGTTGTAAATTAAAAGCACAACACAAAACAAAATTTCGTTGTAAATAGAATTAAAATGTGAATAATGTAAGTGGATTTTGGTGTGGATATGGGATAAAAGATTACTACTACGCAGGCAGTCAAGGGGGAAATTTATTGTTCTGTAATGGCATTGACAAGTGAGTCAGTTTCAACAGCAGCTCTGCGAAAGAACAACCCCCGGTCTACAATAACAAAGAAAGAGTGGTTTCTAAAGACATCGAAAACACTTTATATCAACGTTGAAATTTCAGACATTCATCTGTTTTGGTAACAGCTTTACATGTTTATCAATTTCACCCTCTCCGCCTTTCTTTCACCGCCCCCCCTCTCTCTCTCTCTCTCTCTCTCTCTATCTCTCTCTCTTTCTTTCTCTCTGTCTTTCTCTGTCTCTGTCTCTTGTCTCTGTATTTGTCTTCCTCATGCGATCTTAAAGGTACCACAGACATTTTTACGGGTGTTGGAAAGTCTCTTTGCATAGCTAAGACCAATTTTCATTCTTTTTAAATTTCACGCCTGACTTGGAGATGGCTCCTTCCCACAAAGATTCCGGTAGGTAGCATAAACGCTCCAACCCCGCCTTACCACATCCCCGATCATACTCCCCTGATAGACGCCAGCTACGACACATCCCATAACATGACTGAACTCGAAACCTTATCTAAATACATGCACGAATACAGAGAGGCCTGTTTGATGTGTTTTACCGAAACCTGGCTCTATGAAAATGTACCAGATAGTGCTGTTGAATTGTTGAACTTTTCTTTAAAGTGGAAATTCAAAGAAAATCACAAATATAAAATAATAATAATAATAGTGGCTACTATTAAATATGCCAACTAATGTATCACTAGAAACTGGTAAGCTAACAGATGGCCATCGTACAAGTTTTAGGTCAACTACATATCGGGTGATTTATAACAATACAAATACAACCACCTCTATAGCATCTGGGATATACATGAGAATCGCCAGAAAAATAACGATGTTTTAATGACGTCGCATAATGGACCAATACTGCCCAAGCAGACCACATCCCTCCCATAAAGAATGAACATAATCAACCATATTGCTGTACACACGCGCGATTAAAAAAAACGAGTAGAAAGGGTACCGGTACTTTTTGTTGGTTAAGGCAAGATATGTGCTTGACGCGTTTAGGGTGCAAAAACGCCAAAGATCGGAAAAAGGGGTATGTTTCTGGAGTTAAATGAGCAAAAATCAGAAAAAGTTATGTTTCTGGAGTATGTCAACTCACGCATCAGGGGCCGCGAAACGGGGGGGGGGGGGCTGCAGTTAGACCCCTTACTTTTTTTAGTAGACACCTTTCATAAAATCTCCAAAAAAAAGGGGTTTATAAATTGTTTGCATGCTCACTCTACTAACAATTTAGTGTTTTGATAATCGTTTTTAAATTTTCTTTGAAAAAAAAGAAAGAGGGGATGTGGAGGGGGAGTCTATAATAAGATAATCCAGAAAGTGCAAAAAACAAACACTTTTGGTCATGCTCTGTGCTTATAACTTTGATGTTTTCTCTTCCTTTTAGACAAGTGATTATGTTATTTTTTTTAATGATCTAATTTTCACCATAATCGCATACTTGGTCGTATTGATTTTAGTTATTATTTTGCTACGTTTTGTAATAAATAAAATAGGGGGGGGGGTGGGGGGTAGCCTTATAAAGCTCCAGACTAGATTTGTATAAAGATCAGAAAGTACCCCGCCCAGAGTGTCAACGCGTACCATGAAGGTATTTACAAGAGCGCCATCTCAATGAACACATACCACACAAAAATTATACTAAATACTTATAAGATGTATAATAATTTACTGTTCATAGATGATTTTTTAAATAATTAGCAATTTTCTAAGTGTAAACTTTTTTGGGACTCACGCTGTATATTACCCATTTAAACCAAATGGTAAGTGAATTTAAAGCTTTATTGAATTTATTGGGTGTGATTTCTCGAATTCCCATACCTTCCTCACTATGTGAAATTAAAAAAAATAGATGTTCAATAGTTCTTCATGCAAAAAAACAGAATGAACATGCGCTACTTGATTTAACCTATATTTTACACAAATAAGAGTTTGTTGGAGTAATGCAATTGATCAAGCAATATTAAAACCATCTGTGTGTAACGTCTTGTATTGTTTTGTATGGTATATATAGAATTAAAACAACGCCATTTCTGTAATGAGATTTGTTGTCGAATTTTCTCTTCCCATGTTCTTTCCTTTTTACGTTATTTTATACCCTTCCTTTTACCATTGAAACGTAGATAATTTTACATCCTTTTCTTTGCTTCATCAAAGTACTAAGAGTATATGGTCTAAGTGAGTTGGTAAACTTCATTAAAGGTTGTGAAAAACTGTCCAACCTTTCACCAATCTCCTCTTTTATAATGAAATATGTTAGGTAGTCAAAAGAAATATTGTAAGTTTCAATAATTTTGTTGTCTGCTTAAAACTTTACCATCTACAAATCTTACACCCTTCTGGTTCCAGTGTCTAAATTTAACAACGTTTTTATTTATTACAATGTCTTCATTGTGGAAAAGGAGTTCAGAGCAAAACTCTTCTTTGCTGGAGCATTTATTTGCCCCTTCCAAAAACACACCACGAAGAAACTACATCTTTCCAAAAAGGATTCGTTATTAAATCAATAAACTTTTCTAAATAACTATAACCGTAAAGTGAAAAATTACAATCTGAGAATGGAACAGAGCTCATAAAAGATTTTAAACACATACTGTCGATGAATCCGTTATACATATCCAAGTTATTTTTGAGCGAAGTAAAGAAACATTCTGTATTAACCATCTTCACACCTCCATCCATATATGAGTTACACACTTGGATACAATCAGATTTCTTTCTCCACAAACAAAATGAATGATAGCTTGTACAGCTCTTTAATGAACGCGGGTTTGGCAAAGTAAGAATTAAATAGTTAAATTTTGAAAGAAAAAGCGTCCTGACGAGAGTTACTTTACCTTATGGGGTTATGTTCCTATTTGACCAAGCTGGGATTAGTCGTTTCACTTCATTCAAAGCTGGCATATAATTAGTCCAGAATCTGCACGGTCCTTTATAATTTCCCTACACACTTGATTCAAGCCGTCGAAGATGGCGTTATCAACAAACTCATAATTATGCTCACCGCAGCCAGCCGGCGTCCTAATTTAATGATCACGCCATCATCGGCTGGTAGCAAGTAAGTAGGGAGAGGTAGCGTTGGTGTGGTGGAGATCAAAATTAAATAGGCCAAATTCTGGACTAGCATATAATCAAAGATACCATGTTATCTCAATTTAAAGAAAAAATAATTCCTAAAGATGTGAAACAACCATCGTCAACCCACAACAATTTCGTTCTGGTTTTTATTCTGTAAGGGCTGTAATTTTTTGATCCAATCCAAACTATTTTAGTTTTACTTTAATTAATTTGTAATCATTGAAGAAAAAAGAATCAATCACAAAAAGGGAACTGTTCAGAGACTCGTTTGAACCATCTAAAAAAGGGTTGCATCGTCAGCACACTGTATAAATTTGTTGACATTACCTTCAATATCTATACCTTTAATATATTTATTTTGACGAAGTAAAATGGCCAAAATGTCTGCACACATATAACAAAAAAAACGTTTAGACCAATAACGATTGATGTAAAGTGAAGACTTGTTTTCATTATACCAAGTTTGAATCCATCGACTAATAGAAATCCCCAAATTGAATATTTATAATGTTTTAAACAAAAATCTATGGGAGACCGCATCGAATGCCTTTTCGAAGTCATGATAGCATCCCATGAATATTATATTACACCTCTATTATACTTCTATTGTTGGATCTGATGGTTTACCAAGTGCGATCAGTTTCTTCTCAAATACCCAATCAGGTTTCTCAGTCCTTGTGTGCCAGACTAGTACCTGGTTGAATGAAATAAAGAGTAAAAATAAAATTTCATAATTAAAATAAGAAAAATATTATCTTAATCTATTCATTTACAAGGTATATTCGATTACAAGAAAATATTCCTTAGTGCTTCCAAACTCCAAAGTAATTAAATTGTTATCACTATAAGTAATACGCTAAGGCTCCGCGGGGGGCGCGACGTCTCCGCCGGCCTTTGTATTCTATTGTTTTTTAATGAGATCGCCGACCGAAGTTGGTGCAGCTATCTCCTCCTGAACCCTCCCCTCGGGGTACCGGTAACCGGTGCCGTCGTCCGCGGGAGAGTCAACTCTGTCGAATTGGCTATACTCCGCCCGAGGTCCTCCTCCGTGTCGACGTCCAGGGCGAAAACAGACGCGATATGCATAATGCATGATATGCGTGACGACAGAGAAACCTCATGGATATTCAACATAACATCCGTAGACACACGACCGATGACTATCCACTCACATTAAGTTACGTATTAAATGCACGCTGAATGGGTATGACTTACCCCGTGTTAGGTATCTTCCTGTATGATATTCTCTATATAGACCGCGCCGTCGATCACACTCATTTCTTTGCAGTTCTCAAAGAGACACACAACAAATGACCAACCACTCACATTATGTTGCGTATTAAATGCTCTATGCAAAGGGCGGGATCACCGAGAGTAAAGCGTCTTGCTATAGGATGTGCTATAGGATGTGCTTTAGCGCTGCACAAGCCACAGAGATACACACGAAGCTTCCCGTCCACGTCCTAACTTAGAGACCTATTTCCATCATGATTGCCGCGATTTTTATATAGTTTTCGTGAATGGAGGTATGAAATCAAAGCTTATTTTGTGATTATTACGGCCATGTATACATTTTGATTATCATTTTCTAAAGGAAAGTTTTCACAAGAAAACCATTGGACTGACAGTTCAGTCGCAAACTGCCTTCAATCAACACGCAGTGCAGTGTGTGTGAGTTGAGATGAGCTTGCAGGAAGCTCCAACACCGGGACCGCGCCCCGCAGGCGTCCGACGCCTGCGGCGCCGGTGTTGAGCTTCCTGCAAGCTCATCTCAACTCATTTGACACTTTGAAATTGTTATCTGTTGGTTTGCATCATTATTGCCGCGATTTCAATATAGTTTCGTGAATAGATTTACGAAACCTGAGCTTAGAATTAGTAAAAATATTACTAATGTCTACGTTTTTAAACGACTGTCTGATTTTCTTGTGAAAATTTTACTTTGAAAAATGATTATCGAAATTCATGGTCAGAAATAATCACAATCTAGGTTCATTATGTTACAGTTCTTGCATCAAATCAATGCATGAAAACTTAGTTATTGAACTAGAAAAATGTTTTTTTTTTTTAAATAGGCAATTATGAAGTAGGAAGCCTGAAACCTTAGCCTACTAAATAAATCTCAACAAAGTGTAGGCCTATCCTTTTATGAATTAATGAAAAAGTAGCCCCAGAAAAAAGAGCCCCCGAAAGTTGAAAAAGTAGCCCCCCAAAATTTCCCAAAAATTTGAAATGGAGCCTCCAAAATGAAAAACTTAATTTTTTGCCTGCGCCCCCCTCTAGAATCCCTCGGATTTCCGCGGGTCCTGAGTTGAGTGTATATATAATATAGGGGTGGGGTCCACGGGTTTCAAGGGGCCATAAACCCCCAAGAGCTCGGGGGTTACATTCTTCAAAGTTGGGGGGGGGGGAGAGATCAGATCGCAGCGGGTTGAGTGTATATATAATATAGGCGTGGGGTCCACGGGTTTCAAGGGGCCATAAACCCCCGAAAGCTCGGGGGGTTTAGGCGTTTAATTAGGGTCAGATGAGCATATTTTTAATACTTTATTTGTGACACTTGCGAGTCACTAATTGGCGTGGGGTCAGTTGGATCGTTTTTTTATTTTTTTTATATAAGGCCAAATTAAAAAAAAAACATGTTTGGCGTCCTGTTTTTTCGAAAAATGGGAAGGAGGAGGCCCTTTTTTTTTCTTTCAAAATGGCCGCTCGGTACATTTTCCCTGACATTCGGGCTATTTTTCAAGATGGCGGCCGACAATTTTTTTTTTTCTTTTTTAAAATCAGAAATACATTTTAGCAGTGCTTTTCATGTTTTTTTTCTTCAAAAAAAAAAAAAAAAATAGGAGGCGGCCCCCAAAAAGTAAGCGGGCGGGGACGCAAAACATTTTTTTAATGGCCTGAATGGCAAATAAAGTTCTTGGTGGTTTTAATTTAGACAGTCTCTATATATCTATTTACACCCCCCGCCCCCCTCTAGAATCCCGCGGATTTCCGCGGGTCCAGCTAGTCCCCATATAATCTTACATCTCTCGTCTGGTAAGCAGGCGCGCCGGAAGCAGTTTTGGATTGAGGGGGGGGGGGGGCAAACATTCCAGGGGGCTCACCTTCCAGGGGCAGTGACGTAACGAGCAAAAACGTTTGGAAGGGGGGGGGGCAGAAGAAAAATCTGCATCACCATCACTCTTACACGTTACATGCAGGGCAGGCCCCGCGGAACGTTTTCAAAGTGGATTATTAAAAATCAGGTAGAGCGTAAAATGGCGTGGGGTCCAGGGCCTGGGCCCCGGTAGCGGGTCAAGGGGCTGAGCCCCCAGAAGTTTAGGGGTTTTAGGCATTAAAATTATGGTCAGATAAGCATATTTAGATACCTTATTTGTGACACTGGCAGGCCACTAATTGGCGGAGAGTCCAGGGAGCAGAGCCCCCGGAAGCTCTAGGGTTTTTAGACATTTAATTACGGTCGGATGAGCATCCAGGGCCCCGCCTTAGGGCCCTTGTTGGGGTCTGGGGGCGGAGCCCCCGTAAGCTCTGGGGTTTTAGGCATTTAATTACGGTCAGATGAGCATATTTTGATACCTCATTAGTGACATTGGCAGGTCACTTATTTTTTTCCTCTTTCTTTCTTTCTTTTTCTCTGTAACAAACTTGTCAACAATTGAGGGTGGCACGAGTCCCCGAGCCCGGCCGTTCTGCAGACCCTAACATAGATGCTTCTAAATAAGCATATTTTTCGCCCGACTGTAAATTTGTAAATTTCAAATTTTCCAACAAACGCATAAAAAGGTATGACTAACAAAAAAAAAGAGAAAATATACCGGAAAATCTTGTCATTTCAGCAACATTTGTAAATCACTGGTATCGAATAAAAAAATACCCCCCCCCCCATCAGTACGCCAGCGTTCAGGGGCTCATAAGCTTCTCACCCCTAACAAAAAAACAGACACGCTTTCCCATTCTCTCGCAATATGTCCACCATATGCGCGTATCGCTATTATAAAAACCTCCATTGATAAATATAGGTAGCATGCGCAATGTTTAGGAAATTTAATTCCTGTTAACTTTCTTTTTCTTTGAATGGAATCTCATACGTCATTTAATCAGGTTTTTATTATTGTCATGTTCTTTTGGGTTAAAAATACAAACCATCTTTACTCCTTAACTGCTTTTTTTTTTTTTTTTTGAGGGGGGGGGGCGTTTTTGGGGGGCAAAAATGCGTTGTTTTTTTTTTGGGGGGGGGGGGCAGCTGCCCCTGCCCCCTGCCCCCCCCCCCCCCCCCACTTCCGGCGCCTATGTATGCTGGTAAGGCACTGAAACCTTCGAAAAAACATTGTCACAGTACCCATTTATTCAGTTGGGTCTAGGCAGACAATGTCTTGCCAACAGACATTGGAGCAATGGGAGGGATGTGAACTCCATAATAGCCTGGCCAATTATCCACTAGAAATTAACACTTCTCACTTGATTTGGTTTGATTTGATTTGATTTTCTTCTGCATTCATGTAAGTACACAGTTTTTCGATAACAATAATAATATAAAGTACAATAACTATTTTTCTGACAATGAATCATAAATAAGCAAAAAAGAAATGATAAACTGTCATAAATGCTACATTTCCTCAAACGGTATTAAACATTATACAATTAATTGTGGAAGAAGGGCTGTCATTGTAAGCAGATTGCTTGATAGTACGACAGCCCCAGACAAAACTCATGAAATAGATTAACATATTTATTAAGCAGAACGGATAGGTAATTAAAAATTCAAATTTCGATGATGGTGATATTGGAAATGCAGATGAGGCTGATGATGATGATGAGGATGAGTTTCATAGGTCAGGACCATGGTGTCTTATGGATCTATGGGCAATAAGTAATTTCGGGTTGACTAGATGCAAAGTTGAGGAATTACGGGTAGGGTAAGAGTGAATGGCTTTACTTTCATAGTGTAAAAGTTTTGAAATGAAAGAGGGAGCATATTATTTAAATACTTAAACATGATCAGTAAACTTTGTATATTAGCGATTTATGTCGAATACTGTAAGGGCTGTTAATGTTGGTTTTTTTGCCCATACAAATATGCTTTTCTATAATTTTAATATTCTTAAAATATCTGACTTGCACTTATATAATATTGGAATATTTATGTATGAACTATCGAAAGATAATTTACCAGATGCTTTCGTCCCCTTTTTTCGACGCAATAATACTATACATTCTTACCCTACTAGACAGACAAATCATTTTCATCTCCCTCAAACTTGCACCGTTTTTGCTAACAAAACAATTATTTTTACTGGACCCAAATTCTGGAACAGCCTGAATAACGAACTAGTTGAAAGCCCCTCCATTAATTAATTTAAACGAAAGCTCAGGTGTTTCCTTTTGAGTAAGTATGTATAAAAGTAATGTTGATGTCGCGCTGGATCGTACAGGCGGTCGTACAGGTGGTTATACAGACTTTGTTCTTGTTATTTTACAATGCCATCCCGACACGGCACTAATATCCTTTGGCAAGATATTAACCTGCAATTGTTACTCTCCACCCAGGTGTTAAATGGGTACCCGGTAGGATGCGACCGTCATTGTTGGTCAAACAGTTTTTGAGCGTCATGTAATGCCTGGCTGGAATGCTCCCCAGGGAGTGGAGATTGTGCACACATTGTGTGCGGGCAAGCACTTAATCCAATGACCGGGGTAATAGTATATTTGTAAAGCGCTTAGAGACATTTGTATTAAGCTCTATATAAAAATTAAAAATATATTATTGATTTCGTCAATTTGCTTTCTCTTATTCTTCTTCTGCCTCTTCTTCTTCCACTTCTTTTTCGTCTTCCTCTTCTTCCTCTTTCTTCCATTCTTCACCTTCTCCTACTTATCATTATTATATTATTTTCTTTACTCTTTTTTTTTTTCGTTTCTTCTCAAATTCACTCTCCTTGTACGTCTCTAGAATCTCATACCATACTACTCCGTTTTCGCCTCCTATACTACCTTTTAAATCCAGACCTACTATATATTGTGTTACTCAGAACGGGAGCCTAGCTATTCACATACAAGCTATGCTTTTTATTTTTAGGCTCCCCACATTTTACATTGTTCTACCTAGCCTTTTATATATACATATTTCGAAATTTCGAACTCAGTTATTTTCAGTACATTATATTTGATGTGAATCCTTTAAGTTTGTTCTGTTTTTTTTTTCTTGTGTGAAATCTACTCTTATAATAATATACGCCTGTACAAAAAAAGAAAGGAATATAAACTTTTTTTTCTATGTAAAATGTGGAATAAATAAAACTTCAAACTTCAAACTTCAAGGGTTTTCAGTTTGTAAAATATTGGACTTGTGTGAGATAAATATAGTGAACAAGTAAATATACCAAGGGCTTTCTTTTGCAATAAATAAATGTATGATTTTGGGTTTTGCGCTGGTGGCCCCATACTAAATTGCAATATGTAATATACGGTAATATCAATGAATTATAACGCATAACAAGCGTATAACATGGGATTAATTTCTTCATTTTATATAATAAACCAACATTCCTAGAAATAGAAGTTGAATGGGTATTTACAGGATCATGTCACTTGAGCATCTAAACCTAATGTTCACTATTGTACCATCAACCTGAAATGTGGATCTTCTGATGGGTCCTCCAACTTTTTGCATATTTTAATTTCAGAGCCTGTTAAACAAATCAGTTGAAATTTGGTTGTTCAGCTTATTTCTTTGACTGGACAGACTGCCTCTATTATAAGTGTTGGTAGACATGGAGACCAGTCAGTCATTTTATGTCAGGATTTCTATGGACAATCATCACAGCAGATAGATACCTTTGAACACTTCTCTGCCAGAGGCTCCAAGTCTTCCTTCTTAAACCCTAGCTGAACAAGAAGGGTATCCTCCACATAACCCGGCCTTGAGTTGAGGTCAAACCTAACACGTGGCTGCTGCCTGAAGTGTTTCAGACTCACTGCAAAGCCAGCCATGTCAGTTGCAAAGGCTCGATCGGGTGCCCACATTGTGTGCCATGAGGACACCTTTCCTGCATCGTTTAAGATAGGGCCCTCAAAGCGAAGCCCACCAGCTAGTCCCACAGGCCATACACTCACCTTTTGAGTCGTTCTCATCTGCAATGAACATGAAAAACATGGGAGTGAGTTATGCGAATAAAACAGGGCTTTCATCCACCATACATGCAGTCTCAATATCAGTAGGTTTGAATATTTTTACCTGCTGGACCTTAACCTATTCACAGCAGGCAAAACAATTGTCTGCATGAAATTTATCCCTTTTTGCCTGTCATGTATCACGTTGTCATTAAAATGAGTTCCCATGAAGCAAAAAAAGCACACATAATCTATCTCTGTCGCTGTAGTGAATATCTTATTATAGCTTATTTTCTTTTTGTTCCATGCACACTTAAATATCAAAATCTGAACTCTCATTTCCTTCTGTAAATTATGAGATCATGCTCTTAGTACCTTCCTTTGCAATGACTGATGTTATTGAATTTCTTTGGATGCAAAGCTATACATTCTGCCCATATACACCCTAAGTATATCAAGAAATATATTACCCTTTCATTATAATAGGACTCAAGTAGGATCCGTTCTGTTACAGTACTAATTTTTTTAATTAGCTACCAGAAATACTCTTATCTACCTCTTCAAAAAGACGCAAGCTGTATGTGTTGTCATCATCTGCAAAGTAGACTACCCCTTCCTCATCTCGAGTAACATTCTCTAGAATCCAGTCAATACCAATATTCCTCTGAGGAACACCCCGATGTTTCTGTCTGTACTTGTCTTGTGTTCTGACATTCAGGTGAGTGTAGGGCAGGCCAGAGTTTGTCAAGAATCTTGACACAAGCTGGGTCTTCCTCTCGGAATCCTCCACCACAATCCAGTGGAAGTTGCTAACATGGAGAAAAGTCTGGGTCAACCTCACCAGCTCCGCCTTCTGGACCGGCCTGGTGTAGGTTGGTGTGATGGCATAGATAGTCGGAATCCGAGGGCTTTCAGGGCTATTTTTTGAGTCTCCTCCAACAGGCCTAGTTTTTGAGTCTCCTCCAACATGGTACGTTGTGCATCCGGATCCTACAATGACATTGACAAAAAAAAATTTAGTAGCCAGGTACATGATACCGTATACCAGATAAGACCACACCGGTTTAAGACTAGTGGTCGAAATGCATATTGACCACTAGGGGCTCATATTGCATTAGGAAAAGGTACCCTTAATGGAAATTAGAAAGAAATTCTAATAATTCCAGTTATAATAAAGTCAAAGTCATGTAAAAAAAAAAAATCCCCCTGATATTTTCCATAATTGTCACATGTTTTTTTTTTTCTTCCTCTGATAGTTTCAGGACACTCAGTCTGTATCGAGCACACACAAAATCTGACTTTTTTGTGTGTGTTTGCAATATAGGGACAGATTTTTTTTGGTCAAGTTATCTCGGAGATTCAAGCGCTCGCCCAACATGCTTTGGGACAAAGTAATGCACATAATGAATACAAAGCGGTACTTCGCCAAAATTGGCAACAGATTTCGGATTTAGATTTTCAATGTACTGTTTCCAAACCTCTGTGACTTGAATTGATTGTATTTCATAGCTATATTACACCAATAATTTTGTTCTTCAAATATGGTCAAACTATACATCAAGTTTTTCCGTTTTAAGCGTATCAAATTGGTACCCCCCCCCCAAAAAAAAAGGGGGGGGGGGCATGATTGGACATATTAATATTATAGCCACCACACTTAGCTTGACGCAAGAAGAACTGTTGGGCAGGCCTCATGTAGATGGACCTTCATATTAATTAATGGATTTAATGAATTCCGCTCAGTGAATGATAAAAACATTATTTGGAGGTTGAAATATCAATATTTCTGATCGAATAGGTATAAATCCGAGTAAGAGATGACATCAGTTCCATTCCATTTTATTTCCATGGTTGCCAAATGTTCGTTGCCAATATTTTACTCAAAATGACTGTCACATATTGAATTTTTGAGTATTTTGTACCAATTAATTATATATGACCTTGAAATTCTCTATTTTCAGAAAATAATATTTTTTTTTCCTTCGGGGAATGAGGAATGTGGCATTTAAAAAACAGCATTTGGCAAGGTGTCACTCTTGCTGTTTCGTAATAAATTTGATCAATGAAGAAAAGCCCCACCAATGGTCCATACTGAATATTGTACCAATACCAAAGTCTGGAGACCTGAGCCAAGGAGGAAACTATCGAGGAATCAGTCTAAGCTCCATCGTGGCCAAAACTTTCAATAGATTGATTTTGAACAGGATCAGACCTGTACTTGATAGTCACCTGAGAACCAACCAAAATGGATTCAGAGTTGGAAGGAACACAGTGGGACATATTTTGGCACTTCGCAGGCTTATAGAAGGAGTAAAAGAAAATCAGCTCCCGGCTATTATCACATTTATTGACTTTCGCAAAGCCTTCGATGTTGAAGATCCTTACTGCATATGGCATACCGGAACAACTGGTGAATGCTATTGGCAAGATGTACGAAGACACCAAAGCAAAAGTAATATCACCTGATGGAGAGACTGACCTCTTTGAAATCATGGCTGGTGTGCTTCAAGGTGACACGCTTGCACCTTACCTATTTGTAATAGTCCTCGATTATGCCTTGCGAGCAGCTATAGACGGCCATGAAGAAGAACTTGGATTCCAACTAGAAAGAAGGAGAAGTAGGAGAGTTGGTCCGGAAATCATAACAGACCTAGATTTCGCCGATGACATAGCCCTGCTATCTGAGGAATTAGAGCAAGCCCAAAAACTCCTGAGCAGGGTGGAGACATCGGTAGGCAAGGTCGGGCTCCGGATGAATTCAGGCAAAACCAAGTTCATGTCATTCAATCACAGGGGGATCATCACTATAAAAACAAACGATGAAACTCAGTTGGAGAATGTACCTGATTTCAAGTACCTGGGAGCACTGATGGTGAGCACAGAAAAAGATGTGAAAGCTCGTAAGTCAGCAGCATGGAGAGCGTGTAGCAAGCTTGGAAGAATCTGGAAATCTTCTCTTCCTAGGCAGTTCAAACAACGTTTGTTTGTTGCTACAGTTGAATCTGTGCTTCTATACGGCTGCGAAGCATGGGCAGTTACAACAAAGCTGGCAAAAGAATTAGATGGTTGCTACACCAGACTTCTTAGGACAGCATTTAACGTGCACTGGAGCCAGCATATAACCAATAAGGAGCTGTACGGGAATCTACCAAAAGTATCAGAAAAGATCAGGGAAAGAAGACTACGTTTTGCAGGCCACAGCTGTAGGAACATCAATGAACCAATATCTCAGCTTTTACTCTGGAAGCCTAAACACGGGAAGAAGAAACCTGGAAGACCTCATCTTACTTATACAGACCTACTCAAGAAGGATACGGGACTTGAACTGTCAGAGATAAAAGCAGCCATGCTGGACAGGAATGTGTGGATAGCCATCACAGCTCGGGCAGTTGACCCGACTTAAGCAAGTAAGTAAGCAATAAATTTGCATAGACATGTTACTTTTAGGGTCATCAAAAATGAGCCCCCTCATGCGGTTTCATAAGTTCTACCATAGACTTTACCATTACAGTTTACAGCTACAAATGCAATCGTGGCACAACGATATGCGTGCAATGACGCCGTGTTTCTACATGTCAAACGAAAGAGCTTCTCTCGGACCATCCAAAGCAATTTGTCAGAAGTATGTAGCTTCTGTGATGGTTGAGATAGGTATCTAGGGCGAAAGAAAGGCCTCAAAAATGGCCCGACTGAACGGTAAAAATGGCGCCTGGAGAACGAACTGAGATTTCAGTGACCTTGATGGGATGCTAGAGACTACGTCTAAGAAATTTGAAAAGAATTGGGATAGAGGAAGGGACCTATAGAAAGGGCTCATAAGCAGGCACGTAGCCAGAGATTGATGTTTTTTTTTCTGTTTTTTTTTTTTTGGGGGGGGGGCACATACATGTAATCGATCGAGGTAAAAAAAGGGGTCTAAGAAAGTTCAACCGATCTTGGAAATATTTTTTTGGGGGCGCACGTGCCCCCCTCCCCCGTGGCTACGTGCCTGCTCATAAGCGCAGCGAATGGAATTGTGGTAAATGTGAAGAACACATGATGACGCATGCTGTGGCAGAAATGGCCATCCAAACTAACATAATCATGCAGAGTATAAAATTTCGTCTTAGAATCCTGTTTCGGGCTGCCCTGCGTTTGGCCACTCAGAATACGCTTACAAAATTTCGAGGTAAAAAAGGACGGTAAGGGGGCGAAAAGCATCATTCAAAAGGGCATTCATTGCGGTCAGTCGGCTGTTACGTAATGCATAGTAAAATCATAATTTTGGGCGATAACTTTACGGGTACTTTAATTTCATTGACTAAGGTATAAAGATCGCCATTATAAAGCGAGTTGAAGTTATTTCGCAATTTTCTTAATAACTGCATATTTGGAGGGCAATTTTCGCAAAGTGGGTCAGCGTTAGGGTAAATATGTTTGCATTTGGCTGGAAAGGGCATATCTTCAAGTATCTAAATCCAAAAAAGGTGCGGGTTTGCAGGCGCGGATCCAGGATTTTCCAATAGGGGGGGGGGGGGGGCCGGAAATTCGAAATTCGCGCAGACCGTTATTTAAACTTACCAATACTGACAAGGTCATATTAGAAGCACTGTACTTTAATAGTGTACTGGTACCTACAAACGGGCACCATTATTTTGGAAAGGGGACATGCTCACGTCACATCTCTTGTCCGATATCAACATTCCCCGTTTTCAAGTTATGCTCGCGCGCAATTTTTTTGACATTTCCATCAGTGGGGGCTGAAGCCTCTTGCTCCAATATCTGTTTCCTGGTTTAATAATTTGGCGAGCGAGCGAAGCGAGTGAGCGGAATTTGAGCTTATGTATATATGTTGTGAAAGTGTTAATCGTCACCAAAATATACGAGATAAGATATAACAAATGCATATTGGTATTTTTTAAATTTTCGGGGAAAGAGAGGCTGCAACCCCATCCCGCATTAAACTGCAGGTGTTTTGAAATCAAATCAGACTCCCCCAAAAAGTATAAACCAAAACGCACGAATCCAGTTTCAAAAATCCAAAAAATGTCAGCTTCAGAGGGGGGCACATCACCCCTCAGACTCCCTCTAAAAGTATTAACCAAATCGCACGAATCCAGGTAAAAAAAATTCAGCTTCAGAGCTAGAGAGGAACCCCCCCCCCTCCCCACACACCATGGGTGTCGATCCTCACGTAATACTTATTCATCAGGGGGGGGGGGGGGGTGAATGAATAGATCATCCCCCCCTGATGAATAGGTATCAGTGACAGATCGACACCCATGCCACACACACACACACACACATACAGACACCCCCTGTGCGCGCAAGCGCAAAATTAACGCTGGCGCTAATGCGTAAGCAGGGGCGGCGGAGCTATTTCCAAAGTGGAAAGCACCAACAAAAAAGGGCACCTACAAAGCGAAATCTCAAAGCGAAAATATACATTTTTTTAGACATTGGTATATACCCTTTTATTGTGATTCCATTATCAGGGACGATTTCAATATTTGTTTTTCTTTATAAAAAGATATTGCTTAAGCATCACACTTTCGGCTGGGTGTGATTGTCTGAATATTTATTTGCGAGCGAGAACAAAATGTAAGATCTGTGAGGTCGCAGAGTGAAAAATTACATCTTATAAAGAGGAAAAAAACAAATCATGATGGGGTTATAAGCATCACGGAAGACTGAAAAAACTTTGTTTTAAAGTGACATATAATTGTATCATCTATAAATGCGAGGGAGCGAGCGAGCTTTAGGGGAAATTACTCTTAGTCGCTTTAAATTAGGTGCAAGACTAATGATGAGCAAGTTAGGGGGGCACGTGCCCCCCCCCCCCCGTGCCCCCCATGGCTACGTGCCTGATGATGAGAGGTTAAGGGGACACTTATCGAAAGGGATAAAGACACTTAAAAAAGGAGCATGTGTCAAGGTACAAAGAGTAATTATCAAAGATTCAAACGGGGCACTTCTTACACCTGAAAGGAGGCACTCACCAGAAATGAGATAGGGCACTTATGAGTATGGGAAATGGGCATTTGTCGACGGAAAAGGGGCATCCATCGGAAATTGATTTATCAGAGGTGAAAAGGGGCATTTATGAAAAGGGGATAGGTCCCTTATTAGAAAGGAAAAGGGGAACGATTCAAAATAAAAGGGCAGTTAGCAAAGGTGAAAATGGGCACCCATCATAGATGAAAAGAGTACTTATCAGGAGGGGAAGGGGTACTTTTCAAAGTAAAACGAGCATCTCTCAGATTTGAATAGGGGAAATTATCGGAGGTGAAGAGAGCACTGAAGTGAAAAGAATTAACTTCTCATATATGAAAATGGTCATTTACCAGAGATGAAAAGGGACACTTTTTATTTATGAAGGGCCTCATTTTTCTAAATAGCCCTTATCAGATAGGAAAGGGGGCACATGTGTTGATGAAATGTGCGCTTATCCGAGTTAAAAAGGGGAAGGGGCACTTCTTAACAAAGTAAAAGTGGCCCTTTGGGGGGTACTTGAAGAGTGGGGCGAACTTTGCCCCCTACCCCTGCCACCCGCCCCATCATCTGAAAATCCAAAATGATGTTGTAGGGGCCGGGCGCGGCTTTATCATGAGTGTTTTTATGTGAACCTCTTTTAAAAAAATATATTATGCTGGATTCCGACCCAGATTGCACACTCTAAAATGAAAGTATGATCATCCCCAATACGCTTGCAGTTCACGTATGCACCCCTTCCTCCTAATCCATCGTTACCGTCACTGCCATTTACGTATGGCCGGCCGGTGTCGTGGCGTTATGTGTCTTAGCGAATTCACGTCTGTACAGACGCATATCGCCAGGCGATACGCGTCTTAGAGACGCGTCTCGCCGCATTCCACCGGCGATATGCGTCTCCTAGATGGGCGATATGAGTCTGCGATTGGCGAAAAGTGTCCACTCTATTTGTTAACGTTTATTTTCAGAAAAACCTTAAAACAGAAAGTTTGGCGTATTATTTAGTTGTTTTTATGTTTGAAGTGTTATGATTTTATAATGGGGCGTTGCAAAAAATGTTGAGTTGCATTCGATTGCAAATAACTTATATTTTGCAACTATATCAAACGAAATATCTACATTAAAACAAAATGGCGATATATTTTCAATAATTAAGTTTAATGTCAGTATAACTTAAATGTCAATATATTTCTAATCATCCTCGGGACAATTATTCACTGCACAGCCATTAATTTAAATCGTGTAACATGTCTACATGCATGTATATTCGGAATACGAGTCTGAATTCTTAGACTGGGCGCGCGGAAATGTACGTACGTACGTACGTCCAGGCCGCGCATATTTTTTTTATTGTTCAGTCAAGTATACTGTGCGAATGACTGGAGACAGAGTCTATTTTTGGATTGCTGGAGCTGTACATACTCGGGCGTGTAGCTAGCAGCGGCTGTGATTAGCCACATTAATTGTAGGCAGGGGCGGCGATCCCAGGGGGACGGGGACACGTCCCCCGGAAATCCGAAAAAGTGCAAAAAATGAATATCAAATACTGACTACAGACTGCAACACACTTATAAGCTCTGGAGGGCCCAAGAGTACAGCGTTTAGACTAATAAAAATGCAAACAAATATTCTCGCTCGTTCGCTATAGCATCCCTTGCATAATATCCTTCAAAACATACAAGTAAATATTGTAGAAAATCTATATATTCCATTGGTATCACGTAAGCACAGTTTACACTGTATATTTACAAGATTAAGAGTTATAGAAATAGATCAGTGCTAGTGTGCTACAAAAATGAATATTCCGCTTGCTCTTTTCAGTAAGGAGTAATACAACATATTAAGTGTATATATTTGCCAGGCTGATAATTTAAAATCGGTAGAGCAGTAGTCTTGTCATCCGGTGACCCGGGTTCGAAACCAAGTCAAGGCGCTAGTGCCCTTTTGGAAGGCATTAATCCTCATTACCAGGCAACTTATATGTTGCTATGGTTTGTGGTATTGTAACAGGTGGTCAACTTTGGCAAAGTTACATGCCACTTTCTCAAGTTAGCACATTGATGACTGACAGATGATGTCACAAGGGGAATGAGATCTGGAGGTTTTTGGGGTGGAGCTTAGCAAGTTTGAAAAACAAATATTTCAACAAATATTTAAAAATCTATGAAACAAATTCAGAAGTTTACATATCAAAATAAGAGATGTATGCAGGACTGCACACCAACAGGAATACACTTGTATTTCGATGTCATGGGCCATTTAAATCATTGGTCTGGAAACAATTATTTGCCCATTGTTGCATATTGTATTACATTTTCACTAACGATGAATTTACATTGTAATGCAATTTTCACGTTTCCCAGGTCTATTTAGGAGAATAGAAGATTGATATTGTTAAGTTGTTCGATAACATCACTCAATTCGATTTGATTGGAGATATATCTCAGTAAAGGCTATTATACTCTCAAACAAATCTACACTATTAAACTTCAAGCTCACTCACACATGATATATTGCGACACTTTCAAGGCTACTTATTATTTCAAGTTTATGTATATACAAACGGCAACAGCTCCAATATTAAATGAAGTTCTTCTCACTTAAATCGTCGGTCTGGAAACAATTATTTGCCCATTGTTGTATATTGTATAACATTTTCACTAACGATGAATTTACATTGTAATGCAATTTTCAAGTTTCTTAGATTTATTTAGGAGAATAGAAGATTGATATTGTTTAAGTTGTTCGATAACATCACTAAATTTGATTTGATTGGAGATATATCTCAGTAAAGGCTATATAGTCTCAAACAAATCTACACCATTAAACTTCAGTTTATGTATATACAAACGGCAACAGCTTCAATATTAAATGAAGTTCTTCTCACTTAAATCATCGGTCTGGAAACAATAATATTTGCCCATTGTTGTATATACTTGTCACTTGTTATATTTGTTATATGATACTAAAGCAAATCGTTACGCTTATCGATAGGATAATGTGAATAACGTGTCGAATAATAACATCATTGCGTGCTATTATTAACCGGACTAGACATGTAAACAAAAATTTAAACATGCATACACTTTTGCCAGCAAGCAAGTTTTTCAACAAAGAATACAAAATGTGAACAATGTTTTACATTTTAGTCAGGACAGATTAGAAGATGCTTTAAAGCATGCCCTATAGTTGAACTGTAACAGTTGTCTTCTAAAGTCTTCCATATATAAATTTAAAGGAGGTCAATAATCATTAAGAAGGTTGACACATCAATTATATTGTGTATACATGTAACAATTTGAAAATATTTTTTCTTGGGGGGGGGGGGGGGGAGGGTGAGGGCGTGGGCAATTCAGAAAGGGACCGATATGTGAAAAATTGGGTAGTACTACTAGCCCATGGACTGTGGCCTAAAATGGAGGTTTACTAATATCCTTCAAAATGTACGAGTAAATATTGTAGAAATATGTATTCTGTTGGTATCACGTAAACACAGTTTACATTGTATGTGTACAAGATTAAGAGTTATAGAATAAGATCTGTGGTACAAAAATGAATATTCAGCTTGCTCTTTTAAAAAGTCCCTTCCTGCCTACTTACTAACATTTACCTAATATATATTTACAACCCTTCGGAATGCACACTAGATACCGGCAAAGTAAAATTGAAGTGTGAAAAAAGTATATTGCTTGTAATTTTTATACTATAGTTTTGCTAAAGAATGTAATTTTGTAATACAACAAACCTGTGAGGGGGTAGCATAGAGCTATATAATAAGACTTATCATATGGCTCTATGGGGGTAGTCACTTCCGTCACCTCCTCCCCGTTCACTGGCGTACTGATGGGGGGGGGGACCAGTACCCCCCCCCCCCCAATAAAATCAAACATGGTTTATTTCTAATTTGATACCAACAATTTACAAATGTTGCTAAAATGGCATTATATTCCCCTGGAATCCCGGGGCTCTACCCCCTGGACCCTTCCGAGGGCCCTAAGGCGGCCCCTAGATGCTCATCCGTCTGATCATAATTTGATGCCTTAAAACCCTGAGATTCTGGGGGCGCCGCCCCCTAGGCCTCACTCCAAATTAGTGACCTGCCAGTATCACAAATAAACCTTATCAAAATGCTCATCTGACCGTAATTAAATGCCTAAAGAACTCCTGAGCTTCATGGGGCTCCGCCCTTGACTCCCGCCGGGGCTTTGCCCCTGGACCCCACGCCAATTTAAGATTTTTGCTTCGCTCGCTTTGCTCTACCTGATCGTAAACACTTGAGCCCCCCCCCCTACACCCACACACACACACCCCAACGTTTCTGCTCATTACGCCACTGGCCCCTCTTGCTCACTATGTTCCCTCGTCCCTCGCATTTCGTCCGTCCCCCCCTGGTCATGAAAAGAAATCGCCGCCCCTGATTAAGATTGTAGAAGCCCTAATTGATTGGAGAGCCAGTCAGCTAGCTATTTTTTATTTACACGCTAGCGAGGGGAATTTCTCGATTAATTCCAATGGAACCGCTTAAAATTCCAATGAAACCGCTCGCGAAGAGTCTAGCCTGGATCGGAGAGCTCGCTAGTGCTATACGCTAGTGTGAATTTAAAAGACAATTTCTAAAGACAATTTCTCTCTTGAAAAGGCTCTGCCAGGCCCCTCAAGCTCTTCCATGTTGTATGGATCCATTCGAAAGCAAAATAAGCCCACTCAATAAATAATATATATTAAAACGTCATAGCGATTCATCCAAAAAATAAATCCACGTAAGAGGCATTTTGAAAGTTTTAAGAAAATTCCTTCAAATTCCAGGATATTGGGTGTTATTTTTCAGGAAACTTTATTTAAACGAGTGGAAGCACTGGCGGTTCTGTTTTTTTTTAAACTGTAACAATTCTCCTTGGATCAGATAAAGACCAAAAACAAGCCTCATTATCTTCAGTATACAAGTGTCATTTCGGACCTTACAGCTTTCATAGAATTCGCTTCTGGACCGTCAAAGAAAAAGTTTGAGAACCCCTGGTCTACGCATTATACACATCAGGACCAACTTGACAACTTGACACAAATTTGAGGGGGGGGGGGTTCGACCCCCCCCCCTTGCGTACGCGCCTGCATGTGCATCCCTTTCCTCCTTATTCCCTTATCCATCGTTACCGTCACTACCATTTGAGTAGGGCTGGCCCCCTCCTTAATAACGACTCCCAAGCCATAATTTATAGATTACCATTCTGCGGTTCTTTGGAGGGGCCGGCCGGCGGGCGCGGCCTTTTCAGAAGTGTTTCTACTCTAACCTTTTCATGCACTACGGCTTAACATAAACAAGCATGGTAAGATTTTTTTTAAAAGAAGCATAATTCCGACTCAGTTTCGCATAACCTAAAAATAAGAATACGGCCAGTCACCCCTCCCCCCCCCCTCCCCTCAATGCATCCGCCTTCACGCACCCCCCCTCCCCTCAATGCATCCGCCTTCACGCACCCCCCCTTCCCCTTGTCTTTCCCTTATTCGTCGTTACTGTCACTAATTTTTAGTGCCATTTCGTTGTCTTTCTTTCTCCCCGGCTCCTCTCTTCTTTTTCTTTCCTCTTTTTTGAACTCTCTCTCTCTTTTCTTTTCTTTTTTCTTCTCTTTTCTTTTATCTTCTCCTTTTTTTTCCCCTTTTTTTTCTTTCTTTTTTTCTTTCTTTTTTTCTTCCTCTTTTTTTCCATCTCAATTTTTTTGCGCCGCTAATAGGGGGGGGGGGGGCCGCGGCCGTTTCGGCCCACCCCTGGATCCGCCACTGGGTTTGGGAAGACAGGATGGAGCTTCAACCACAGAATTCAAAGGAAGCAATTTCCAGAACTTTAGAGGGCGCTATATATTTTTCGCATAACCGTCACTTCGTGAAAACACGAGGCGAAACTACATAGAACGCTTTGATTTTGTTTTCACGAAGTCACCGCAGCGCGCGTATAAAACACAGTGGCGGATCCAAGGGGGGGCCGAAACGGCCGCGGCCCCCCCTATTGGCGGCGCCAAAAAAAAGAGGAAGGAAAAAAAGGAGGAAAAGAAGAAGAAAAAAAATGAGAAGAGAAGAGAAAAGAGAAGAAAAGAAAAGAAAGAGAGAGAGCCAGAGAAAGAGAAAAAAGAAAGAAGAGAGCTAGAAGCCGGGTGAGAAAGGAAGAAAGACAAGGAAATGACACTTAGTGACAGTAACGACGAAAACGGGGAAAACTTGGGGGGGGGGGGGGGTATGTGCGTGTAAAATGCGCGCGCATCGAGGGGGGGGGGGGGCTAATTTTTAGGTTGTGCAAAACTGAGTCAGAATTCAGCTTATTTTCAAAAAATTATAAGCATGCTTGTTTATTTTTAAGCCGTAGTGCCTAAAAAGGTTAGTAAAAAATACTTCTGAAAAGGCCGCGCCCGGCCCCTCCAAAGAGCGGCAGTATGGTGATCACAACATTTTGGATTATTCCAGAAGTCTTGGGAGCCTTTATTGAAGAGGGGGCCGGCCATATACGTCAATGGCAGTTACGGTAACGATAGGTGAGGGAATGAGGAGGAAGGGGTGCACATAATTGAGAACTGCAAGCGTATTGGGGATGACCATCTTATCATTTTAGGTTGTGCAATCTGGATCAGAATCCAGCATAATATATTTATTAAAAAAGGGTTCTTGTAAAAGCACTCATGATATATCTTTTGTATTCATTGGATAACAAATTTCAAAGTTAAAGGTAAGACAAAGTTTTGGTATTGGATCATGAATTTGGTTCAAATGAACATATTGGAAGCATTATGCGATCCTACAATATTCAGTGATCGTTGTCGTGGTTAAAATCTAAGTCTAAAGTTATGAAATTGTAAATAATAAACTCTTTATGTTGTATAGCTCCCTCTCAAGGTCAAGATATTAATTAAGCTTTAATACAATGTTTCTTGTCTACAATCGACCAATTTGCTATTACCGTTTGTAAATTACATATACATATACAACTACATATATACAACTACATATTCTGACATTTTCATGGGCGCAGCTACCATTGTACGGCCGTAGGCGCAATTTGAAATTTATCAAAATTTACCGGGAGTACCGGTAAATTTTTATATTCAATTTTTCTCAAAAGCAGAAGTGTTTTAGGGCTAACATTTCTAGTGCTTATTCTACACCCACAGGGGCATCCAAACATATTAAAATTGTAAAGAATCACTATTCACCCAATTTTCAAAATTTCCCAAAACTTTGTATTTCCGGTACCTTTAAAGTGACGGTGACGTGGCGTGAGCCTGTCCCCTTTCCAAAGCCTGTACCCGCTGGTAGTTACCGGTACGGTGCTTCTAATATGACCTTGTCGGTATTGGGATCTTGAATTAATTAAACAACGGTCTGTGCGATTTTCAAATTTCCGCCCCCCCACCCCCACCCCCCCCCCCACCACCCCCCACCCCCTACCCCTCCAACCCCACCCCACCCCCTCCCAATCCCCCCCATCCCCCCATCCCCCCTATTGGAAAATCCTTGATACGCGCCAGGATAAATGGTTTCCTGTGCTATAATAATAATGTCAACTACCATTACATTAAAAACAAATTTTAAGCATCATAAACAAGTTCGTATTTGGAAAATCTACCCTCTAAAAACCCTTAAATGGCCTACGCACACGGTAAAAGAATGTACATGTACTATATGGGGTACTTTCCTGAGAGATAATAGCAGCAGCCCTATACGATTCCGAACGTGGGGGGGGGGGGGGGGGGGGGGGGGGGGGGGGGGGGGGCTCGCTGGTATTAGATCTTGTATCTATTGCGTGTGATGTACATGTATGTATGCCTAGGCCTACAGTGTGGATTTTTTTTGGTTAATACAACAATATTTGTATAAAAGAGAACGCTCCATCTGTTGGTTATTGAATTTTCAGTACAATTAAATTGCCACCTTACTGTCTGTTTACGATAGCACTGAACAATAGGGTACACCACTTTCCCACGCCACAGAAGTGTCAAGTTTGTTAATACTGATGCATATTTTTCCATTATAAAGTTTCTATCTAACCTACTCTAAGAGAGTATATTAATGCTGATTAAAACAATTGAAATACAAATCCTTGAAATTAACTTTTTTACTACGTCCGCAGTTTCATAAAAATAAGATGGTTCTGAATTTTGCAGGAATTTAAGGTTGAAAGATTATTTTGAAAGTAAGTATGGAAATCGAAGACAAAAAAGAAATCCAAAGCCAGGAAAATACATTGATGTCCTAGATACTTTTAGTTGCTGTCATCCCTTTTCGGAATTGATTGCGAATGTGGAAAAATGACTGCGCCGGGAATCGAACAAGGGTCACTGGCTATTAGAACGCCAATGTCTTGACCACTGGACTAAAGAAACGGGCCAGAATATAACAGGAATAAATACATTTACATTCATATTTCAAAATTATAATTGCGACATATAATTACGGCAACACTTGTACAGTAAAATGAACTCTTAACGATTGAAGAAATCAAATTTACACTTTATCAGCACAATCATATGAATATCATGATACAAAGGAGATATGATCGACATGATTGATATTTAAGTAATATTGACTGCCTTCTGGGCAATACGACATAATCACCCGAACCGAAGGTGAGGGTCATATATGACAAGTCGTATTGCCCTGAATTAGGCAGTCAATATTCCTATTATTAACCATATCAGACATCTAGAGCAAACAAGAAACTCTTACTATCTTATACTCTTAAATTATGTAGGCTACACAGGGTTTCTTAGCATTAGAAGTTGCAAAAACATTGTCAAACCAGCACTGTTCATCCAGTGTTTGACAGATTTTCGATACACTGCAAACAGTTTGCCTAGGGTGTGATTGTTACGTCACAATAGAGTTCGTGCAAAGTGCGCATTTTCTTATACACGATGCGCGATGTAAATTACAATAGCTGATGCGCGATGTAAATTACAACTGGCACTATATTATTGCTCACTAATTTAACACGCATTTTGCCATTGACTTTTCAGAGCGGGCTAAAATATTTCTCCATTGGTTTACTGTATAACCTATATTGCCCGCCAAATTACACACAAACCCTATTGACTCTTCTGAGCGGGCTAAAATATTTGCGCATTGGTTTACTGTATAACCTATATTGCCCGCCAAATTACACACAAAATCCCATTGACTTTTCTGAGCGGACTAACTTATTGTAATTTTGTTGACTTATCCATCAAACCTTGAGGGCAATAACTTTTAAAAATTGCCCTGCTCAGATGTCTGATACGGTTAATAATACATAACATATTATATACCTCATACATAGATTGTCATTCACTGATTGGTCAAAACTATATCACATGTCAAGGAGCATTTCGATCTATCAAGTATCATTACGTCAGAGGGGTTGATAGCTACTATCAAACCCCGGGATAGGACCCCTAACCCCTCCCGCGACTTAGTTGCGCACACAAATTTGTTGAGTTGCTTGGCTACCGCAATCGCGCGGTTACGCGCAGCGCGTAGGAATTCAATACTCTTGCCTTGGACTTGATGTTGGATTTTTCTTATTCTGGTGAGTAATTCCTCTTGATCTAGTTTCCTGTTTTTTAGTGCTAGATCTAGACCTACAACTAGACCTAATCATGAATCAATAAAAAGGATGAGGTATATAAAACAAATATGGACTGCTCTGTAATCGGATGATGGTGGGAACTACCACTCCCTCGGTGGTGTTCACACCGACCCTTCTATCGCCCCCTCGGCTTCGCCTCGGGGGTAATAGAAGGGTGTGAACACCACCTTGTGAATGATAGTTCCCACCATCATCCTCATGAGCAGTCAATATTTGTATAATATGATCTTGATCTAAATATGATATCTTTATGTTATTGCATTCATGTGATATCACCTGACTTAACATTGCACGAAATGATAACAAAATATTTATTATAAGATATGATATCATGTGATGCAAGAAAGCCAAGAATATAATGTTTTTTATGAAAGTATTGATGTGACAAGGTATGATTATGATAAAAAACAATATGTTATTACTATGAGAATATAAACTGTCGCTCATAATGTGGAATATTAATTTTTACCCCAATTTATGGAATTATTTTGACAATGATTTATTCGTAATAGATCTAGATAATAGTATACATTCTCAGATATTATTGAACAATGATTTACCAGTGTTTGTTTTGCGTGACTGCTAAAGCATGTGTATGCTAATATGCTTATCAACTAGGGGACCTACGCCCTTAACCCTAATAAGGCCGGGGGGGGGCCATTATGGCCCCCCTCCACGATTTTTCTGATTGTTCGAGAACGCATATGGATGGCGCCTCGCCGCTCGCTGACTTTTTTCTTTAGAGTCTTGCGCATCTTTAAAAAAAAAAAAAAAAAAAATCGGACCTATAGTTACAAGGTCACGTGACCTTTTGTCTTTGCATGTCAGCCCGAAAATCGCTCATTTTTGTGATTTGTGTACAAAACATATGGAAAAGTCATTTTTCCTAAAAATAGATCAAACATTGGTTATTGGGTCTTGTTTAAAGTTTAGGTTGTTGTTTTGGGAGTCAAAATAGTTGAATTGTAGGATGAAATGAAAAAAAAAAAAAAATAACATAAATTAGTTAAAAAAACAATGAAATACATAAGAAATTATCAAAACAAGAGATAACATAAGGAATAAGCTGGCTCTTCCAATTTTTTTTGTCGTATTATTGTTCCAAATGGTCTAATGAATATATGTAGTGAAAAAGAATGCTTAAATATGAATAATATAGGATTTATGGGTAAAAATGTGATTTTATGACGTTATTTGCATAAATTACCATAAATATGCAAATGAGGGATTTTTTTCCAAAAAATTGAAATTATCATATTGTTCTATACACTTCACTAGACATGCGTGCAAATTTTCGCGGAGATCGGCCGTTTCACGGCCGAGATCTTAGGGGGGGGGGCATAATGGCCCCCCCCCCGGCCGTAGTAAGACTTCAAATAGCCCGGCCTTATTAGGGTTAAGTCATAAATGACAGTAATGAGGATTAATGCCCCACAAAAGGGCACTAATATGGCACATCGACACGGTTTTGATCCTGGGGCCTCACAGTTACGAGGCCATTGCTTTGCCACTGAACCATGACTTTACGCAGCGGGGGCTATAGGGTAGGGGGCAGTTCCCACAAATAAAATAAAAAATAAGAAAATGCAATAAATTATCAATAATTTATTGCATTTTACCCCGGTCCCCAACATGAAAAAAAATCCTCTGTACGGCCATACATTATGGCTCAATTAGGCATGGGCACATGTCAGGGCCCGAGGAACGGCGGGGCTTGGGGGCTCAAGCCACCCCCTCACTAGAAAAAAGTATGTGTAAGATATTAAAATAGAAAGGAAGGAAGAAAGAAAAATTGTGACCTGCCAGTGCCACAAAATTAATGAGGTATCAAAATATGCCCATCTGACCGCAATTAAATCATCTGACCATTATTAAATGCCTAAAACCCTGAGCTTCATGGGGCTCAGTCCCCTGGACACCGGGCTAATTAGTGATAAGGTATAAATAAGGTATCAAAATATGCTCATCTGACCTTAATTAAATTCCTAAACTGAACTCCTGAGCTTCCGAGGGTCTGCCCTTTGACCCCCCGCTGGGGCTTTTCCCCCTGGACCCCAAGCCAATTTACGCTTCACTCGCTTCTCTCGCTACGCTCTACCTGATCGTAAATAATTTAGCCCCTCCCCCACCAACTTTGAAAAACGTTCTGCGGGGCCTGCATGTCACATTGGTGGTGATGCGGATTTGTTAAAAATATTTATATTGTATTCATATGAATACGGAGTAAAATGAGCACGTTGTTATTTGTAAGCGAACGAGAGTGATAAAGTAATACAAACATGTAAAGATATAAAGAAAGTGTTTAATATATTATGACAGTCATAAAACACATATAGAGCACCACAAGTTAATTGTTCTGGATTTCCAAATAAAAGGAAGTTCACATTGCAATATTGGTTGTAGCGAACAACTGGGCACGATCGTATTTTTAAGCGAACCGTTAGTGATGAAGTCATTCATGAATGTAAATATGTAAAGATATAAAGAAAGTGTTAAATATATTTTGACAGTCATGAAACACATATAGAGCACCACAAGTTAATTGTTCTGGATTTTCCAAATAAATGGAAGTTTTCATTGCAATCATAGTTATAGCAAATAACTCAACACGACGAGCACGTTGGCATTTTATAAGCGAACAAGAGTGATGAAGTAATTCATGAATATAAATATGTAAAGATATAAAGAAAGTGTTAAATATAGTTTGACAGTCTCTTATTGTAATCATGGTTGTAGCTAGAGCTGTTTCTTTATGTACTCCACAGGGATTCAAATTTCATTTCTTGCAGTTAATGCGGGGTACAGCCTCTCTTTCCCCGCAAATTTAAAAATTACAACCTGACCGAATATGCATTTTTTTATGTCTTATCTCGCGTATTTTGGGGATAAATAACACTTTCACAACATACATATGCTTAATTTTTCGCCCGCTCGCTCGCTCGCGAAATTGTGTACCCAGAAAATTAATATTTTAGCAAGTGGATTCAGCCCCCCCCCCCCGCCCTGATGAAAATGTTAAAAAAATTGCTCGCACATAACTTAAACTTGGGGAATGTTGATATCGGACAAGAGGAAAAAAAAGAAGAAAAATTGTACCCGCTTGTATGTACCGGTACGGTGCTTTTAATATAACCTTGTCAGTATTAGTAAGTCGAGTTGAAATAACGGTCTGCGCGATTTTCAAATATCCGGCCCCCCCTATTGGAAAATCCTGGATCCGCGCCTGAAACATATAGGATTTTTATTGTGTGAAGCAATTTTATGATAATTAACAATGGCAGTAGTGTAGTATATTACATGTAGAAGTAGGCTTAGTAGTAGAGGTATCATTCTGATCCTTATTATCCTGACTATCTTTTGCAATTCGTCTAGAGGATAAACTCATGACAATTGATAATTTTTCATGAATGCATCTGGCTCGAATTTTGCTTAGGTATTTGGTACTATTATCTAAATGGTAAAAAAAAACACTTTTGTCCTCATTCTAGTCTTATTCAATTCCACTATTATGTTTCTGGCTGTTTTCAAGACAATATATTTTTTGTCAATCATAGTCCTATGTAGCTTAATATCTCATGGTAATTTTGAGAGAAAAGCAATCCAAGCAACGATTTCTGAATTGTAGCGACAATCGTTCGCCTTCGCTACTCTTCAATCATACTTTGACAAGCAGTATTAATTAATTTTTCAAAGACTCATGATAAATTCGTTTAACAGTTGATTTCCCTCGGTTGAAAGAAAACAATAATTAGTGGATAGTGAGGACATGACGTCACAGACTCATGAGTGAATTTCCAATTTGTCTTGTGAATTTCATTGTTCCATAGTTTTACAGACTTTTTCAAAAATTCATAACTTTCTTATTAGATATCCGATTTTGCTCAAACTTTTTTTGATTGGTTTGTCTGATTTTTCCACTTCTATTGGAAGTAACTTATTTTTGGAGTCGACTCGGCCTTTAAGTGAGTAATAATTGACCATCTAGACATTGAATATTTTGATAACTCTGAAAAATATCACAATAATATCCAAGGTAACATTCAATTACCCATACCGAATGTGATAACATTTCATTTATATAAAGAAAAAACATTTTTAGTTTACCATCTTCACTTGAAATAGAAAGATAGAATATGACATATCTCCTGATTATAGTGAATCCTTACCATGACACCTGATTAGATTATGTTTTGAGCAAACTAAATTCAAACTGAAAGTATATTTGAATATAATCCTTTCAGATCATGTCTAACCTAATCTACCTAAAAAAAATAGAGAGCACAGATGTCAACATAATCATATGGCCGGGACAGCTTTTAAGTGTTTTTGTAGAATTGTTTTTTGCTGGCAGACGGAATGTTATAGTTGGGGTCGTTTATAGACCGCCACAAGGTAATGTGAATTTGTTTATAAATGAAATGCAAACTGTGTTGTCAAATTCAATATGTTTGCATAAAACAGTCTTTGTCATGGGTGATTATAATGTTAACCTTTTTCAGCACGATGAGAATGCATACGTTTGTGACTTTTTAAACATGTTTATATCTTTCTCTTTATTGCCCTTAATTACTAAACCTACCAGAGTTACAGACACTTCTTCTACTCTCATTGATAACATGATTAGTAATGTACGACCTTTACCAGATGCGGGTATTATAATTTCAGATTTGTCTGACCACTTTCCAATATATGCGAGGATGTCTTTTGGTAGGAATATCCGTAATATTTCTAGTAATAGATATGTTCGAAAAAGTAATCCTACCAGTATTGCTAAATTTAGAGATGAGTTGTTAGCAAGTGATTGGAGAGAAGTATTACGTGATTATGATGTTGATAGCTCATATACAATTTACCTTTATGTAAATCGTAGAACAACCCCTCGATTGCCATGGATCACTAATTCTATGTTGAGGTCAATAAATAGGAAAAATAAGTTGTACTATAAGTATAAGATTAGTAAATATCAGTCTTCTAATATGAAATATACTATTTATCGGAATACTCTTACTTCAATCCTACGTGCTGCTAAGAAGCAGTATTACTTTGCTCAATTTCAGGCGACACATAATGATATAAAACGGACATGGAATGTTTTTAAGCCAAAGCAGAAAGCGTTTGATGTAAGTAAAGTAAACATTGATGGGAATGTAGTTGATGATCCAGGAGTTTTTGTAGATACATTCAATGAATATTTTTGTAATATTGGCCAGAATTTGTCGCGTGTCATCCCAGAGTCTCGAAAAACATTTCAATCTTTTTTAGAAACCCTAATCATAATAGTTTATTTTTATTGCCAACGACTGTAGAAGAATTATTTTATATTGTACATTCTTTAAAGAATAATAAAAGTCTAGGTTGTGACTTTATAACACATGAGTTGATACAAAAATGTAATTGTTGGTATTGTACAACCCTCGTATTTTATATTTAATCTATTAATGACCATTGATGTTGTACCCATGAGGCCATGACAATGAAAATTGCAAAGGTTGTGCCCATTTTTAAAAAGGGTGATGCCCTTATCTTGAATAATTTTCGTGCTAGTTCTTTGTTCAATTCCTTTTCTAAAATTCTTGAGAAGCTAATGGATACTCGGACGATAAAATTTATGATGAATGCTAACATTTTGTCTTATTTACAGTTTGTTTTCCGTGAGAAACACACTACCACTCATGCTATTCTACATTTGGTGGATAATATATCCAGTGCCTTAGATGCACGCATGCATACAGTTGGTGTCTTCTTATAAACTACTCTAAAGCGTTTGATACTGTAAACCATTATATTTTAATAGATAAACTGTGCCATTATGGTGTAAGGGGAATGGCATTAGATTGTTTTAGAAGCTACTTAACAAAATATGAAACAGTTTGTTACTTTAATTGGAATTGATTCAGATTTGCGGGACGTCACTTGTGGGGTCCCACAGGGATCCCTTCTAGGCCCGTTTTTGGTTATTTTGTATATTAACGATTTTCAACTTTCCGCAAAAATATTATTATTCATTTTATTTGCAGATGACTCTAGTGTATGTTTCTCTCACAGAAATCCACAAACTCTTTTGCAGACTGTAAACTCTGAGTTGACTAATGTGACTTTGTGGATTCATGCAAACAATTTGTCTTTAAATCTTAAAAAAACTAATTATATGCTCTTTAGTAATTCCCTGAGGATATTGCTTGGAAATGTAATGTTCAATGGTGTTGAGATTGAAAGAGTATCTACATTTAAATTTCTTGGCTTGCATATTGATGAACATTTAAATTGGAAGTACCATATTAGTAAACTTTGTAAATTAATGTCATGAAATACTGGTGTAATTTATAAATTGAAATCTGTGTTCCCACTGAATATTTTACGTATGTTGTACGCATCTTTAATTTTGCCATATTTGGACTTTGGTGTGCTAGCTTGGGGCAACTCGTTCAAATCTAAAATGGATAAATTACTACTGGTACAGAAAAAAGTAATACGAATTGTTTGTAATACTCACTATATCTTGCACATATATACAGATCTTTTTTTTTTAAATTATAGTAGTGTTTTGAAAGTTGAAGATATTTATCATTTACAACTAGGAGCTCTAATGTATGAATTGAATGCAGGTCTACTGCCAGTAGCCTTGGCTAGAATATTTAAGAAAAATAACCAAGTTCATAGTTATTCCACACGTTAGAACGCAGTTTGCCCTTACTACTTTGGATCCACTGGACCTACGTTTTGGAATTCCCTTGAACCAAGAATAACGCAATCGGTCAGTATTTATGTATTTAAGCGCAAACTGAAGTTACTTTATTTTAGTCGATATCGTCTAGATTTATAGTTGTGATCAATATTTAAGAAAATTATTTACTATATAGGACAGCATAATTCTACTCACGTTTCTCACATCTATTCATCTGTCTATCTTGTTTCGTTTTTGTCTGTGTTTCAGTCCTGTTGCTCGTAGTATTTTCCTGTTTCTCTTGTTTATAGCCATTATTTAGTAGTCAATAGATTTTATTATACTTATTTATGTTTATATTTTCTCAGTTGTTTAGTTAGTTCAGCTTGTCAGCATTTAAATTTATGCATTATTCTTATCTGACGAGTTTGTTCTTTTAGGACATACTCATAAGCTACTAGTGAGACACCTTAAATCCACAAGCCTTGATTTCAACCAAGGTCACCTCATCTTTCTATTGTAACGCCATATTCTGTTAACTTGTTATATTCATGCCATATTTGTAAAATGTGTTATGAAAGAAAGATAAATAAAACTTGAACTTGAACTTAACGAAGTCATAAATCCAACGGAAATATAACTTGCTTAAATAATAGGCCTACTTACCGCATGCTAACCATATTATGCTTCCCGTAGAAACTAAGATATAAGCTATAAATACGATTCTATTTAGAAATATCCGCCGCATTTTGAGTTTATTGTTTCCCGGCAGACGTAGTCCACTTCATGTGCTGACTTCTCTTTAGACTAGTCCAGCCTCTGTACCGTTTCCGTGTCGCGCGCCTAATCAGCTTATAAAATAACACACCCTCAACGTGGAAAGTAGACATAGCCATTCCTCTCATATTGTACCCCGATAATGGGGCGTTCCCACTATCACGATTGGCGCCACGATTCAAATCGTGGAGTAATCGTGGTGATCCTATCAGATATTATCAGATCTTGAGGTAATCGCGTTGATCTTAGAAAACAAAATTCTACGACCAACGCGATTGATTGTCAATCGGGATCATCGCGTTAGATCGTATTGGATCGTATTAAACAAAGCGCGACATATCGCATTTAATCCTGCTTCTTATCGTGGTGATCGGGATCAACCTCGGACAAGACAAACACCATGCACGCTCTGTTGAGAACTTGAGTTGTGCTGCGATTTACCACGATCTGTCACAATCTGTGATGCTCTGTCGGGTACCATTGCTCACGACCTGACACGAATGACTCACGAGCAGATACAAGAAGTCACGCTTTTTCACGGACGTTCACGATCTGTTACGAGTTCTAGCGCCCATACCGGACAAGATTGAATGCCTCATTCAGCGATCTTCACTTGAAGAGAGCACATCTTTACAGTCAACTTGCTTTTAGGGTGCGTTTAGTCGACACTTTTTCACCCTAGAATCACGGTTTCTAAAGACGTTTAGTTTAAAACGCAATGCGTTCAAGCAATTTTTTCGTCGGTCGTAAAAATAAACGTGTTTGAAAACACAAACATGAAACACTGAAAAAGATGCGTTTTGTATCATGATTCTGCAGAATCACGGTCGCTAAAATTCGATTGAACGGACGGAGTTCTCAATCATGATTGTATGACGGAGCCTGTTCCGGTTTGGGCAAAAACCGCGCGCCTGCTTTTTATGCAATTTGCGTTTACTATACCATGCTCTTTATCGTGGCCTGTTCCGTTATGTTATACCTTGTTTTTCTCTTTCTGTCTTTCCTTATGTTATTCTTTGTTTCTTCCTTCTATTCTTATGTTATTCTTTGTTTTTTTTCCTTCTATCACCTTCTCTTATGTTATTCTTTATTTTTATAATTCTATCAATTTCTCTTTTGTTATTCTTTGTTTCTTCCTTCTATTCTTATGTTATTCTTTGTTTTTTCCTTCTATTCTTATGTTATTCTTTGTTTTTTTCCTTCTATCACCTTCTCTTATGTTATTCTTTGTTTTTATAATTCTATCACTTTCTCTTATGTTATTCTTTGTTTTAATAATTCTATCATTTTCTCTTTCTGTCTTTCCTTATGTTATTCTTTGTTTCTTCCTTCTATTCTTATGTTAATCTTTGTTTTTTTTCCTTCGATCAGCTTTTTTTATGTAATTCTTTGTTTTAAGCATTTTATCACTTTCTCTTTCTGTCTTTCCTTATGTTATTCTTTGTTTATTCCTTCTATCACCTTCTCTTATGTTATTCTTTGTTTTTATAATTCTATCACTTTCTCTTATGTTATTCTTTGTTTCAATCATTCTATCACTTTCTCTTTCTGTCTTTCCTTTTGTTATTCTTTGTTTTTATCATTCTATCACTTTCTCTTTCTGTCTTTTCTTTTGTTATTCTTTGTTTCTTCCTTGCATCACATTCTCTTTTTGTCTTTCATTATGTTATTCTTTGTTTTTATAATTATTCTATCACTTTCTCTTTTGTTATTCTTTGTTTCTTCCTTCTATTCTTATGTTATTCTTTGTTTTTTACTTATATCACCTTTTCTTATGTAATTCTTTATTTTAAGCATTCTATCACTTTTTCTTTCTGTCTTTCCTTATGTTATTTTTTGTTTCTTCCTTCCATCACCTTCTCCTTCTTTGTTTTATTATTGCGATCTATGCTCAAAACAGCAGTCGACAGTCGGCCATAAACAATTCCAAAAAGCGCGCGCCGTAGTTGACCTATACTCCCTGGGTCAAACTGCGAGTGTGACGCACAGTGGCTGGGCTCGAAATGAGCTAGAATCAGCGTTGATGAAAAATCGCTTGAACGCTAACCGCAGTGACCTTGTTTTTTGTAACAGCGTTTTGATTTGTGATTCATGTTTGTGATTCTAGCTTCGAAAATTCGATTGAACGCACCCTTAGAGATGCCAGCCAAGGGTACCAGACGCAAGAATGGAAAGGGACAGGCTGTCCAACCCCTGAGCCTAAACCAGTCCAGCCATAGCCGGCACCAGGGGAGGCAGATGAGACCACCCCACCCAGAAAGCCAAGAGAAACTAGACTTGAATTCGTCACTTTGACGAATTAGGTGATACGTATGCTCCTTCCATAGAGTACCAAAGCTGTGACGTCATGAAAATCAATTTTTAGAATTTCTAATTTTTTTCTTTATTTTCCGAAAGAGCATCAAAAATAATGTTCAAAATTTGAACATGATTTTCGACATTTAATGTCGAAAATCAATTAAATATGTTAAGTATTGGGTGAGATATGACCATCTGAATAAATATATTTCCTATAGGAACTCGGTGTTACTTGCTCTGGCTTCTTATGGTTAGGAGCCAGAGCAAAACACTGAGTTCCTATAGGAAATATATTTATTCAGATGGTCATATCTTATCCAATACTTAACATATTCAATTGATTTTCGACATATGGACATTATTTTTAATGCTCTTTCGGAATATGAAGAAAAAGTTGAGAAATTCTGAAAATAGATTTTTGATGACGTCACACTTCACCACTCTATTATGGTCTATCCATGTGTCAAGTCTCAACTGTGTAGCATTTGATCATTACGGATCTATGGAAGATAGATCGAGACAATATGACCATTGACCGTGTACACTGCTAACGTTTAAATTTCAAAGATATAGGACATACGTGACATATTCATAATTCCTGCAAAGTTCTACAGAATTTGCATTTCCAACTTTCAATTGGAAATTTCGACATAATTCCAACATCTGATCCAAAAACAAAAGGCAAAATATCGATAGCTTAATGTCTCAGCTATAACCTACCTAATTTTGAGAGAAAATAGAGCAAAAATAAGCGAGATACTGCTCAAAGAACAGTGTCATGTAGATTCATGATGTAAACGAAATTCACCGGGGTAATAATATGATTGCAGGGCCCTCAGGGAGAACAGTATGAATACTGATGAGGCTACCCTGGGTAAACAAGACATATTATTATTATTATTATAACACGCAAATTAAGAAAATTCTGACATGTCGCCTTTAATTGAAATTTTGACTATGATGCCGTCATCAAAATGAAGAATAGTGTTCATGAGTCCTGTAGAAAATTATATTGGGTACAACATATCAACATTTGAAAGAAATTTGATCCATATTGACAGAGATCTATACATTCAATTTCCCATAAATATGATGACGTCATAATATGCATATTACATGTATTATTTCCCAGATATTTTGAAAAACAGTTATATAGAACATGTTAATTGGACTATTCATCTACAGTGTTGTACACATGTATATTATTGTATCATACCATATTTTAATGATGATCTAATGAGTAAATTTAGTTCTATAAAGTTTGAATTCTTTGGTTTTATAATAGATCGGACACAAACAAAGATGATACTGAAAGCCGTACATGTTCTGTTCATTTCATGACCCAAAGGAGATACAGGAGAGTTGATGTTCCCTTTTTAAAATTTGGATTTGAAGTTTTAAGAATGCAGCTACAGTGTTTTAATATAGGCCAGTAATTCAATTTCCAGATCATTGTGTATGGATGTATTACAAAAACAAAATATGAATGATATGAAGCTTGTAAACATCAGCCTGCTTATGTGGAAAAAAATAACTGATGCTAGACACTACAAAAAGAGAGTGGCTTCAAGTGTACCTAACCATATGCACTCCTGAATTTGAGGTGTTATGTGTTTGTTTTTAAAAACCGCCTGTACTATTTTTTGATTGAATTTCTTTATTGTCATGCACAAAATAAAATGAAGGTATAAAAATCGTCTTACGGCTCACATTTGTATAAAATATAACAATACATATCATAGACAAATAACTTCAAATAACATAAATAACATAACAATGTAATATAATTTAACCTCTCTGTTGAGAGCCAGGGGAATTATTTGATTAGTAGTACTCCCCTGGCTCCCAACAGACAATACTAACTTAAATAAATTGCAGAAAATGTACATGACAACAATCAATGTCATATAAATAGAAATAGAACAAGTCACAGCCAAGATCTAAAATCAATTATTCATCAATTATTAACAATTTCAGATAAAAACTGTTTATTTTTTTATAGCAGACATAAACTAAACGTACATCATACTGAATGGCAAAGAGGAGAGACAAGAGAGAGAACGTTTGGAGAAATAATATTAACAGATGAAGGAATTTGTATTCATATTTAGCATGAGCAGGTGTCCATGTGGATTTATTTCTTCACACAAAAACACTTGTTAAATACAATTTTAAAATCCAAATTTCATTGGGCAAGTTTCACCATTTCACGGCAAATGGTAATGCATGATAATGCTTGCTTGGGGATCACATATATTCAAATGATAATGTTAATGATGATAATGATAATAAGTTAGAATAAACTACAACATCTGAACATTAAATAATTTTAATGAATTATGAGCAGAAAAGGCATTTCGGTATCTTTCCAATGTAAGGTTAGGGTTAGTGTTGATCGCACTTATTATGGAAAGGTAAAGCAAGAGATTATGAAATATTTCCATTTGACCGAGAAGGGGTATAAGAAGAAGTTCAGGTCGGCTAGGCCGAGTAAGGATGAACGCCCCAAACAGTTTGCTGTGAAGATGAAGGGGTATTTCGACAAGTGGCTGGAAAAGTCGAATATCGAAGAGAATTACGAGTCTTTGGTTGATGTAGTAATGCGAGAGCAATTTATAAATTGTTGTCCCAGAGAGGTAGTCGGATTCTTGAAAGAGAGGAAGTGTGGGAAGTTGGATGAAATGATTGAAAGTGCTTAAGTGTGAGTGCATGCACATGGATTGCACACTTTCTCGAGTAATCGTAGAAGCGATAGATTCCATCCAAGTCAAAGCCAGAAACAAAACCAAAGACATGATCCTAAATCAGTCTCTGTCACACAAACAGACGAGAAAACCAAGTCTGCTAGTTCAGTGAGATATGGTGGTGGTGGTGGCAGGGGCGTCGCTAGACCTTTTTTCGTGTGGAGGGGGGGGGGGGGTGTAGAGGCCAACGATTACCGACAAAACTAGCCACCAATTACCGACAAAATTGAATGTCCCAATATCTACAATTTTAACCCTATAAACCCGGGGGCGAAGGCTAAATTGTTTTTCATATGGACTATCTATAGTATTTACGTATGCGCAAATGGTCATTTTCCTCGACGACATAAATATACGAATTACCGTCAACCTAGTCAGCATCATAGCTATATAATTTAATGCAGGCGCGGAGCTAGGATCTTATTTTAGGGAGGGGCGGTAGAGAGCAAGCGAATCACATAAAGAGCTGCGCGCTCATTACGGGGTGTGGGTCATAGGCCTCATGCGCGAAGCGCGGAAGCTTAGACGTTTCATTAAATTGTTAGGAAAAGAAGACGATTTATTGTACCGTTCTCGACTGTTAAACCTTGTCTAAATAAAGTTTCCCCTCTCCCACGCGAAGCGTGAAAGCTTTGACGTTTCATCAAATTATGAGAAAAAGCAAACGATTCGGTGTACTGTTCTCAACTCTTAATCCTTATCTGAATTCAGTTCGCCCCCTCCCGCGCTAAGCGCGTAAGTTTTGACGTTCCATTAAATTATTAGAGAAAGTAGACGATTCGTTGAACCGTGCTCGACTCTGAATCCTTGTCTGAATGAAGTTTCCCCTTCCCGCGCGAAGCGAGGAAGTTTTGACGTTTCATTAAATTATTAGAGAAAGAAGACGATTTGTTGTACCGTTTTCGACTCTTAATCCTTGTCTGAATTCAATTTCCCCTTTCCCGCGCTCAGCGCGAAAAGCTTAGACGTTTGATTTAATTATGAGAAATAGCATACGATTCGGTGTACTGTTCTCGACTCTTAATCCTTGTCTGAATGAAGTTTCCCCCTTCCCGCGCTAAGCGCGGACGTTTTGACGTTTCATTAAATTATATGAGAAAGAAGACGATTCGTTGTACAGTTTTCGACTTTTAATGAGCCGTAATTGTCTGAATTCAGTTTCCCCCCCTTTAGCGCGAAGCGCGGAAGCTTTGACGTTTCCTTAAATTATTAGAGAAAGTAGACGATTCGTTGTACCGTTTTCGACTCTTAATAAGCCCTAATTGCCTGAATTCAGTTTCCCCCTTTAGCGCGAAGCGCGGAAGCTTTGACGTTTCATCAAAATATAAAGAAAGGAAGACGATTCGTCGTACCGTTGTTGACTCTTAATCCTTGTTTGAATTCAGTTTACCCGAAAATTGTAGACCTCGGATTTCTTTTGCTGATATTATAGGAAGGTAAAACTTCGAGAAAATACAAGTATTGTAGTTGTAGTCATTCTAGAAGTCGTCGCAGTGAATAAAAAGTCACAGTTCGTAGGGAAAAAATCTTGTCGGCCGACCGACAATATACATATGTATATGTAAAATATATATGTAAAACGAATGACAATTTTATATCATCAATGAAACTGTAAATCGTATTTAAATATACACAATATTTGTTAAGTGTTCTATATATTTTAATGTGTTATCAATGCAATGTTATGCCATGTGCTTTTTACTCTGTAAATTGAACAATTTCAGCTTTTAGCTGCATGTCCGATGATTTTTATCTCAATAAACCAATACAATACAATACAATACAATACATCTCACCGACCTCAAAATTCTGCATTGATATAGTACACGACGATCGTGCAAGAATACCGACCCACCAGACCCGACACAGCAACATATTTACCCGTGTCTTTCTTGCTCCCTCGACGAGACGACTCCACCCAACAACCCCCCTCTCTCTTTTACTCCCACTCCTCCTCTCTCAGGCTCTTACCTCCCCCCTCTCTCCTTTCTTTCACCCCCCGTTTCTTTTGTTTCCCTTTTCTCTTTTTTCTTCTTTTTTTCCATCTCTTTCTCTTCTTTCTTTTCCTTTCTTTCCTCTCCTCCCTCTTTTTCTTTTTTATCTTTCTTTCTTCTCTTTTCTTTCCTTTCTTTTCCTTTCTTTCCTTTCTTTTCCTTTCTTTCTTTTCTTTTCCTTTTCTTTTTTCTTTTCTTTCCCTTTCTCTATCTTTTTTCCCCTCCCCCTTTTCTCTTTTTTCCCGACGGCAGCGCAATTTTACCGACAATATCCTGACAGGTGGGGGTGTCGCACCCCACACCCCCCCTGGGAGATGCCCCTGGGTGGTGGTACAGAAATAAAGCGTGGATGTTACAAGTATGGTATTCCCACTCAATTGAAGCGGAATTGTCCGATGATGCCCATAGCACATTCTGCTCAGAACATGAGTGTGGAGGACACTTATATTCCATATGAGAATGTGAAGCGTGATTTGTCGAGTATTCCCCACGCCAATTTGTGCTCCACTTGCTTTGCTCTACCTGATCGTAAATACTTTACCCCCCCCCCCTCGCATTTCGTCCCCCCGGTCATGAAAGAAATCGCCGCCCCTGCTATTCAGAGTCAATAGTAGTCCCTGTCCGGTCGCCAGTTCACGGTGCAGTCTGAGCAAGCAATAAAGGTCATTGCAGAACACGTCGAAACGATGGCGTCCATGATATACAAAGTATTCTTTGAAACTCACCTCCAAGGAGTTATTTCAAAATGTACAAAGTCATGTTTTTAAGATCCGGGGTCATTGCCTAACAGGTCTATTCCCTAGACACTTGATTCGTCTGGCGTTTTCATAATTATGCTCACCAGTAAGGTAGCGATCATAGAATGCATATTAATATTTGAATATATGAATATTTGCGTTGGTACGGTGAGGTGGAGATCATTATTCGCCGACTATAAGCGTTAAGCCGAGTGATCAGGTAATCAGATTTCCTCACAAATAATATGTACATATTGGGAACATCTCTTACAGTGATATTTCCAGAGTACATTTTTAATACTAAGCTTCCACCAAACAACCAGAAACATTTCCTTTTGTTAATCTTACGAACTCAACAATTAAAGAGAAATTTTGTTGTGGGGGTTTCGGGCTACTTTGGATTTTGAAAGATAGACGCATTTCTTTATTAATATACATACAGAATACACATTATAATAAAGCTTTTGGCACACCCAAAACTGTAAACTGAACTGAAAGTCTTTCAGCGAATAGGGGGTGTTAGGGGGGTCAACCATATTGCTGTACAGACGCGCGATTAAAAAAATGAGTAGAGGGTACCGGTACTTTTTGTTGGTTAAGGCAAGATATGTGCTTGACGCGTTTAGGGTGCAAAAACGCCAAAGATCGGAAAAGGGGGTATGTTTCTGGGGTTAAATGAGCAAAAATCAGAAAAAGGTATGTTTCTGGAGTATGTCAACTCATGTATCAGGGGCCGCGGAACGGGGGGGGGGGGGGACTGCATCTAGACCCCCTACTTTTTTTAGTAGACACGTTTCATAAAATCTCCGAAAAAGGGGGTTTATAAATTGTTTGCATGCTCATTCTACTAACAATTTAGTGTTTTGATAATCGTTTTTAAATTTTCTTTGAAAAAAAAAGAAAGATTGGATGTGGAGGGGGAAGTCTATATAATAAAATAATCCAGAAAGTGCAAAAAAACACAGAACTTTTGGTCATGCTCTGGGTTTATAACTATGATGTTTTCTCTTCCTTTTAGACAAGTGATTATGTTTTTTTTTAATGATCTAATTTTCATCATAATCGCATTCTTGATCGTATTGATTTTAGTTATTATTTTGCTAAGTTTTGTAATAAATAAAACGGGGGAGGGGGGGGGGGGGGGGGGGGGGGGGGGGGGGGGGGGGGGTAGCCTTCTAAAGCTCCGGACCAGATTCGTATAATGATCAGAAAGTACCCCGGCCAGAGAGTCAGCGCGTACCATGAAGGTATTTACAAGAGCGCCATCTCAATGACTTTAGGAATTTGTTATATTTAATACGTAAGTTATTTTGGGACCACAATCAGAGGCGGCCCTCCATTGCCCCCCCCCCCCCCACTTTTTCAGATACCCCAAAAGTGCCCCTTTTTACATAGGAAAAGTGCCCCTTTTATTTTGTAAGAAGTGCCCCTTTTACATAGGAAAGGTGCCCCTTTTACTTTGACAAATGCCCCTATTACTTAGTAAAAGTGCCCCTTCCCCCTTTTCACCTCTGACGAGTGCCCTTTTTATTTTTGACACGTGCCCCTTTTCCTTCGACATGTTCCCATTTTCCTTTGCAATAAGTGTCCATTTTCCATTCTCATAAATCTTGAAATTATCTTGAATAAGTGCCCTTTTTAATCTCTAGTAAGTGCCTCTTTTCAGGTACGAGAAGTGCCCCTTTTCACTTTGAATAAGTGCCCCCTTCACCTCTGATAATTGCCCTATTCAAAACTGAGAGGTGCTCCTTTTACTTTGACAACTTCCCCTTTTTTCCTTTGTAAGAAGTGCCCCTTCTTCTTCTAATAACTACCCCTTTTTTAAACTCGGATGGGCACACCTTTCATTTTAACATGTGCCCCTCTTATTTTCTAATAAGTGCCCCCATTAAGTGCCCCCATTAAAAAGAGAGAGCTCCTTCCCCTTCTCATAACTACCCCTTTCCCTTTCTAATAAGTGCCCCTTTTCCTTATGATAAGTGCCCCCATTAAAAAGAAAGAGCTCCTTCCCCTTCTCATAACTGCCCCTTTTAAAAATCTGAACGGTGCCCCCTTTTCATTCAACAAATGCACATTTTCCTTTATTATAAGTGCCCCTTTTCATATCTGGTCAGTGCCCCTTTTCAACTCTGATAATTCCCCTTTTAATAATGATACGTGCCCCTTTTCCTTTCTAATAAGGGACCTATCCCCTTTTCATCTCTTATAAATGCCCCTATCAAAATCTGATGGGTGCCCCTTTTCCGTCAACAAATGCCTATTTCCCATTTTCGTAAACGCCTCTTTTTCATCACTGGTGAGTGCCTCTTTTCAGGTGAAAAAATGCCTCATTTTCACCTCTTATAATTATCCTTTGTACTTTGACACGTGCTCCTTTTCTTTTCTAATAAGTGTCTTATCCCTTTCGATAATTGTCCCCTTTTCATGTTATCATTAAACGTGCCCCTTATTTAAAGCGACTAAGAGCAATTTCCCCCAAAGTTCACTCGCTGCGCTCGCTCGCATTTAAAGATGATATAATTATGAAATTCAAATGTCAACTACATTTCTAGATCTATTTACATAAAGTGGGTGTAGCATGGCAAATACTGGTTAACGCCATCTACGACTTTTTTGACAACTGCACGTAAACGAATAGACTTGATTATTACGTCAGCGCGCACTAGCGTTCGCAAAACAGACCGAAGTTCTCCTCACGCTTCGGTTTCGCGTATGTTGCACGCACGCAGGCGCGTACGCAGGGGGGGGGGGGGGGGGGGGGGGGGGGGGGGGGGGGGGGGGGGGGTTGAACCCCCCTCCCCCTTTGGTATTTTTTTGTGTGTAAACCCCCCTATTAAAAAAAAAAAAAAAAAAAAAATTATGCCCATGGCTGACCTAAAAAAGGTGACCTTACCCCCCCCCCCCAACGAAGAAAAATGTCAAATTTTCAAATTTCGAGACCCCCCCCCCCAAAAAAAAAGTGTCCTCTTACCCCCCCCCCCCCCCCCCGCTTATTCAGCGAAATTTTTGGCCCGATTTCAAAATTCTAAACCCCCCCCCCCCTTGAAAAAATCCTGCGTACGCCACTGCCCGCACGTGAATACTGCGTGACCCCCTTTAACACCAACATGAGATTATCATTTTGTCTTTAAAATTAATGATGCCTAAATTGGAAGATTAATTCTATCTACATTATTATAGCCATAAAGTTAAGCAATGTTGATGTAGGGAATCTGTAAGGAAAATAAGCTAATTAGGGAATGAAGACATAAAAATGAAAAGACACTATGATGCACAATAGATACCCTGCAAGATTCAATTTTTTAAACCAAAGAATAAGCACTGCCACAATTTTGTAATGGGAGATAAAGTAATTAATAACGTAATTTCATAGTGTCCGCTATTTCCTACTTACATAGTGAATACCGGATAGTGTGTTAACAAATACTTTCTCTTTATAAGGCTATATTTATATTATGTTATTTCATTTATTTATTTATCTATTATTGTTATCAGTATCATTATTAATATACATATATATATTTTGTTTACATTTTGGGGAGGGGGCTACTAAAAATCAACACCCCACCCTCCCTCCTTTAACAACATATTGATAGTTTACACATTGTGGTGTTCCGCTTCAAAGAATCAGAAGAGAACCAACAAAATTATCAACAAAATTGGTTGACAACTTTACCAGCATTGATATTAAGGTATCAGAACTATTCCCATCATTCATTTATTTACCAAACTAGTCAATTTCAAAATTTGAGTTAAACATTACTCTTGATATTTGGAACATTGACAAATATAATGTTAATATAATTTCTCTAATTCTAGGATAAAAAAACACCTGCTCGTTTTGGAAAAGCTTTCTTTTTTACAACTGATTAAAAAAAACACTTACTTTGACAGCACACATTATTTTGTAATACAATGTTTTCCCTTAAAATATAAGATAAAAGGTACCTTTAGGAGACATCAGTTCAAAAAAATATTTAAATCACTTGAAGTTGCAGCCTACACTTCTGCATGTCAAATTAATTGTAAGATTAATAGGTCATTACGTGATGACGAATAAAAGGTATTATTAATTGGAAATTGAATTGAATTGTTAGTTTCTAGTTTGCGATGCATGGCAACCGTTTATGTGCATGTAATTTTGATCGTAAAAAACACCACTTTACTTCCTAATACTAAACAAGATACATGTATATTGCAAGTTCATTTTGTATAACTTGCAGCGCAGAGGCGGCCCTCCCGGGGGACAGGGGGCACATTGCGAACTCACTAATCTTTGAAATTTGCTTCGCTCGCTCGCAAACGATTATTGTTAGACCATCGAACTCAACTGCAAAAGTATGATGCTTAAGCAGTATATTGTTTGATTTATAAAGAGAAACAAATATTGAAATCATCTTTGATGCACAATGTAGGGTATATACCTGTATATATGTCTTGAAAAAATGGGTGCTTTTTTTTGTTCATGCCCCCCCCTCCCCCACTTTAGAAGTCGCTCGGCTACCCCTGCTTGTAGATATAGGTTTGTAGAAAGGAGCTCCTCGAACAAGATAGGCCTTCCAAAAATGTCGCTTCAAGCCATTAAACATTGGAAACAAAAGAAATGTTTAAAATCGTGTTTATATAATTATACACAAGTATGATTATTTGATGTCCTAAAGGTTGGCAAAATTTTCGTTACAGCGTTGTTAACTGTTTATTGATGGTTGGAAAAAGAAATGTGCCCAATAAACATGTATGATATTATACGAACAAAATATGTTAACAACGTTACGTCGGAAACTTCCGTTACTAAACATGAGGCTTAGTAATATTATGATGTTAACTGTATACTGTATTATGTACCCATCTTATGATGTGTATCAAACGGTTCTAGGACACCACCCCCTGGACACCCCCCCCCCCTCCCCGGATTACCACCCCTTGTCAACTACCCTCTAGGTAATATGGTAACTATCATCTAGGACGACTACCCCTCGGGAAAACTATCCCCTAGGACAACTACCCCCGGACAACTACCCCCGGCAACTATGCCCCAGACAACTACCCCTCTACGACAACCATCCTCTAGGACACCTACCCCCGGACAACTATCCTAGGGGTAGTTGTCCGGGTGGTGGTTGACCTAGGGGGTAATTGTCCTAGGGGTAGTTTTCCTAGGGGCTAGTTGACTGGGGTTTGTTATCCGGGGTGGATGTCCATGCAGGGGGTAGGTGTCCGGATACGGTATCAGACACCCGTAACTTGGTTTGATTTGATTTGATTTATTTTTCATGTTCGATTTTCTTTTTCTTTTACAAATTTTACAAGTTTTACAAATAACAAACAAAACATTGCAAAGTTTACACAGTTCAAAAGAATATAATGTAGAATAAAGTAAGACTGGCTGTCGAAAACATCAAGCAGGAGGGTTGACAAAGTAAGCAAAGCTTGATAGCATGACTACCCTCATTGAGTACATGCATACTAATACAAATATGGAGGAAAAAATATTGGTAAAAGGGGAAAGAGAGAGAGAGAGAGAGAGAAGAAAAACGAAGAAAAAAGAAAGAGGGGTGTACATCAAGATTCATAATTATGTATGTAGTAGTTGGATTTCAATTTGATACTATGAAGATAAAAAAGAAGATGCATATTTGAATATTGGGTGGCCAACTTAGGATATATACTGTAGAATGAGAAGACTCACGAGGTTTCTGGATAATATGAAAAACTTAATAACGGGTGGGAATATTCATAAAGCTTTCATTTATTTACTATGAAGTGCCTTTGATATCAAATTTTCGGTTCTAGGACACCTACCCCCTGGACATCCACCTCCCGAATAACCAGGGGTAGTTTTCCAGAGGATAATTGTCCGGGGGTAGTTGTCCTGAGGGTAGTCGTCCTAGAGGGTTGTTGCCCTAGGGGGTAGTTGACAGGGGGTGCATGGTTATCCGGGGTGGATGTTCAGGGGGTAGTGTCCGGATACGCAAATTTTCATATCAAAACAATATTTTTAAAAGCAAACCCTCAGTATTCAGTATGATGAACTTTGAAATGCAAGACTTTGAACTAACGTTTTCTGCAGGTGGTGGTTTATGTTGTACATGTGCCCAGGGGCGTCGCCAAAGGGGGGGGGGGTGTGAGGGGTGTGACACCCCTCCACCTGTCAGGATATTGTCTGTAAAATTGCGCTGCCGTCGGGAAAAGAGAGAAAAGGGGGAGGGAAAAAAGAGAGGGAAAGGAAAAGAAAAGAAAGAAAGGAAAAGAAAGGAAAGAAAAGAGAAAGGAAAAAAAAGGAAGAAAAAAGAGAAAAGGGAAAAAAAAGAAACGGGGGTGAAGAGACGAGAGAGGGGGGAGATAAGAGCCTGAGATAGGAGGAGTGGGAGTAAAAGAAAGAGGGGAGGTTGTGGATGGAGTCGTCTCGACAAGGAAGCAAAAAAGACACGGGTAAATGTTGCTGTGTCGGGTCAGCTGTGTCGGTAATCTTGCTCGATCCTCGTTTACTATATCAATGCAGAAGTTTGAAGTCGGTGAGATGTATGATATTGTCGGTCGGCCGAAAAGTTTTTTTCCCTACAAACTGTGACTTTTTATCCGCTGTGACGACTTCGAGAGTGACTACAACTACAATACTTGTATTTTCTCGAAGTTTCACTTTCCTATAATATCAGCTTAAGAAAGGTTTAAAATTTTCGGGGAAACTAATTCAAACAATGATAAAGAGTCAACAACGGTACGACGAATCGTCTTCCATTCTCTATATTTTGATGAAACGCCAAAAGCTTCCGCGCTTCGCGCAAGAGGGGGGAAACTGAATTCAGATAAATAGAGCTTAATAAGAGTCGAAAACGGTGCAACGAATCGTCTTCTTTCTAAAATAATTAAATCAAACGTCTAAGCTTTTCGCGCTGGAAGGGGAAAACTGAATTCAGACAAGGATTAAGAGTCGAAAACGGTACAACGAATCGTCTGCTTTCTCTAATAATTTAAGGAAACGTCAAAGCTTCCGCGCTTCGCGGTAAATAGGGAAACTGAATTCATGGATTATTAAGAGTCGAAAATGGTATTACGAATCGTCTTCTTTCTCTAATATTATTGTATGAAACGTCAAAACTTCCGCTTCGCGCGGGAGTAGGGGAAAACTGAATTCAGATAAGGAGGATTAAGAGTCGAGAACAGTACACCGAATAGTCTGCTTTTTCTCATAATTTATGAAGCGTCTAAAGAGGGGGAGAAACTGAATTCAGACAAGGATTAAGAGTCGAGCATGGTTCAACGAATCGTCTACTTTCTAATACTTTAATGAAACGCCCAAACTTCCGCGCTTCGCGCGGGAGGGGCAGAACTGAATTCAGATAAGGATTAAGAGTCGAGAACAGAACACCGAATCGTCTGTTTTTTCTCATAATTTAATGGAACGTCAAAGATTCCGCGCTTTGCGTGGGAGGGGGAGAAACTGAATTCAGACAAATCGAGAACGGTACAGCAAATCGTCTACATTTCATAATAATTTAATGAAAGGCCAAAGCTTTCGCGCTTCGCGCGGGGGGGGGGGGGGACTTCATTCAGACAAGGATTAACAGTCGAGATCGGTACAATAAATCGTCTTCTTTTCCTAATAATTTAAGGAAACGTCTAAGTTTCCACGCTTCGTGCGGGAGGCCTAACACCGACAGCCCCTTTAACCCTAATAAGGCCGGGGGGGGGGCCATTATGCCCCCCTCCACGATTTTTCTGATTGCTCGGGAACGCATATGGATGGCGCCCCGCCGCTCGGTGACTTTTTTCTTTCGAGTCTTGGGCAACTTTTAAAAGAATTTTTTTGAAAATCGGACCTACGGTTACAAGGTCATGTGACCTTTTGTCTTTGCATGTCAGCCCGAAAATCGCTAATTTTCGTGATTTGTGTATACAAAACATATGGAAAAGTCATTTTTCCTAAAAACAGATCAAACATGGGTTATTGGGTCTTGTTTAAAGTTTAGGTGAGTTTAGGTGGTTGTTTTGGGAGTCAAAATAGTTGAATTGTAGTAAGAAATGAAAAAACAACAACAAAAACAATGAAATACATGAGTTAAAAACAATGAAATACATGAGTTAAAAACAATGAAATACATAAGAAATTATCAAAACAAGGAATAACATAAGGAATAAGCTGGCTCTTCCAAATTTGTTTGTCGTATTATTATTCAGAATAGTCTAATGAATATATGTAGTGAAAAAGAATGCTTAAATATGAATAATATATGATTTATGGGTAAAAATGTGATTTTTAAGTTTGCATAAATTACCATAAATATGCAAATGAGTGAATTTTTCATAAAATTGAAATTATCATATTATTCTATACACTTCACTTAACATGCGTGCAAATTTTCGCGGCGATCGGCAGCTTCGCGGTCGAGATCTTAAGGGGGGGGGGGGGGGGGGGGCATAATGCCGCCCCCGGCCGTACTAAGGCCTCAAATGGCCCGGCCTTTTTAGGGTTAAGTGATTCGCCTGCTCACTACCGCCCCTCCCTGAAATAAGATCCTAGCTCCGCACCTGCATTAAAATATATAGCTTTGATGTTGACTGAGTTGACGAAATAATTCGTATACTTATGTCGTCGAGGAAAATGATCATTTGCGCATACGCAATTACTATATAGATAGTCCATAGGAAAAACAATTTAGCCTTCGGCCCCGGGTTTATAGGGTTAAATTTGTAGATATTGGGACATTTAAGTCTCTACACCCCCCCCCCCCCCCCCCCCCACCACTGAAAAAGGTCTAGCGACGCCCCTGCATGCATGTGTCTGTACTATGCTACACTTAAATTGATACATTGTGTACTATCATATTTTCGATATAGTGCGCTCATACATGCATCTTCTCATACGACGGACCTTTCTTTTTATACAATTTCTGTTCTTTGAGTAGTTGTGAGCTCGTATAATATAGCGATGCGAATATCGCGCCAGGCCAGGTGGGTGTTTCACAAAGTCGAACTTAAAGGCCCACTGCACTACTTGTAGCTAATTGCGCCCTCTATATAACAAACAATGCCTAATCGGTGACCATTGGTCCCCCATGATCCTCTTTTTCTTATGTTAACTGAGAGCTGAGTTGATGAGATATCCACCTGTCCAGTGACCTTGCAGGGCAGGGCAGTCAAATCCCTCCTGCAAACTACGGCAGATAAGAAAGTTGGACTTAACAATTATGGAAAGCCGTTTTAGCATTCATGAAAATATTTTGTTAATTTAAATCATTTATATTTTCTATTATCAAGGAGATTTTATGTTCTTGATGTGGAATTTTACAAAAAGTAAAAAATACTTTGAATATATTTCATTATAAGGCTACAAATGGCTCTCCAAAATATGTAAGTCCAACTTAAAGTTAATTAAATTCGACTTACTTTGGGCTAAAGATACGAGTGCAACGATCTGCCTTGACCGCCGCACCCGATCAGAGGAAAGCTCAAACATCAAGCGTCAACTTTGTTTTGTCGGTAAGGAGGGAAGAGTACATATCGACCAAATAGTTACTGTAAAGTGTAAACAGTGTTCATTTGGAATTCTTACAAGTTACAAAAGGTAAGCTAAACAGATATTGTAATGATTATGTTTTTTTTCTTTGCATTGGTTTTAGCTTTCTGTTTTGTTGACAAAATGCATTTCGTAAAGAAAAGAGGATGGTGTCGAGAAAAGTATTCGGGACTTGTACAAGTCATGGAGCAATCACCTGTTGCGATGTCATTCTCCCTGTGCTTTCCACGCCAGTGGTAAGGGCGTGGATTCTGTAAGGAAAGACCCCCATCCGAGTCCGATCTAGAGGAAGAGTTTAGATTTTCACGCGTCGTTATATACGGATAATTATAGATCTCAGTGCAGTCATAGTGTATATGCCCACACGTGGTAAGCCATCAATGCATTCTAATATACCTATTTATTCTTTTTATGCAAGTTCTTTCTCTAATTCTTCATCATTTCCTCTTCTTTAAAAAAAATTACTTTCTTCATTCTTATTTAGACCTACTGTACATCTTTATCTCTTTTATTCCCAGTTTTATTTCTTTTTTTCTCATACATGTACATATAAATAACATTGCCCCTGTCTTCCTTTTTCCCCTTTAGGGTACTATTTCTTATATAATTGTTTTCTGTGATATCCCCCCCCCCCCCTCCTGCTGTTTACCTTCCATTTCTTTCCATAGACATCATGAGTTAATGTTTTTAATACTGCTTTCAAACTGGCTTCTATCGGAGTCACACCGATGAAAATACTGATTGAATTTTCCTTATGTAAACAAAGGTGAAATGGCAGTTTTCCCCCTGTCGCTTTCTAACTGCCGGTGAAATTCACTCGCTGTGGCGAGCCCTTGCCGGAAGTGAAGAATTATTGCGTAATTATTAAGCCCGCGCTCCATCTACATGTAGCTAGCATGCAGCATGTTCAACCATAAGTCAACAAACACAGCTGGTTACGATAAAGCGCGCGTATACTGCGACCTTTGACCATTTGAATCGCTGTTTTAATCGCCTTTTTCTCCCGAACGCTTTCTAACTGGCCGTTTCATCGGTGTCACACCGATAGAATGAGAATTTAATCGCCTATTTCTCTTCTTTTCATCGGCTATTTAATCGCCTTTTTCTCCTCTGTTGCTTTCTAACTGGCCGTTTCATCGGATGCGTCCGGATGCATCCGATGAAAATCAGTGCAGTTAGAAAAGGGTATAAGTCGAATAGTAATGAAAGAATACAAATTTTGGTTTTCTGTGTAGGCCATGTGAATGCGTGTAGGCCATGCAAATACATTTGTGGGGGGGGGGGGGAGGGGGGGGGCCGGGAGGGGGAATCTTTGCAGAAGTGTGTCTTACAATGTAGATGACATCCTCTTTCACATGATATAATTTAAGTGAAATTTGCCATCAAATTTTTGGCGAATTTGGGGATCCCCACACTTTATAGGGGCTTTAAAGGTATAGACCAGTTTTGGAAATGCCCCCCTCTCACAAAATGAAATGGAAGCTCTTATTACCAATCATGTGAAAGAATAATGTTTTGAATTTTGAATAATATGTGATCAGTGGTGTACACAGGATTTTTTCAAGGAGGGTGTTTGAAAATTGAAAGTGGGGAGGGGGGGTAGCGAGCAATATTTTTTTCTTCTTGCCCCCGGAAATGGGGAAACCGCGCCGACCGATATTTCGCTCAGTGGGGGAGGGGGGGGGGGGGGGGGGGTAGTGAGCATTTTAAAAATCTTTTTAGCCTTCCCAGTTAAGTTTTACTCAGTACAACCCCCCCCCCCCCCCCTGCGTACGCACCTGTTTGTGATAATACAAATTTTGCCGGAAAACCACCTACTAATTGATATATTTGGTAAATCATTATATCTATCCGGACTGGATAGATATCGCGTAGTCCCATATACATCTTTCTATGAACAGTGCTTGTAACTTTACCAAGACTCATTATATTATATTATTATTCAAACAAGGCTAAAGAGCCAGCTAGTCAGTTGAGAAAGGAAAGTCTGACTATATACATGTACATGTACATGTACATTTACATAATATTCTGATTGTTGGTTGTTGCTTTTTGAAACAGAGGAGCCTGTTCACTCTTATCTAATCTGACCAAATGATCAATCTTGTGGTTGTTATGCTGTATTTTTGTTGAAGATATCTTTAATGCCCTACATCTACATTTAATTTGGATTTCCTTCTTGTTTCCCTCTTCTAGCAGGTGAAACCGATCTCCCTATTATCATTCAATAAGAGTATATTTTTTGCACCTTTTCCTTAAAGGCCCACTGCACTACTTGTAGCTACTTGCGCCCTCTAAATAACAAACCATGCCTAATCGGTGACCATTGGTCCCCCATGATCCTCTTTTTCTTATGTTAACTGAGAGCTGAGTTGATGAGATAACCACCTGTCCAGTGACCTTGCAGGGCAGTCTAATCCCTCCTGTAAACTATGGCAGATACGCTTTAAGGAGTCCACATACTGTACATGTACATGTATGTGCAAAATCCCCCCTCTCTCTCCATCTCTCTCTCTCTCCCTCTCTCTCTCTCTTCCCACTCTTTCTCTCTCTCTCTCTCTCTCTCTCTCTCTCTCTCTCTTCCCCCTCTTATCTCTCTCTTTCCCCTCTTCTCTCTCTTCCCCCTCTTCCTCTCTTTCCCCTCTTCCTCTCTTTCCCCTCTTCCTCTCTTTCCCCTCTTTCTCTCTTTCCCCTCTTTCTCTCTTTCTTTCCTTTCTCCCCCATCACTTAGTTTTGTCCCTCTCCTTCATTTCCCACAGAAGATGTGATTAGTTGCCATTACTACCCTCATCCTTTGTAAAAATTGGTATTTAGGCAGGGCCCATCACTAACATGCCCCCGGAACACCATACCATAGCGCCCAAAATATAAGTCAAGACCCCAACAATTGTGAACATTCATCCATATATAGACTTTTAAAAGTTCAGTCCAAACCCCCTTGAAAAATATTAGTATTGAACCATGATTTAGGGCTAAATGTTGGCAGATAATGAATTTCAATAATTTTGCCCCCCAAAACCCCCCCCCCCCCCCAAAAGGAATGTGTCAGTTAATCATCTTTTCTAATCTCATTCTTATTTTGTAAAATGAACTCAAAACCTTATTTACCATTTACATACTTGATAAGAACAGAATTCTATATGCACATTTCAGTGTACTGTGACGAGATCTGATTCCATGAACTTGGTAGCAATTCCGAACGACACGAACCAGGTCTCGTCTTATAAATCAGTCAACTCTCCCAGACAGTCGACTCTCACAACTCACAACTATTCAACGAGGATCTCAATCATGCATTCATCAATCACTTCAATCAAAGTAATATCCGAGACAAATAACGACAACTTACAATGATGTTTGATCTTTCAGCTTACTTTACTGCATTCCTTACTGCATCAATACAAAACACGGACTCCAGTTCGCAGCGTTATCAAATCACTTATATCAATCTGACCAAAAATGTCGCCCTCTTCAGGTTAAACACTGTAACATTCCGTCACACAACCCCCCACTTAGACTAGAACGTCCTCGTTCTAAACCTACCGAAACGACATTTTAAACATAGCTCAACAATATAGGCATTAAAAACATGTAAAAACGGTTTTTACTATTAATTCTTGTTTTCCTAACCAATCTATAAGAAAGTCCAAGCAAATCAACGTAATAAGCTACACATTTGCCTTTTTCTCTTCTTCCTGTTATTTTTATAGATATATAATTATATAACACAAGTAATCACAAATACAAAGACATTGATCAACAATGTCCAAAATACGTTTGGAAATGTAAAGAATATCAAAACACTTTTCTCGTAAGATCACTAGTAATACTTAAGTTACAACAACAACAAAAAACCTGACCTCTAGTAGGCCTACCTGATTTAAGCAAATTGTAAACTGAGGCCTATAGTTGTAATCAAAACAGATCAAGTAAACCAGTAAGACTTAGTGTTAACTTAAACAAGTATGAAGCGGTCGAAGAACTCCTTCGTCTTTCTCGTACGAACTACGCGTCCTTCAATAGTAAAGGTCGTCGTAATCCTCTTCTCAACTCTCGCTTTCTTGAAAACCGGTCTGTCTGTACGCGCATTTCCAGTGGCACCCTCTCCTCCACTCTCAGCTTCTTCCGACGAAGATGATGCTGATGACGATGACGAAACCACCTCATCCTGGGATGCGGCTCTCTTAAGCATGGCAAGAGGCTTGCCTCTGGCATCTCTGGAAGAATCAATACTAGGCACTGGAGTTGGATGTACACTTATAATGGCTGTGTTGTTTTCCTGTGGCTGGTCTCTGTCGTCTCTCTTCGTCTCCGGACAACGTCGATCTGGGGATTTTGCCCTTTCACCGCCCCGGCCCACCGGTTCTCTTTCTTTGCTCGACTCTCTTCTGGAAACCGTGCGCTGTTCGTCCTTTCGGTGTCCGTCCACGTGCCTTTCATAATTCCCCCGCCTGGTAGAGGAATAATCGCAGGTCTTGCAGTTCCACTTCCGGGATCCATCCCGATGGTTCTCCCCGATATGGCGCATCAGGCTGCGGTGGTACAAGAACGTGGAAAGACATTCTCGGCACTTGTAAAGCCGGTCCCCATCCAAGTCCTCTGGTTTCTTCCACTCCTCAGACATTATTCTGCAATTGTGAAGAACAAAACACAAATAATTATTTATGTCGATAATTCTTATTTAATAAAAGAAATCTGGTGGTTTTCGTTTTCTTCTGGGATAGCGACTCTCAATCACGGGAGTCTGAGGTAGATCAGTGGGAAGATCGAACCCGGGTTGATGATCATCAGGCAAGTTCTCATCAAGCTGGGGTTGGTCATCAGCAGGGGTCTCATCAAGCTGGGGTTGATGATCATCTGACAAAGTTTCATCACTGGCAGGGCTGATCTCTTCTGGTATGACCTCAGGGGAAAGATTAGGAGAATCAGCAAAGGGAAATTCCTCCTCAGGAACTCTAAGGCGATACTCCCATGCAAGAAGATCTTCACCAGTGTACAGCTTGAGCCTATCTACATGTACTACCTTTGCTTTCGATCGGCGACTCAGCTGAATCCGAAACGTAACATCTGAGATCTTCGTAACCACTAGGTAAGGACCCATCCATCGCAGCTGTAATTTCGGGGAAACCCCCTTCTTCTTGCTGTGATCATATAACCAAACAAACTGTCCTTCCTTGAGATTAGTGGTGGTAGCTTTCCTGTCATAATTGCGTTTCTGACGCCTGGCACTCTTCCTAAGACACTCGCTAGCCCGTTCCTGAGCTTGTTGTAGATTCTGGCGTAGCTTTTCAGCGTAGTCTGTTTTTGGTTCATCACAGCTAGGATACTTTGGATTCTCCATAGTCAGGTCTATTGGAAGCGTCACTTCTCTCCCGAGCATGAGCATGTTGGGTGACTCTCCCGTGGATTCTTGTGCAGTACAGCGATATGCGCTAGTTGCATATGGCAAGCACTCATCCCATTCCCTAGACTTCTTTGACTGCTCGATGAGCATGGCGGTGATATTGATGAGGGTTTTGTTGAACCTCTCAATGAGCCCATCTGATTTCGGGTTGTAAGCTGTTGTTCTTGTCTTTCGAATGCCCAACAGGGAACACATCTCTGCAAACACCTGCGATTCAAAATTAGTTCCTTGATCGGTATGTAGTTCACGAGGGACACCAAAACGGCACACAAATTCTTCGACAAACTTTTGGGCCACTGTTGTAGCTCGAGCATCCGGAAGCGCATACGCTTCCATCCATTTGCTCTTATAATCCCCTACTACAAGGATCCACTGATTCCCATGGATGGTCTTGGGTAAAGGCCCGACAAGGTCCATTGCTACTCTTTCCACTGGCTCTCCCACCTCGTACTGTTGAAGTCGAGCACGTGCCCTCTTTGAGGGGGATTTTCTTCTGGCGCACAGGTCACACGACCGGATGAATGACCTCACGTCTCCTGACATGCCTGACCAATGAACCCTCTGTTTTACGTTTGACAATGTCTTGGTAACGCCTAGATGACCTCCTATTGTACCCCCATGGATTGCTTCTAGGTATTCTTTTCGGTACTTCCGTGGCAGGATAACCTTCCATTTCACGCATGCCCCATCCGACGTCTCCCATTTTCTGCATAGTACTCCTTGCTTGCAATCCAATTGGTCCCACTGAGCCCAGTACGTTTTCTTTGCAGCTGTCGAGTTGGCTATTGTTTCCCAATCTGGTCTACAGCTTCTTCCTTCCTTAGCCTTCAATACCCAGCTCATACTATCATCTTCCAACTGGCCTTCTCTTAAGGCCTCTCGAGTGACCCCAGGTAAGGCAATAATTGCCCTACAATGGAACTGGACTTGCTCGGAGGGAGTATCTGTCTCTGTAGATGTGTCTTCGCCGTCACTTGTGTCATCAACAAGGCCACACTGAGAACATGGTTTTCTGGACAGACTGTCGGCATTCACATGTTTCTTTCCTGGACGATGGTGTATTGTCAGTTTGTATGCTGCGATAACCTCGATCCAACGTGCCAATTGGCCCTCTGGATTTTTGAAGTTGAGGAGCCACTGCAAAGAAGCGTGGTCTGTTCTAACGGTCAGCTTCCTACCGTAGAGATACTGCTTGAAGTATTTCAAATAGAACACAACTGCTAGCAGCTCGCGACGGGTCACACAGTAGTTCCTCTCAGCCCTCGATAGCTTCTTGCTTGCGTAAGCGACTACTTTTTCCTCGCCTTCCTGAATTTGGGACAACACAGCCCCTATACCATTCTGACTGGCATCAGTGTCAAGCAGGAAATCCCCCTCTGGTAAGGGACATACTAGGATCGGAGCCTGGATAAGGCACTCCTTCAACTCTTCGAAAGCTCTTTGACATTCGTCATTCCACTCGAAACGCCTAGCCTTCTCAGTCAGTTCATGAAGTGGTGATGCGATGGATGCGAACCCGCGAATGAACTTGCGGTAATAGGATGCAAGCCCCAAGAAGCTTCGAACATCCTTGCTGCATGTGGGATTGGGCCAATTACGAATGGTCTCGACCTTGGCAGGGTCGGTTGTGATTCCTTCTGAAGACACGATGTGACCTAGGTATTTCACCGACTGTTGAAACAAATTGCACTTGGATGGTTTCAATTTCAAATTGGCTTCCCGGAGCCGCGCCAATGTTGTGCGAAGTCGTACGATTTGCTCATCAACTGTCCGACCGAACACTATTACATCATCCAAATAGATGAGCAATATGTCCCATTGTAGACCAGCCATCACTTTCTCCATCAACCTCTCGAAAGTTGCGGGGGCATTACACAGCCCAAATGGCATTACCTTCCACTTGTATAGGCCACCGCGAACCACAAAAGATGATTTGTCTTGAGCTTCATTATCAAGGGCAACTTGCCAATAGCCTGCAGCTAGATCTAAGGTTGAAAACCACTTGGCCCCGCCTAGTGCATCCAAGGTCTCATCTATTCGGGGGACAGGGTAGGCGTCTTTTACAGTTGCTACATTCAGGCCGCGGTAATCTACACACAACCGTTTTGTACCGTCCTTCTTAGTCACAAGCACTACATTGGCTGCCCAGGGGCTATCGGAAGGTTCGATGAGACCTTCTTGCACTAATGATTTGACTTGGCGATCAATCTCTTGCTGATTGACGATAGGGTGACGTCGAAGGCGTTGTCTTATAGGTCTTGAATTGCCGGTTTCGATGTGGTGTCTGACAGCATTGGTCCGGCCCAAATCGTGACTTCCAGAAGAAAATACATCTTGAAAATCCACGAGGCACTGTTTGATAGCTTGGTGATATTTCGGATCGATGTTGCTCAGGCTTCGTTGCAACAAGTCTTGTAGGTATGAAGGAACTTCATCGTTTCCACTATTCTCTGTCCTTTCCCCACTTTCATGCACTTCCGCTGGTGAGATCATCCCGACCATTGTTCCCCGGCGAAGTGTTATCTTGTTGTTCCCCGGGTTAAACAACCTCAGTGGCAAAACATCTGCCTCTGCAGTGACAAGGGACCTTGCCAACACCAGCCCATGGCGAGCCAATTCGCCTCCGCCTGCAACTGGTTCGATTATGGCAGTACCCGTCATCTCGTCCACACAGTTGGCGATCTCACCTTGCGCGAGCGTTTCTTGACCTGGTTGCACCTCAATAGTTTCTTTCACTAAAATCCTTCTTAGGAATGATCTCCCTATCTGGTTAAGGCATCGAATGTGTTCCCCGTTCAAGATGAGTTCCAGCCGGAAGAAGTCTAGAACCCCAGCGGTTGGAATCAAAAAGTCCATTCCAAGTATTACCTGGTTCCTAATATTAGCAAAGATGACCTTTAATGGAAAGATTGTCTTTCCAACTTTGACTTCTGTCCAGGCAACTCCTAGCACATCAAGTGGCGTTCCATCTACCTGCTGAACCCTGACGTTGTCTTGTTCAAGAACCGGTCTCTGCTCTTTCGCAATACTGTAGTACATGTCAGTTCTAACAATTGTGTCAGTTGAACCTGTATCGATGAGGAATCTACATTTTATAGACCTGATGGTACCCTCTACAAATAAGCCTTGCTTGGGTTCTTCGTTAGGTGTAAGTGTCACAATCCTTCCATCATCAAGTCGACTAGGTCCGTTACTTCTTACAGCCTTCCCGTGGACCTTCCGGTCAGCTGTTCGTCGTTTCCCGACCTCTCCTTTTCAGGAAGAGGACATTCCCTTGCGAAATGTCCATTTTCGTTGCAGTTGAAGCATATCAAATCTTCTTTTCTCCGCCATTTCTTGCCGGAATTTCCAGGAGTTGGTGGTTTGGGAACTCTCTCAGAAGAAAGAAATCTTTCATTCATGAGCCTTGTCATTGTCTCGAATTGTGTTGCCTGCCTTTCACACAAATGCTCCAATTTCTGGATGAGTTGCTCAGATTCCTTTTCTGAACCCCTCACCAATTTGTGCGGACGTCTCTCCGATCTTCGTTCTTCTTCGATTCTTTCATAGTTCTCTGTCTCTATGGCCGCACGAATAGCTTCGTCAATGTCCTTTGGCCTAGCTCTGTGCACTCCTTCTCGGATAGTCCGGTCTTCTATTGCCTCAATAAAATGGTTCTTCTCGAGCCTTTTTCTCCCAACCTCTGGAATGTCTGGGTAGGCTTTGATTGCCAATTCACATATGACTTGGCCAAGTTCCTTCAGTGTTTCTGTTTGGCCTTGACGGCGATGACGCAATTCAAACAGAAAATTTTCTGCCTGTTGACTTGGGCCAAATCGCTGCTCTAGGAGCTTGGTCAGTCCCCTATACGTAAGTTTGCGATCGTGCTGATGGTCCAACAGACGGAGTGCTTCACCTTGAAGGCTTACAGTCAGAAAAGCACTTGCCTGCTCCTCTGTCCAACCATTTATATCTTTGCATGCTTCAAAGTGTTTCAAGTACTGATGCCACGATGTTTGTCCATTGAACCGATCAGGTGTTATGCAAGGCCTTTGGCTCTGTTTTGTTCCTATTGTACAATCTCTAGAAACTTCTTCTTTTATTTCCACATCACCCTGCTTGTTGTCAGGCTTCTTCGTAAGAGCCGATTTCGTTCTTCCACTGGCCTTTTCCCATGGAAAATTGGGATCGAATCCTTCAAGGAAAGGGGACCCAATGTCCCCAGCCAACTCTTGAGAAAACATGGTATCCGGCACAGGAGTCGAACAATCGGTTCCAACCTTCCGGTCTGGGGTCAATAGCTCAGGATACAAGCCCTTCTTCTCTCCACATTCGGGCGCGTTTTCACCCTTGTTTCTCTCAGTGTACGGTCCATTGAAAACTATGTCCGTATCTACTCTCCTTCTCACAGATGGTTCTTCGAACTGTCCAAGCTTGACGGTACTTTGTGAAGACAATCCCTGTTGTCTTGCTTCTATCAGATTAATTTTTGACCGTGCATTGTCACGTTCCAACTGTAAAATTTGATTCTCCATTCGTAGACGTTCCAGCTCTGTGTTCAATTGAGTTAGGTCACATTCATTAACTGAGGACCTTTGATGCTCCTTTTTATCCATGGTGAATTTATTAAGAGCTGTAGCACAAAGAACTTCCACCTCAAGTAGAACCTCAATTGGCACCTCAACTGACACCTCAACTTGGCACCTCAACTTGGCACCTCACCTGGCACCTCAACTTGGCACCTCACCTGGCACCTCAACTTGGCACCTCACCTGGCTGCACTTCTCGATAGTTCGCAGCTCACGTTAGCACCTAAAAAGGTGGCGTGTTTTGAGTCCGTGTCTTAGTATGTAGTTTCACGCTGGAAGCATGACCCACGCTGTTTTAGTTATCCCACCGCTGCCACCAGTGTGACGAGATCTGATTCCATGAACTTGGTAGCAATTCCGAACGACACGAACCAGGTCTCGTCTTATAAATCAGTCAACTCTCCCAGACAGTCGACTCTCACAACTCACAACTATTCAACGAGGATCTCAATCATGCATTCATCAATCACTTCAATCAAAGTAATATCCGAGACAAATAACGACAACTTACAATGATGTTTGATCTTTCAGCTTACTTTACTGCATTCCTTACTGCATCAATACAAAACACGGACTCCAGTTCGCAGCGTTATCAAATCACTTATATCAATCTGACCAAAAATGTCGCCCTCTTCAGGTTAAACACTGTAACATTCCGTCACAGTACTAACATCTGAAACTATGCTTACCATATGGTAGGATGATTTGTGAACATGCATGGAAATGCATTGACGATTTGTTATTTCACTCAGCTTTGGACATGTATTGAATGGTAAGGGGTAAAAGTCAATGGGTTATATCCCATTTGTGAAGCAAACAAGATTTGTGATTCATTCATCAATCACAAACAGACTACCCATAAAGCTGAATCCTACAAGAAAAGAATTTATGGTCAGCCTTGTTCACACAAACCACGTCTATCTTGAGTCAAGGTGTTGTGAAAGCATGTTATGACTCAATACTGTACAATGGGGGCATTTACACCTTCAAAACAATTAGTTTCTCTCAAATTCCAGAGTTTTATTCAAAATCTTTTTGGAATGGATGCAACATGAATAACATGACATTTTACCTTTATTTTAATGTATGGTATAATTATTTGATCACATTTGCTTTCAAGGTAATTGAACAAGGTAAAAGTCACTGGGTCAGCAGTATCCTGTTTACCAAGCAAACAAGGTTTATGATTCATTTATCAATCATAGACATGTTTATAAAGCTCAATTCAGCACAGAAAGAATTGATAGTAAGTAAAGTCATGTATACCTGTACCATGCTATTTTATTCTACATTACAGTGTGTGAATCGTGAAAGCATTCAAAGAAAAAGAGAGCAGAGAGCAACAAGCTGTGGAAAATAAAAAGTAAGGGTGTGGCAATGGCAAGTACTTTAAGTTCCTGATAAAGTTTTAAACTGAAAGCATGCCAAACTGGCACAAAATGCCTATATAAAGAAACACTTCTTTAGTTGATATGCACTTGTAGAACACTTGTAGAAGTGTACGTAGAACGATAGCTAGACTTTTCTATATAAAATAATCACAGAATTCCTGTGTGTAGTGGTCTGTAAATATTAGATTTTGCCTATTTATCATTTTGTCATTCATGGTACATGTATGTTACCCCTTTAACTACATGAATGGTGATATCCTTGATCCAAAATGACATGTATAGTGCACTTTACACGTACTGTACTGTACATGCCTTTAAAACCTCACACTTGCAATCTAAATTGTGCAGTTATGCAGGCAAAATGTCTGTATATGAAGCATTTAAGCTTAAAGCTAAAGACCAGTTATAGTCATGCGATTGCATTGTGAAAGAAACGTGAAATCGATTAGAAAAGGTTGATCATCTAGCATAGATGTACTGCAAGGTTCTGGAATCATCAAAATGATAAGAAATTTGGTCTTCATAAAGTTAGAAGCACTGTACACAGAAAGATATGGGACTACACACATGTGCGCGACACATGCATTTCATATCTCTCAACAGGCGAGAGATACACTAATTTACCAGAAATATCAATTAGTAGGCGGTTTCCCGTCAACATTTTTATCATCATGTCATATTCAAAATATATTCTTTCACATGATTGGTAATAAGAGCTTGCATTTAATTTTTTTGAAATTGGGGCGTTTCCAATACTGGTCTTTACCTTTAAAGGTTATACAAAGTTTTGGTATGGGGTCATGAATTTGGTTCAAATTAACATATTGGAAGTGTATGCATTCCTACAATATTCATTGTTTCGTTGTCGCGGTTGAAATCGAGTCTAAAGTTATGAAATTGTAAATAATAAACTTCTTATGTTGTATAGCTCCCTCTCAAGGTAAGGATATTAATTTAGCTATGAAACAATGTTTCTTGACTAAAATCGACCGATTAGCTGTTCCCATTTGGAAATTATATATCACAACTACATATTCTGAGATTTTCAAGGTCGCAGCTACTATTGTACGGCCATAGGCGCTATTTGAAATTTATCAAAATTTACCGGGAGCACCGGTAAATTTTTATATTCAATTTTTCTCGAAAACAGAAGTGTTTTAGGGGCTAATTTTTATTGTGCTTATAATACATCCACAGGGGCATCCAAATATATTGAAATTGTAAAGATTCACTATCCACCCAATTTTCAAAATTTCCCAAAACTTTGTATTACCTTTAAAGCTGTAGACGCCTACATGTTTGTATCCGTTAGGCAGTCAATTTTTTTTCAGGGAATTACAATTCAGCAAGTCAGTCAGCCCAAACAGAAAGATTGAAGGATCAAGGAGTTAGGATTAAACAATACAATCAGAAGCCATTAAAAGATATATCATGTCTTATTCAATAAATCATAGACCAAAAATGTATTTGGTGAAACCGTACACAGTCTAGTTCTTTAAATAAACAATGAAATTGGCATGTGGACGTGCAGTGATCCAGTCAAACTACAAGCCAGGCCCTATGCACAGATATAACTAGTGGAAAGTTGAGACTGTCTGATTGGAATGTGGTATTTGAATCTCACTTCATCCTGGATGTAATCTTCGGATTAATTAATATCACATATTCTTATTTGAAAGATAAATGAAGATTTGATAGATTTTTTTCTTCTTCATAATGTTTTACTGGTATACATTGATAGATGTAATAAAAAACACTGCTGTCCTAAAATTTCTTAGTAAACTTCATCTTATTGATTTCCTGTTAACGAACTTATCCAATGAAAATACAACTTAATATCATTGGAAAGCCGAATGAAAACAGCATTCAAATATAAAGGAATGACAAATGTGTTCCCTTTTCAGTATTGCACAAAAGCAAATTAAAACCTCTCCAAATTTGCCGTAGTTATGGTGACAACATAGCACGTAGACCTGGTTGGCTGACCTGTAGCTGATGGAACAAACCAGACTTGATTAATGCCAAGGCATTGCAAATATGCGTATTCTACAAGTCTACATAAAATGTGTCATCAAGTCGAAAGCTAGTTTTTAGGTCGACGACTTCTGATTTTCAAGGTTGAGATTTAGAGTTTTCAGAGAGCAGTTACTCCTCTGACAGAAACTAAAAAAGCATATAATTGATGTTATTGTAATATACATGTATGGCTTACAGGCTTTCCGTTGATATATAATTCATCTATTTCATTTTCACTTCTGAAAGGGTCTCTAAGGGTGCGTTCAAGCGATTTTTTGAAGCTAGAATCACAAACATGACTCACAAATCAAAACGCTGTTACAAAAATCGGTTACTGTGGGAGATCGTTCAAGCGATTTCCATCAACGCCGATTCTCGCTCATTTCAAGCCCAGCCAATCTGCGCATTAGCCTACACTGCAGAGTTTGACCCAGGAAGTATAGGTGCACGCTTTCTGAATTTGTTTAAGGTCGACTGTCGGCAAAACCGTGAGCAGGCCACGATAATGACGTCATAGAATCATGTTTGAGATCTCCGCTGCGTTCAAGCGATTTTTAGCGACCGTGATTCTGATACAAAAAGGATCTTTTTCAGTGTTTCATGTTTGTGTTTTGAAACATGTTTATTTTTACGACCGACAAAGAATCGCTTGAATGTAATCGTGTTTTAAACTTAATGTCTTTGAAAACCGTGTTTCTAGGGTTAAAAAGTGTCGCTTGAACGCACCCTAAATGTGAAAGGGCTTTAATGCAATTACAATACAAACATTGATGTGCTACAACAGTACTGCAGGGTGTTTGACTTTGAGATGGTAATCTTCATGTACAGTGCTTGTAACTTACTTTACAAAGACTGGGCCAAATTTCTTATCATTTTGATGATTCCAGAACCTTGCAGTACACACCAATACATGCTAGATGATCAACCTTTTCTGATTGATTCCACAATGTTTCTTTCACAATGCAATCGCATGACTATAACTGGTCTTTATCTTTAATAGCTAACAGTGGTAGGAAAGAGGAAATGCTTAGAGTGTATTTGCAAGAGAGAGTTGAAAATGGTTTAAAGATAATCTTGAGCTCTTGTAGTGATGGAAATAGATTTAAATAGAAACTGAAATGAATGCTCAAGACAGTTGCATATCATATCTGCCAAATGAATTAGGAAGAAAAATAGCTCAGTAATGAACGAAGAATGTGAAAGAAATTGAACTACATATAAGAATCCTATAACCCATGTATGAATTTGTAATGTACTTTTCAGTGAAAAGCAGTAAAGCAAACTATTCTGTTTAAATTTTGTTGGCCTGATTTACATGATAAACTCATTAAAAGTTACTCCAAACCAGATTGTCTTAAAGAGCAAATCCAGTACCAGAAGATACATGTACTTGAAATTAGCTTGACATCTACATTTAATTGGTGCATTGGTTCAAATTTCATTTTTACTTCTTCTAAATATCCCATGTTATCTGATTGTACTTGCCCTTCATTTTACAATCTTTAACAAGCATGCACATGCTTTCTTAGCAGTCATGTGAAACGAACCAACCAACCAACCAACCATTTTCATCCAATCATTTCCGATTGCATTATCCTTTGGACCTTTTAAAGCCAATTAGGAGCCTTAGCATTTTGTCTACTACAAAATGTGGTATCATATTTAGCTCCTGCAACAAAAGCACTTGACCTTAATTTTGTAATAGGAAACATGGATAATAATGAATTAACAAATCAATAGAGTGAATATTCTAGGAAATGATGATAATAAAACATCGTGGGTTGAACAACTAGGTGTTGCTCTAGTTGCTCCAATTTTGCAGCAGACAAATTGATTTTAAAAGGTCCAAAGGATGATGAGATCGGAAATGATTGGAAGAAAATGAAGGTCATTAGGGCCTTTGTTGCAGGAGCAGAATGTGATAACTAATTTTTTAGTAGAAAAAACGATTTGGTGCCTTCACTTTAATTGACTTTAAATGGTCCAAAGGATGTTTTAGATTGGAAAACTGACCCACATCGATATTAGGGTGTAGACAAAAAGATGCAAGGCCAGTTGGATAGTAGAAGAACCGGTTATCAGGTGAAATATGATTTAACAAGCAGGATATAGGAGACAGTCAGACAGATACAGCATTGGACTAAACAACAAAGCACAGTCTATGTAGCTGAATTTACACTATTTGGTTGGAAGGTGGAAGGTTGGAAGTAATACATTTTAACATAATGACATACAATTTAACCAAGGAGATACCAATACATGTATATAATAATAATAATAGTGATATCTAGCTTTTATATAGCGCTTAATACAAATGTCTCTAAAGAGCTTTACAAATAAACTATTACCCAGACTGCATACAGTACTTCCTAAAAGCATACATGTACTGTATATGCTCTTGTGGGATACACCTTATAACAATGCATTATATAAGAACAAAAAGTAGAATAGAAGAAGAAAGGAAAACAATAGAAAGGGAGTAAGAGTAAAGAAGTTGAAAACAACCTGCAACAAATTACATGATAGCTAGCGTATAAAGTATTATATACCTCACTTAAGAAATCCAGCCATCTGATTGGTCGAATTGCATTCATAAACTTCAACTGTTCCTGTAAAATTCCCGGTAACCATGCATAAAACATTTAATATTTTTAATAACCATGGTTATTAAAAAAATAGGTCAGCCTCCATGGTTACCCCATAGGTTTACATGTTAAAAAATGGTTTGAGCGATCGAGGATACCGTATGTGTGCGAAGGATTGGTCGGTAATTTCAATACAATTGAATCTCGATCGATCTTACCGACAAATTTATCTTGCATTGTTGACATGAAGACGGAAATAAACTTCCAAAAACAAAAAAACAACATCTGCCGATAGATCTTGATCTAAGTTCGTGCCAATATGCATTGCAAAAGTAAAAGAAGGGTGCTTTTGCGAAGCATTCATCACGCCGAAGCCGGTTTCAATTCATTTTAATGTATATATTGTACAAAACTGCCAAGCATGTGAACAGCGCGCGATGGCCGAGTGGTGTAAGGCGTTGGTGTAAGATTCATCACTCATTGTACGCAAGAGTTCGACTCTCACCTTCGACAAAAAAAAAAAGTATTTTTTATTTTTTATTTTTTAGTCTATTTTTTTTCGGCATATAAAAGTATTAATGACTGCTTTAATATTCGAGAAATAGTTGTTTTCATACGCTCTCGGGAAGGTTACAATTGGGCTATTCCCCTCGGCAAGCCTCGGGGAATAGCACAATTCTAACCTTCCCTTGAGCGTAATAAAACAACTATTTCTCTCAAAGCAGTCATTAATACTATATTATTATAATGATTTTTAAAACATAATCAAGTAAAAGCAAAGGCTAGGTCCAAGTGGGGGTGGGGGGGGGGGGTATTAATGCATCCAGTGAAAACAAGTTGTAGGAGTTTTTGATTATTGTCAACTGTTGAAGGATGATACACTTGTAGTTAGGAGATTTTCTTGAATGGTTTATGGGAGTGGCAGTTTTGCACATACATTTATCGGTAATATATTATGGAATGGTGCCAACAGTCTATAAATATTGACTTTTGGGACCTTCTATCAGTTAATGACAGAAAAAATATGAAAGAGAAATATTTGACGAGTTGATATATTTGTTAGATCCCCCAAGAAGCTTTGCATTGATATTTCTTCATCAAGCAATGCTTAGATTTTAGCAAACACAGGCAGGTTTCTTTTGTTTTTGTTCTCAGTAATGTAAATTTAAAGTACATGCAGCTAAAAAAAAACTGATGGTTTTTCAAATTTGTGTTTTTGCAGTGTAAATGAACATACATTTTTAACTTAAAGGTATAGACCAGTTTTGGAAATGCTCCCCTCTCATAAAATGAAAAAGAAGCTCTTATTACCAACCATGTGAAAAAATATGTTTTGACTAATACTTGATGGTACAAATTTTGCCGGGAAACAGCCTACTTATTGATATATTTGGTAAATTATCATATTGATCCAGCCAGGATAGATATCGCAAGTGCACTTCAACATTAAACATTGAGGCATATATTTCTGTTTTTTTGCGAATTTAGGTTTAACTCCATAATCAGTGTCTGATATGGAGTAATATTGAAGCCCTAAAAAATTGCGCTTCAAAATGATCATGAAGTGCCTTAAAAAGGTAAAACAAAATTTAATGACCGGGTTTTACCATACTCATTTTCCCCAATACATGTCGACTGTAGTGTTATGAAAAGCATGAGAAAACGCAAAATGAAATGTAGATTTTCAATCATAAATATCTTGATAATCAGACAGGCGATCGGCTTGTAACAGTCATGGGATTCCTGAATGACCTAAAGGTTTATAATTATGATTGCAGCATGAGCTAAATCAAGGATTTTGTTTAAGGATCTGAGACAAAGTTACCGGATCCCTTTAAGTATTGCCATCTAAACCTCTGAAGGCAATATTTAAACAATATTGAATGGATAGTTTGCCCCCAAAACCCTTGAACTGCAATTTTACCACTGCCGGTCCGTACCTTTAACCATGATGTGCCTTCTACTAATGATGGCAAATGATCCACTTTTATGAAAAACAGTCTCTGGTTTGTGCACATCGGTCTAATCATTGCACTTCATGTGAGTAGTGCTTTTCAAGAACAAGATTATTTCCTTTTTATTTTACTGATAGCATGGTCCTGAAATCTATCCTAAAGTTTGATGTATAGGGTTTTGATTTGATTTCAAGCATTGCCTGAAAATCGAATCCAAAATTGTCATGGGTACATTTTTAATTCAATATCATATACACCGTTCCGGTACATTTGTCAATTCATCTTCAGTAAAAATGTGTCACGCATGTGAACAACAAATTTAGTCCTCACATTTAATGAATAATAACAAATTATTATGATAACATATGGTTTGTCTGAAAAATTATATTTAAAAATGTATATTTTAATATTCATCCAATAAAATTGGTGAATAATTAACAAATTAAAACCTTCTCATGAGAAATACATGGCCATGGAATGTGATCTAATGTGGTGAATCTTTAGATAGTCATGCCTGAAAATTGATGCATTGTAAACAACCAACAAATTGAAATCTCATGAGAACTCAGGGCGCGACAAACCCGCTTGCCCGACGGCGACGTCCCGGGGCAACCAAATTGAGCCGTCGGGCAAGTAAATCAAATTATCACTTGCCCGATTCGGGCAAGTGATACTTTTACAGTAATTTCCTAGTGTCCAAGAACTCTACCATTCACCCGTCAACTTCTTACCCGTCGTCAAAATCCAGAAGCAAAAAAGCGATCGTTCCGATTTCGAAAAAACTTCACAGACAGCTAGCCAGCTCAGCTAGCTCAGCGCGCATGCAACAGTGACACTTCAAGCCATGAATGCCGCTCCGCCTCCACGCACGGCCGGCCGTGAGCTAGCTAGAGACAGCTAGCGCGATCGTACCAGCTGCGAGCTTATTCGCGCTCTCTCTCTCTAGCTCTGCAGGCCGCACCGACAGGCCTTTGCTATTCTCTGATTGCCGATTGGTTGAATCACGCCAAATATGACGTCATTAATCTAGGGAAATGAACACGTGCGAATCGGAATGGAATAAACAACAGGGATTTTCTAGTAAGTACAAAAAGTCAAATGTTTGATATTTATTCATAATGACTGTTAATGATTGTGAACATATTATTTAAAACTCGCTGCTCATATAAATCAGATGAATGTTTTTGTCTCGTTTTTCAATTTATTACTGCGGTCTCAAGATCCGACCGAGCGAGTCATTTTGATAATAGTATCGAGACCCCCAGAATATAAGCCGTTGTTGTTTTGTTTTCATGGTTTTAGCGACGTTGTTTAGTCTAGTTTTCGCATACTTATCCGAGATTTATCGTAAAATATCTTCAATATTATTATTTAGTAAGAATTTACAAATTTTGGCATGATATTTATAGCAGTGAATGATGAAATAAAAATGTCCGTACTTTATTTAAAATAGTTGATTACCCATTATTTACATGACGTTTCTTGATGGAAGAGTTGACCCAAATTATTAACAGCTGAAAATTAGCCTACGTTTCCAAATGACAGCGGCTTGCACAGACACACATGTGATGTTGCACCATGGTACATGTGGCTACCATTAATGACATGTTTGTATCATATTTTTTACAACAGGGTCATTATGCTTTTTTACATGACTGAATATTAAAAACTTAAACCTGCTTGAACCATTCTACCTTGCCGAGATTCATGTGAATCTGATTATTTATGGAGAATCAATAAAATGCGTTTTTTAAACCTTCAACCATCCTTTGTTGACCATTTTCTTTGACATATTAGGTTATTATTCAGTACAGTTACACTGTACATGTATGTGCATTAATTTGCTATCTAAAACACTAACTTATCATTACGAGATAATAAATGCTTTAACCTCGAGTCCTTTTTCGCTTTAAAGTTTTGGGCAAGTGGAAATATTGTTTGGGCAAGTAAATTGAAAACCCACTTGCCCGACAGGGCAAGTGGTGAAAAAAATTCTTGTAGCACCCTGAATTTGTCATGAAGGGTGATATTTTATATTACATGTAGTTTTTTTAATAGCCATATCATTATATAGATATATATTGTCCCAGAATTAACTATAATTAGATATTAAAATGTGAGATAAATTTTGGATATGCGCAGTCAAGTATCATGCTGAGGGTGGAACAGGCTTTCATCCTTTTTATAATTAGAATGATGGGCTTATACTACTTCTGTTATGGTGAGCTATTGTCTTTCTTTAATTCTAAATTAATAGTACCTGCAAAAAATTCTAATTGCACAGAAATGGAAAAGTGGATGGGCATGCCTCACTGGACACACAGTACATGTACATGTACTTTCTCCTGTCCCATTTACATTTAACTGTTTCATATTTCTTACTTCTTTACCTACTCTGGTTTGTGCACATCGGTCTAATCATTGCACTTCATGTGAGTAGTGCTTTTCAAGAACAAGATTATTTCCTTTTTATTTTACTGATAGCATGGTCCTGAAATCTATCCTAAAGTTTGATGTATAGGGTTTTGATTTGATTTCAAGCATTGCCTGAAAATCGAATCCAAAATTGTTATGGGTACATTCTTAATTCAATATCATATACACCGTTCCAGTACATTTGTCAATTCATCTTCAGTAAAAATGTGTCACGCATGTGAACAACAAATTTAGTCCTCACATTTAATGAATAATAACAAATTATTATGATAACATATGGTTTGTCTGAAAAATTATATTTAAAAATGTATATTTGAATATTCATCCAATAAAATTGGTGAATAATTAACAAATTAAAACCTTCTCATGAGAAATACATGGCCATGGAATGTGATCTAATGTGGTGAATCTTTAGATAGTCATGCCTGAAAATTGATGCATTGTAAACAACCAACAAATTGAAATCTGATGAGAACTAATAATTTGTCATGAAGGGTGATATTTTATATTACATGTAGTTTTTTTAATAGCCATATCATTATATAGATATATATTGTCCCAGAATTAACTATAATTAGATATTAAAATGTGAGATAAATTTTGGATATGCGCAGTCAAGTATCATGTTGAGGGTGGAACAGGCTTTCATCCTTTTTATAATTAGAATGATGGGCTTATACTACTTCTGTTATGGTGAGCTATTGTCTTTCTTTAATTCTAAATTAATAGTACCTGCAAAAAATTCTAATTGCACAGAAATGGAAAAGTGGATGGGCATGCCTCACTGGACACACAGTACATGTACATGTACTTTCTCCTGTCCCATTTACATTTAACTGTTTCATATTTCTTACTTCTTTACCTACTCTGGTTTGTGCACATCGGTCTAATCATTGCACTTCATGTGAGTAGTGCTTTTCAAGAACAAGATTATTTCCTTTTTATTTTACTGATAGCATGGTCCTGAAATCTATCCTAAAGTTTGATGTATAGGGTTTTGATTTGATTTCAAGCATTGCCTGAAAATCGAATCCAAAATTGTTATGGGTACATTTTTAATTCAATATCATATACACCGTTCCGGTACATTTGTCAATTCATCTTCAGTAAAAATGTGTCACGCATGTGAACAACAAATTTAGTCCTCACATTTAATGAATAATAACAAATTATTATGATAACATATGGTTTGTCTGAAAAATTATATTTAAAAATGTATATTTGAATATTCATCCAATAAAATTGGTGAATAATTAACAAATTAAAACCTTCTCATGAGAAATACATCGCCATGGAATGTGATCTAATGTGGTGAATCTTTAGATAGTCATGCCTGAAAATTGATGCATTGTAAACAACCAACAAATTGAAATTTCATGAGAACTAATAATTTGTCATGAAGGGTGATATTTTATATTACATGTAGTTTTTTTAATAGCCATATCATTATATAGATTATAGATAAACTGCCAGATTAAAGCCTTCTCAAGGGAACAGAAACTGATAGTTTGTCATGAAAGTGATCTCTTATGGTACATTTCCATGCCAGGAAACATCATGCAATTGTATGTTTAGAGCTAGAATCGTGTTAAAGGTAAAGGCCAGTATTGGAAACGCCCCAATTTCAAAAAATGAAAAGGAAGCTCTCATTACCAATCATGTGAAAGAATATGTTTTGACTAATACATGATGATACAAAATTTGCCGGGAAACCGCATACTAATTCATATATTTGGTAAATTTGTTTCTCTCATGGACTGTGAGAGATATAGGGTAGTCCCATATACATCTTTCTGTGTATAGTGCTTGTAACTTTACGGAGAATGGGCCGAATTTCTTATCATTTTGATGATTCCAGAACCTTGCAGATGCTAGATGCTAGATGATCAACCTTTTCTGATCGATTCCACAACGTTTCTTTCACAATGCAATCGCATGACCATAACTGGTCTTTACCTTTAACTCGTGTGTAATGTTATGAGTTAATGCCCTTTTGTCTCCAAACAGACAACAAATTAAGTTTCTACAGTACATACTTATTTTGGTAAAACAAGCTGAACATTGTATGACACGATTTAGGTTGAGTGGTTCAGATCTAAGTTAGATTTCTATCCCTCGGACTTATACATTTATACTTTGATTGCATCTTTGTAAACAAGTTGCTCTTTTAAATCTTATCAGAGCTGAATCATTTGGGGGTTCTCTCCCATGTACTTGCACCGTATATTTGTTTTGAACAACTTTCAAAAAGCAATATTTTATTAATGCATAATAGGGCTGCGACGTGTAGTCGAATGCTCGAGTACCCGCACGGTTGACAACTACTCGGGTACGATTTCTCGGGCGCTGGCATGGTGCCGTTGGTAAAAATGTTTCCCAACTCAAGCCCTGTCAAACTCACCACTCAGAAACTGGGAACCAAATGTCTGGATTTCTGTTTGGACTTGTAGGAAATTCTGCCATCTTTGGTTTTTAAAACAGCATTGTTTACTGTTATTATTATTATATCATTGGCGCCTTCAGCTGCAACCTGAAGTAAAAAATTGCATGCGTTTTCGGCGACAGAACTGGGATACACAATGTACTGCTCCAAAAGTATGGTGGTGGCAAAATTTAAAATTTAAAAAAAAAATTATTAAAAAACATGGCGTCCGAATATTCAAGTATTCGCTTGTAAGCCTGGGAGTGTACTCGGGTACCTCATTACACTGTTGTGCACAGCTTTAATGCATAAACACCAATTCTGAAAGCTGTTATCTAAAGGATCTTAATTAATTGTTCATGTTTTTTGTTTTTAACGGAGTCAGTTTAATCAAATTATTAATTGATATATTGATTATTCTACAGAGCGATTAATATTATAAGGGTAGCCTTTTCCTTTAAGTCTGTCAGAAGGAAGTTCCCACCATCAGACTTTGCCTTGCTCTGATTGGTTGATACAGGCCATCCACTGCTAGATATTGATCTGCTTGTCTGATCAACACCAAGCAGAGAACGGTGGCAATGCGCTAGTGACCGATCAGTAGCTGTCTGCTGCACTTACTGCCACTTTGCTTCGACAATTTATAAGCCAGATGAGTGCCGATAGGATGTGACTCTGCGATGGTTTTTGTTTGCCAAGGATGGCAGCTTGATGATTGGTGCACAGATATGGTACTCTTTCTTTCTTACACGTAGGTGGTTGATTGGAATTAAAGCCTCAGATTTGCTGTTTGGACAAGCTAGAATTGCAATGCAGAAGTTGCCATATACATGTAGTATCAGTGCTTTTAGTGATTACACAAGTAGGTGAGTTCAGCCTTGAGTTTGCTGTTTAATGTTTGAATTCGGGCAGTGCCAGGATTTTATGGCGTGTTTCTTCCAGTTTTCTTTACAGAACGTGGACATTGCTCACTTTTCAAATGCTGGTATTTCTTTACCTTGGCACATTACAAAATTTGGAACGAAAACATAAAGCCTTCTGCCCTTCTTCCAGTGACATTTGACACTTCAATTAAGGTCATTCTTAGTTCCTGGTTTGATCATGATCATGGGCATATAAATCTGTAATTGATACATATTGTTCAAGGAGTGATGATCTTTTCATTCCTCCCCCTAAACAATAGGGACTTTTAGATTTGCACGTCATAGTGGACTGCTATGTGTGACAGACATCCTTTCAAGGCACTGGCAGTGCCTTGAAAGGATGTCACAGTGTCTTAAAGGGAGGCGTTACTACTTCAGCTAGAAGGGATTAGACCACCCAGTGAGCCATCGAGGTCATTGTGACAGGTGGCTATCTCATTAACTCAGCTCTCATGTAACATAAGAAAAAGAGGATCATGGGGGACCAACAGGCACCGATTTGGGAAGTTTTCTATATAGAGGGAGCAAGTAGCTACAAGTAGGACAGTGTGCCTTTAAAAGGATGTTACAGTGCCTTAAAGGGACGTCCCACGTAGCAGTCCACTTTGTCAACGTGCAAATCTAAAAGTGCCTAATAGGTATTAAGTACAGTAGGCAAGATGATGATCATACATGTAGATGGCTATTGATTTAACTTATTTTCTTGCAGTTACCATGTACTGTAGTAATTTTTGTCAGTTTTTGTTCAAGGGATCTCTTTGTGGGATTTGCTTCTTTTTTTTTATTACCAGAGACCCTTTGGAGCTTTCCAAAGCTAAAATGTCTTCCACTCATTTGTATTTTGCCAATGACTCTGAAACCAATAGAAGCATCATACATGCTTACAGTAATTACACAATTGTTTTTGCTTGTGATGGATGAGTGCTTATTATGGAGCGGTTTTCCGGTTGCCAGCCAGTGATATGGCCTGTTCAGTGAGAGAAAAATACATGTTACAAATTTGTTTATATTTTATGTTTTTAAGCTGATCTTAAATGGTACAGTTACTATTCAACCATGAGTCAGAAAATTATTTAAAAACGTGTATAACAAAAATTAAAAAATAAACCAAACTGTACCACATTTGCTGGTTCTAAAGATCAACAATATGGGAAATGGCAGGTATATAATTTACTCATTCAATACTTACACATGGTATGTAGAATCTATTTTGATTTTGCATATCATCTGTTCAGAGCCAGAAGGGCATTAACTCATATGCTTTAAAGGTACTATGTCCCATTTGCAGGCCAAAAAAATGAAAAAGTTAAATTCCAACTGCATTTGAAAGATAATACTTATTTAGAACTTCCCTAAAAAAGGTGGGGCTTGAAAATGTCTTCAAGTGGGAAAATAATGACTACAGTTCTACAGAATTTGAGGTTGGCTGAAAAAGGGACTTAGTACCTTTAACACATAGTTAAAATCAGTTAACGCCCTTCTGGCTCAGTCCAAAGTCCAAACAGATGATATATTCTACTAATGCGTGACTTAATTTGTACATCACCTCGTTGTGTGAAAGGATAACTCTCATATATTTTATCCTAATTTAAAGGGTATTCCAAACTTGATCGCAAATTACTCTAGAATTTTTTTTTTCGAGAAGCCTACTGGTGAATGTTTGAATGAAATCAGACAAGAAATGAGAAAGTAATGAATTTATGAAAGTTGCAATCACTATAGATATGGGCACTTCAAATTGACTGAATCTGTAATTTCTCTGTGATGTACGTAGTGGCAGACAACTTTCCCATTTGTTCATACACACAAAATGATTCAAATGTCAACTTTCTAGAGGACCTGTGATGTACAGTGCCCCAAGGGTGAAGGAAAAAGAAAAACAGAAATTAGTGATATTTTTTTTTACACAACTAAAGGGAGAGTTATCTGTCACAATCCACTGACAAAATTGCAGATTATTTTGGGTCCAATTTATTTCAAACTTTCGCCCTTCTGATTTATTTGCTTTCATTCAAAAGAACTTATTCCAAGGTTTGGATTGCCCTTTAAATTTTGTTTCTGTCATGCAGTATCTATTAAGTACATGTGAGAGTGCTACTAGTTGTCAATTATCACGTTATTGATTACAGGACTCTCAATGATTGCTAGCTATCAATCAGTATTCAGGGCTTCATTATGATAGGCTAGCCTGTACATACATGTACATGCATGTAACATGTACTTTTGTTGAGAACAACATGTATTCTACTAGGACTACCTGTATAAAGTCATGGTAAAATCTACTTTATTCCACTCTGACAATAAACCACCAATTTGGACATCAGCCAATTAGATCAATGTCCGGGACAGATCGAAGGGTAACCTGATTCAGGATCTTCTTTCGATTGGTTTAATGAGTTACGGTATGGTATCCTCTTACTTGCAATTTCCATTCGCTCACCAAAGCAACCTCGAGTTTCATAAATTGTATACATTCGTACATATCACTAGTAACACATTTTCTCATGCAAATTCGATGTTTGTTTCATTTGTGCTACCACTAAATTAGATGTTTCCTTTTTAACCAGTTTGAGTGAATACCCGACCATATACAATACAAATCAACCAGATACTCAATCTCATGTTTTCTCTCCAAAGCATCCACAACATGATTATCATTTAGTTTTAAAGTACAAATGTTTTCCTGACCTTGTGATGTGAGATATTCAATACAGGCTGCAAATTGAGACACCTTTTTGCTGTCCAAGCAGTGTTAGGTATCTCTGCATGAGAAGCATGGTGTAAGACCTCACATTGTTAAGAGGTATAACCTAAAGGTTCTTTAACTGAATTGCTATTTGAGGGATAGATATTTACATTTTAAATATTCTACAACTCTGCAGTCTCCTTGAGAAGCATTGTCAGTAAAATTGTATGTATCATTAGGCCTGCTTTCATCAGCTCGAGTTCAAGTTGCCAAATAACCAGCTATATGTATTATAACTATCCTGATCGCAAATTAGCCATTTAATTTGCGTCCTCATCAGCCCGCAGTTGCAATTAGCGGGATATTTTCTCTACCACATATACTGAGAAATGTTGGTCTTGTTTCCAAAATATCCCACTATTTGGGAAATAGCGGGCTAATTTGCGCCCGTCCGAGCTAGTTTGTGATGATCGTATTGGTCTTGTGAAGACGCAATTTTGAGCTTTGGGATAATATCCTGAGTCTGGGAATAGCGGGTTATTTGGCAAACTCGAGCTAATGGAGACAGGCCTATTGGGCATAAGATACCTAAGGAAATATATTGAGTATGATTTGCAAGGTTATGATCTGCACTTTTAAAGGTCATTGTAAATCATGATTCATGATAGGGATTATTATAAAGGAGTGTTTTTCTTCTCTATTGCAACCCGTTTTTGTATCTCATGTGTCTTGATATATGTGTACTTTAGAGGAGTTATCATATGATGGTAAGATTGGATGGGAATCGGCTAAATCTTTTGTTTATCTGTCCTGATGAGAAATCAGAAAGAGCTTGCCTATCGTGTAGATATTAGATGGGATTGATTGATATCGCCTAAATCTTAGGATGAAGGTCAGTGCAATTTACTAAAAGTGCAAACTTCACTGTGTTTTCCAATATTGAATTCACTGAAAGAAAGTTACTCAAGATAGTCAATAGAAGTGAATTTTACATTTTAATCTATTTATCTACAATGTACGTATAGCGTAACGGTTCTCGATGCACGAGTGATGACGATATTGTCCATGTTCCACTTATCCAGATAAACCTGAACCTGGGTTTAAAGTCAAAAGAAAACTTAGACCTCTGACTAACTTCCTTTGTTAAACTCAGTTTAGGACAAGAGCCTAAACACAGCTTTAGATTTAAATCTTAGTAGAATATGGGTCTTAGAGTTTTTTAGCAAATTCTGGTTGTGAAAAATATGCTGCATTTTAAAAATATAAAAAATTGACTTGTATAGTGTTTGTTTCTGTAATGTGTTTACAAGTAAAATTGTTTTCTCTTCAGTATCATTGTCACTTGTCAGGTGTCTATATGGTATTTTGACCCCAGCCAACCAATGGTTGATTAAGATTATTCATTTTTATTATTTAAAAAAATATCACATTGTCAAATTACACTGTAACTTGTTGACTTTAACGATTCCTGGGGATTAGTTATTGATAAAGTGCTAACTTTTTCTGGATTGACAATGATATCACTTTCTTCTTCTCTCTTTTTCTCTCTAGATGATAAGCCTGGACACACTTATCATCAAGGCATCCTTGTGATCAACCAATACCTGCACGACCACCGCACCAGTTCTGTGTGGTTACACATACACATAACAGAACATTGTATACCAGCAACTGATATTGGGCTCCATCTGTTACTCGCCAGATTTGGCTGAACATAGTTTACGTACAAGATATCATAATACAAATGACAGACTGTTTTGCAAGTAATATCAGGAGCGGCTAGCTACGATGAAAGGAAGCCATTGCCTTGCAGCATTTGTAGTTTATTGAAAATGTTCCACGCCACCCTTGGATGTTCTATCCATATCTGTACATAGCTTCAATTATCTGGATTGAAAGCAACATGATTTTTCATTGTTAGAAGTGTGTGAAGATCAGTAAAGAAATTTTATTCTGCATGCTGTTCGGCATCAGTCCCCTGGGATCAATTGAGACAATAGCCCTTTCTGCGGACACTGAATTAAGTAAGATTTGAATATTTTGATAGAATAGCATTGCTGAGAAGCAATCCACTTGTGCAAGGACAATGAATGGACTTCGACTCTTCATCCTTACGCTTCTGCTCTTCATCTACCTCCTCCTCGGCGCTGTCGTGTTCCACTTTCTGGAACAAGAGAATGAAGACAGCGTTCGGTTGGACCTTGTGTCCATCCGTGATCAGTTACTCGCTGACTATCCCTGCCTGACGGAGGATACACTGCGGAACTTCACCCTGGGCTTGATCAAGGCTAGGAACAGCGGAGTCACCTTGGAAGGCAACAAGACCAGTCCTTCAAATTGGGACTTCAGTAGCTCTTTCTTCTTCTCAGGGACTGTAGTCACCACCATTGGTAAGTTGAAAATGGCTTCTTATATTGTCAGTGTAGGTCTAAGTTACTTTAAACATTTCTGTGCCACTAGATTTATGAACAGTTTATTTTTATCTTAATGAACTATTCAGACTACTTTTCAAATTTAGAGGTTTACCCTTTTGTTTTCATTGTTGCATGCAGGTTTGGTATGGTACTTTATTATCCTTGGTTTAAGAATACTAACTAATATGTCAAAAATAGTAAACAGTTCTGTGCTTGGATGGGCAGTCAGCATGTTTTATTATCAGATTTAGTGCAGTGCAAGTTATTGAGCACTAGAATACTCAAATAATTATGATTCGGCCATGACTAGCTTGTCACGGAATAAAATGAGCTCTGAAAATGCTACTACATGTAAGAAGTCAATAAAGATACCTGTAAGCTGATATTAATTAATCTATTTTTCAATTTCCTTTTTGTGGAATATTTTGTGAAATCAATGTAAAATGTAAAGTAGACTCAAGAATTGAATATAATACATGAAAATCAACCTGCTAGTCAGATATTCATTGTGAAACTAAAATATCTCCATATTAATGGAGAAGAAAAAGAAAAATTGAAATAATGGTACTTGTTAGCCAGTTTGGATTTATTTTGTTTTCAATCTTTGTGAAAGTAGGAAACCAACTAAAAGCACAAATTAATATTTCATTCTTCATTTATGTACATCGGTAACCACCAGACTCATTTTCATGCATGTTGGGCATAACATGTAGAAACTAACTTAATTACATCATAACAATGTCATATCAGTCTTATAAATATTAAAATACTTTGCATGTATGTGTTGTTATATTCAGACCATATAAACTCTCATCCCACTTACAATAAATGGCCACAATGTAAACTGGTATTGTCAGTTTCATGTTGTCAATACATGCATGTACATGTATACTAGAATTCCTTGTGTAAAAATATAATTATTCAGGTACATATGGGGATAGGATAAACATGTACAGGTGTATGCAGTGCAATCATATTGTGAGTCTTATATTTTAGAAATTAGATTAAAAAAAAAAACTTTTTCAAGCTTTTCTATAGAGTATTGTTTAAGGCATTAAAGGTAATACAAAGTTTTGGGAAATTTTGAAAATTTGGTGGATAGTGATTCTTTACAATTCTGATATCTTTGGATGCCCCTGTGGATATATTATAAGCACTAGAAAATTTACATGTAGCCCCTAAAACACTTCTGCTTTCGAGAAAAATTGAATATAAAAATTTACAGGTGCTCCCGGTAAATTTTGACAAATTTCAAATCTAGCGCCTGCGGCCGTACAATGGTATGTACATGTAGCTGCGACCATGAAAATCTCAGAATATGTAGTTGTGATAATTTCCAAACGGGAATAGCTAATTGGTCAATTTTAGTCATGAAACATATACATGTAGCTTAATTAATATCTTGACCTTTAGAGGGAGCTATACAACATAAAAAGTTTATTATTTACAATTTCATAACTTTAGACTCGATTTCAACCGCGACAATGATAACTGAATATTGTAGGATCGCATATGCTTCCAATATGTTCATTTAAACGAAATTAATGACCCCATACCAAAACTTTATAGGTACCTTTAATCAGGAGACGCGTATGTTGGCTCAGTCGGTAAAGCATCTACCTGTCCAACTAAAGATCGTGGGTTCGAATCCAACCCGGGCAGATGACTGAAGCCTGCGCTCCTCTCCCCTGTAGACGCATAGACGCAGGCTACAATGTATGTTAAGTGGAAAACACTCAATCCATCCCCCGAATAGGACATTAAATGGAGGCCCCTTGTAGAGGAGAGTCACCGCCTTTACATGTTACACCTTTACACTGCACTATTTGTATAAGAGTAGGGGTAAACCCTGGTGTTGTGGGTCCACATGCACACCCCCATGCCCCAATAAGTTATACTGAGAGGAGAGACCCAATTATTAAAGGTTACAGTGATCATAGATCTAGACCTGGTAGGTCTATGCAGTGATTCAGTTCGCCTTTTGCCTCTCACTAGTTTTTCAATATCACAATATGATGGGTAATTCCTAGTATTGTTTTGGTCAGTTTATTGAGACAAATAAGGAATTCCAGAGAAAAATATGTTTTAAACTGTGATAAGAAGGTTAGACTGAATAGATGGAATAAATTGGTGTGAAGTCCATCTCTTATTGAGGCACTGCGGTAAATAAGGAAGGAGACCCCTTCCCCTTCATACCCCTTTTCCCTTCATACCCCTTCCCCCTTCATACCCCTTCCCACTTCATACCCCTTCCCCCTTCATACCCCTTCCCCCTTCCCCCTTCATACCCCTTCCCCCTTCATACCCCTTCCCCTTCCCCTTCCCCCTTCATACCCCTTCCCCCTTCCCCCTTCATACCCCTTCCCCCTTCATACCCCTTCCCCCTTCATACCCCTTCCCCCTTCATACCCCTTCCCCCTTCATACCCCTTCCCCCTTCATACCCCTTCCCCCTTCATACCCCTTCCCCCTTCCCCCTTCATACCCCTTCCCCCTTCCCCCTTCCCCCTTCATACCCCTTCCCCCTTCCCCCTTCATACCCCTTCCCCCTTCATACCCCTTCCCCCTTCCCCCTTCCCCCTTCATACCCCTTCCCCCTTCATACCCCTTCCCCCTTCATACCCCTTCCCCCTTCATACCCCTTCCCCCTTCATACCCCTTCCCCCTTCATACCCCTTCCCCCTTCATACCCCTTCCCCCTTCCCCCTTCATACCCCTTCCCCCTTCCCCCTTCCCCCTTCATACCCCTTCCCCCTTCCCCCTTCATACCCCTTCCCCCTTCATACCCCTTCCCCCGTCATACCCCTTCCCCCTTCATACCTCTTCCCCCTTCCCCCTTCCCCCTTCATACCCCTTCCCCCTTCCCCCTTCATACCCCTTCCCCCTTCATACCCCTTACCCCTTCCCCCTTCCCCCTTCATACCCCTTCCCCCTTCATACCCCTTCCCCCTTCATACCCCTTCCCCCTTCCCCCTTCATACCCCTTCCCCCTTCATACCCCTTCCCCCTTCATACCCCTTCCCCCTTCATACCCCTTCCCCCTTCCCCCTTCCCCCTTCATACCCCTTCCCCCTTCCCCCTTCATACCCCTTCCCCCTTCATACCCCTTACCCCTTCCCCCTTCCCCCTTCATACCCCTTCCCCCTTCATACCCCTTCCCCCTTCCCCCTTCATACCCCTTCCCCCTTCATACCCCTTTTCCCTTCATACCTCGAAAAATCTAATGTAGAAAGTTCTATTGATTCAAATGAAACTTTTTTGGATATATTGATAAAGCTATATTTAGTAAAGGTTCTGCCTGCTGATTTTTAGACAATATATTTTGATGTCCATACTTTTTCTGCAGCCATATATTTGATTATAATATATCACTCACATACATGTACACAATCACTCACAAATATCCCACCCACATTATTCTCCTCAAATCGAGCCAGTAGGGCATTATTCTGATATGTACTGTAGCTTGTAGTGTATAGTGTACGAGACATGCATGCATTGTACATTGATTTGAACTTTTATTGATTGATATTGAGACTACACTAGTGGTGTAGGTATATTGAATGTCTGCCTGTACTTCTATCACCTGGCACTTGTCTCTCACCTGGCACTTGTACTCTCAGTACGTTCACTTCTCAAATTACTGCTGCAACAGTAACATTTCACCAAAGGCTCGTCATAGATGTGCGTATGATAACTCCATTGACAGCTGCAAGGATGTAGTGTTCGGGTGCGTTCAAGCGATTTTTTGAAGCTTGAATCACATATCAAATCGCCGTTAAAAAACATGGTTACTGCCGGAGAGCGCTCAAGGGGCTCGAGCCCCTCTCCCTCTTTTTTGAAAAAGTATGTTAAAGAGAAATAGAAAGAAACCAACCAAGGGCAAGGCCCCGGCAAGAACTCTTTTTTTTTTTAAAACTGCAAAATGCAAGACCACATTTACCTACATAAAAAAGAAAATGCGTAAAGATTAACTACTACTGTACATGTAGCATGGCAAACGAAAGGGACATACATGTACAGCATGATCACTGACATGTAAAGAAACAATTAAAGTACATCTAAGAAACATTCATACTAGACTGCAGCCAGCAGGCAAGCAGGGGTAATTACAGGTCCTTGACTGGGGTCTTTTCACACAAGGGGAAAACCAATACTACTAATAGAAACTTCTGACAGAGTATAGCAAAAAGGTCATTTACATGTCTAACAATCATACATGTAGTTAAAGGGCAATCCAACCCTTGTAAAGTTGTAATAAGTTGATTTGCATGAAAGCAGAAAATAACAGAAACAGAATGGCAAAAGTTTGAAATGAATCGGACCAATAGTACTACAAGTCTGACTATCTCATTTCCCCTGCCGCTGATTTTTTTGTATTTTCTCATCATTCTTTTGTACTCCTGCTATATAAATTCATGTTTGCATGAAACTAACTACAAGCTGCTTTTTTTATTCGTCTATAATGCATTTGTCTGCTTGTGAAAGTTTTTTGGATCAGCTATTTTGCAGGCTCGCCAGTCTAAAAATATTCTGCTGGAACTGTCATCAGGACTGGTATTGAATTTATAGTGGATATTTTAGCATTGCATGAGCTCTGTTCTTGTCGTCATTATCTATATGAATGTTTTGTGGGTTGTTTTCTTGTTACTACCACTTTGTAAACTTCCATTTTGACTTGATGGGTGTACACTGTATATCATGCTCAAATGTAACAGAAACAGAATGGCAAAAGTTTGAAATGAATCAGACCAATAGTAAGGAAGTTGTGAATGTGTGAAATTGAAATATGAGATCACTATAAGTCTATGCAAATCTCAAATTTTAGTCATTTCATATGTTGGAACAGATATGGGATAGTCCCGGGGGGGGGGGGGGGGGGGGGGGTACTCAGTTTCGGTTTGGACAGGGGTGTGCAGTCCAAGAAAAAGGTATCCGATTGGGGGATTTTTATCCAAATAAAGACCATTTTTTACCATTTTCGGGTTCGCATGTTCACATGTTCGCATGAATAATTTGAGAAATTATGGAAAAACGGATGCATGGTTAGTTATTTTTGGGGTTAAACATGGGATCCATGAATAGGGATTTTTTGTCAAATATAGCAACCTATTAGAGCGGCACATCCCAGTGTGTCTTAAAAATGTGAGTACTCCCCCCCCCCCCCCTCCCAATCATAAATTTTAACTACAGTACGTAATACATTTAATGAAAAACCATGCAGATCTTCTTGCTGTGAAATTAAATTAGAGATTACAGCTGTTGCAAATTGCCTATTGAATGCTACAGGTTGATCCTCTCTTTTTATTGTGGCTATGCTTGCAGATAGATGTAGCTACGTTACCATTACCCTTGAACAAGATATTAGACCAATCAGACTGTTTGAGAAAAATGTTTAAGTTTTGAAATTCCCTGTCCTTGAATCAAGCAATGCACGCTAGCTCAAGAAATTAGCTTGTACAAGAAATTAGCTTGTACTTCAATGTATAATAGGGATTTTTAGATTTGCGTGGACTGATACGTGGTACTTCAATTCAAGGCAGTGCTTTAAAAGGACGTCGATCGTAGCATAGACCTATTGTCTTCGTGCGAATCTAAAAGTCCCTATTATCGTCTGTCTAGAGCCAAAAGGGACTGATCAGGCCAATTACCCCACACAAGAATCAATTCAGTCTTCAATTTCAGGCTAATGATAACAGGCCCTATGAAAGAATTTCTGCAAATGCCATCCTTTCCGGCTTCCATCCAGGGCTGCATGAAAAGGCAGCCTTCTTACATGTGTATGTTTCAAATAGCAGTGGAGAGTGCACCACCATTGGCAAATAAACCTTCGTTTTGATAAATGGAATCTTTGGTGATATTGGTTATCTTGAGAGTGCAAATCCCTTGCTGGACTGAAATCAATTTTATGAGGGGAAAATATGTTATAAACATCAACATTTAGTTCATTTCCAACAGCGTACTAATTATGATTCATGCCCGAGTATCTTTGTATTTTCTTTATGATATTATATATGGATAAGAAACAAGATCGAATCTTTGTTTTCTACTATCAGAGATGATTATGTAAACTAGTGTCTGGACGGACTTATGAAAAGAAATTGTAGAGATCGAGGTCTGACTATCTCATTTCCCCTCCTGGCTATTTTGTTTATTGTCTCATCATCATTTTGTACTCCTGCAATATAAATTCATGTTTGCATGAAACAAATTGTATGCTGCTTTTTTTGTATTCGTCTAGACGTCTATGCATTTGTTTGCTTGTGAAAGTGCAGGTTTTGTGGATCAATTTAGATATTTTGCAGGCTCGCCAGTCTGAAAGTATTATTCTGCTGAACAAGTCATCAGGACTGGTATTGAATTTAGTGGATACGTTGGCATTGCATGAACTCTTTTCTTGTCGTCATGAATGTTTTGTGGGTTGTTTTTTGTTACTACCATTTTGTTAACTTCCATTTTGACTTACCAGGTAATGGATATATCATGCTCAAATGGTCCATACTGTAATATCAAGCTATGTATACTTTATTATTTCTTGTGCTTTTGGTTTTCTTTGGATCTTTGTTCATGGTGAAGAGCTATTTATATTAAACTTTATTTTTTCATTGTGTGGTACATGTTCACATACATGAAGCAATTAAATGGTGTACACTGTATACTGTAAAATTCCTAATCCCCCTCTATTATCTAATTAATTTCTGTTATATACATGTATATTGCACTCCTCATCATGTTTTTGTTTGTATTGAAACACATGTTTCTGCATTGATTTTACACTAATCTCTATGTATTGTGCGTACTCAAATATTTGCACTTCTACATGTACAACATGGAGTGTGTAATTGAGTACATTTCCTTGAGTTTTATCATTTGACCCAATTCCTGTATTGCCCTGATCCCATATTGATGTCTTTCAATGCATCATTTTGTGGTATTAATATGAGTGGGTAAAACATTGACGTTATTAAAGAAGTGCTTGTGTTCTCAATCATAGTTGGGCTAATTTATTTGCTCCTTATTTTTATTATCAAGAACAAATTACAATTTGAGGTCAAATGTATCTGTACTTAAAATGAGAGTACCAGGAGAATACTCATATGATAATTTGATTGATGGTCATATACATAAGTTCATCAACCCCACAATCATGTAATCAGACATTTCGTTGTAGAAGACAAATGGCTAGATTCCTCATGAATATTAATGGCTGCATTTTTTTCTATTCCAATATATTCTACAACACGTCATATTTGTAAATAATTTACCTTATCCGGCTCTTGAAATGCTGTCATATTCCAAATGTGACTAGAAATAGAAATGTTGGACTAATTTTAATGCTACATATACAGGTAAACCTATACAGGTATATGTAGTCACCCCCTATACCCATACATGTTTGCAGTGATTTCCAGCAAGACTGAGTAAAATTTCACAATTAACACACAAACAGAAGTGTTCTCTTTTCACCTATAACGTGTAGTTTCTTTGTTCAGACTTTGCTCATGAAACTTTCCCCTATTCACTTGCAATATATAGTCTAGAATATCCAGTGTAAGTTTGGTTTAATTCTTAGACTGGGTATCTTCTGTTGATCGAGAGCCAGTGTTAACGGTACTATGTCCCATTTGCAGGCCCAAAAAATGAAAAAGTTAAATTCCAACTGCATTTGAAATATAATACTAATTTAGAACTTCCCTAAAAAAGATGGGGCTTGAAAATGTGGGAAAATAATGACTATTAGTTGTCAAATCGACTATAGGGCTATAGAGCCCAAAAGTAATAGTCTTGATTTTCAGACAATTGTACCGAATGGTCTACGTTTTATGCTGCTCAAAGATTCAATCAGTTTAATCTTGGCCATCACAAGAAGTGGGTTGTTGATGTAGACAAATGCTCATGTACCTTTTACAACTCTTTTCATGTATGTTATTACCAAAGAAGAAAAAAAAGCCAGACAGTCACTCAATAGTGTCTGACAGTGAAGTCTAGCAAGTAAACGGGTTTCCTTGCATAATTTGAATATGAGGACACTGCGTTTAAATTTCACAGATAGGACATACATGACATATTCATAATTCTTGCAAAGTTCTACAGCATTTGAGGTTGGTTGCAAAAGGGACATAATACCTTTAACTCGTATACTTATTATATGTACAGAAACAACACCCTTCTGCCTGGTTATCAGCAGACAATATTTTGTGTCACTACCAGAACCCAAGATTTATCATGTGAAAAGAAAAAAAGAAACATGGAAACTGATGTCCTGTTTGCTCTTTTGTCTTTGGTTGACTTTGGCATTCTGTAGGTTATGGCGCTATTGCTCCCCGGACATACGGTGGCCAACTATACTGCATGGTGTATGCAGCCTTGGGGATACCTTATACTGCCTGGATATTGGCCAGTATTGGTGCCTTCTACCAAAAGACCATGGAAGGTTATATCGCAAGAGCGGACAAGGCTCTCATGATGTCAATCTCTAGAATCAGAATAAGGAAAATCTTTTTGGGCATTGTTGTAGCTGCTGGCAGCTATACCATATTCCTCATCATCCCAGCGGTAATTTTTATGTTTTTAGAACATTGGACATTTCATATCGCCCACTATTACACATTTATTACGCTAACAACCATTGGATTTGGGGACTACATAGCAACTGTAGATGGCCCTAATTTGGAACACTGGTTGTATGATTTTATAGTGACGTTGTGGAACATCCTAGGGCTTGCGTATCTTGCTGTGATTATAAGTGTTATAGGCAAAGGAGAGATGAAAACTGAGGGCAGCATACGGAAGTTTCATGCAAAAGTGTTAAAAAGACATAGAAATTTGAAAACTGGAAAAAAAGATGAAAAGGTAGCAATGTCGTCTCTGGAAGAGGTCAAATTCAAAAGAAATGCAAATGGAACTGCGCAAAACAAGGATGAAAATGAAAATGGAGCGCTTTATTCATCCAGAAATTCAGTGGTTGGTGATGTTATCTTGCCTTATTTTGTTGATCCAGAATCAATGAAACCTGGCTCACAGACTGATGCTAACGAAGATAGCAACGTGGACGACTCTGAAATCTTTGATGAGGTGGTTACGATAGATGGGCGGATTGTAGAGGATGAACGTACTAATAACATGTGCATCATGTTGGAGTGTGAAAATGACTTTGACCTTGAGGCTGTAGAGAAAATCATTCATGCTGCACTTGAAGAAACAGTTCCCACTCAATTGGGTCTACCTCATCACAGTTTTTCCTTAGAAAATCATGTCCGGCATCCAAAGAAGTTGTGTACACAGGGTACCCAAACAGAGTAACATTTAAAAGACTTTAAAATCTACAACTGTCATGTGTGTGATGATTATATAATTGGACATATATATACGCCTGTATGTATCTATGTGTGTATGTATGTATATATGAACTGCACAATTTCATATTTTATTGTATAAAGATTTGAAGAAACATGTAGGCGTACAGCAGTATACATGTGTACATGTAGTCATTGTACATGTAGCTTCTACCCCAAAATCAGTTTTTTATTTTTTTTATTTTAATGTGATGATAGTGCTGTATACACTACAGGGTACAAATGTGGAAGTCCAAAGTGCCACTGAAATATTTAACCCCAAAAATATGCCTTCATGAAATTGTATTGTTTATAACCATGAATTATAATTAGCCAAAATTGAATTGTATTCTTCAATTCATTAAAAAAAAGTTATTTCTATATATTTCTAACAGGAAGGCCTATTTTCCCAAATTTATCAAGTACTATTATATATGTGATTGCAGTAGCCGCAATCCAGAACAATTACAACAATCTGTGATATTCATTGCTGATGGTCTCATGGCGGTATTCGTGTTTACCGAAAGGGCATGATTTTTCCCATATATGCCTGGTTTTCAATGTACATGTACATGTATAAAGCGACGAGGAGACTCACTTGGTGTTTTAAGGATTGTTAGTTAACATGCTCCTTCAAGGCCTCAACAATGTCTGTATTGAGCATGCTAATATCTAAAGAAAATGGTAGATTTTAGTTATTTCACATAAAATAATTGTGTTTTTTTGCCTTTTCAGATATGATTCCACAGCCCTTAAAATAATGCTTTTACATAGTTGAACTTTTATAGGGCCATAAACTTAGATTTAAAAAAGATCAACCAATATTTTGCATCCCAAGATGTTAACGGGCAATCCAATCCAACAATCAATAACGATAAATCAGATTTTAGCAACTGTCCACAAAAATGTCTTTTGTATGAAAGCGGAAAATGAGAGAAACAGAATGGAAAAAGTTTGAAATAAATCAGACCAATAATAAGTAAGTGATGAGTGTTTGTAATACGAGATCACTAAATCTGTGTGAACTGCAAATTTGTAATTCTCATTCATCACATAAAAAAGTATATTAAAATCAAAGCTAATTTTGAAGCCTTATTACTTGCACCCCCCCCCCCCTCCTATTCGGAATGTACCATTACATGTACAACTGTATGTCACAGGTAGTCAGATATGAGTCCTATACAGTGTGTGTCCTTTTGCTTTTGATTTATCAACATTCCAGTTTGTCATCATTTCAGAATATATTTTTAAATGCCCTATTTGACCATAGTATTAATATTTAAAGATGATTACACATAGATCTACATGTATATACTCTACCTTTAAATGCCTATATGCTCTTATTACATAAAGGAACCTACAGTACAATGTATGATGCAAGTCATATTGCAAGCCGAAGAAGAGTAACCCTTTCGAATAGAATAAATGTCAAAGGAAATGGAACATACATATATGTATGTTCCATTTCCTTTGACATTTATTCATATGTATGTTCCATTTCCTTTGACATTTATTCTATTCAAAAGGGTTACTCTTCTTCGGCTTGCAATATGACTTGCATCATGCGGTGGCCTATCCATGATTGTGAAATGATGTGGGAAGATGAGAGATGAAAAGGGGGGGGGGGTGGTGGGAGGGTAGGATGCATGGGATAGCGCAGGGGAAATAATTATTTGTATATCCCAATAATATGTTTCATCCTGCAGAACATAAGAGTTCGCCAGCCCCCCTCCCCCCCCCCCCCCATCCACCTCACCAGATTTGCTGCTGTATGTTGTTTGTGTGGAGGCATGAGGTTATTAACTCTGTGTTAAATTATACAATTCAAAGTCCTTTTGATTCAAACAGGTGATGTTTTTTTCTTCTGTTTCATTTAATACTGTAGTACCAGGAAAAAAGAGGACCTTCTGAAAATAGCATCACAAGTGTTATGTACTGTCCTACTATATTTCTCAGAAAACAACTTGAAATTGTAATGCTATCAGCAAGATTGGTTTGACTATAACTTTTTATCATAGAATGGTAGCAAAATTTATTTAGATGAAAAATAATTAAAGGAGATCAAACTTCTCATAATTGTATGTTAAAACTTAGCTATTCTTTTTATGACACCCCCATTAAAAGAAGAAAAAGGCCCACATAGGTGCTTATTCATTGTGTGAGCAAATGATTCACAAACTTAAGTACTTGAGTTATTTTTTTATTTCATCGAACTGTGCAGATGTCAACCATCATCTAGCCATTTAAAGATACTTGTGTAAATCATGAAACATTAAGACAATATTTATTGACATTTAGGGTAATTAAGATATATCAAGTGGCAATGAATGTTGTTCTATGAAGTGCTTCATTCAGTTTGTGACAATAGTATAGTTGTTGAAAGTTGATAATTATGCTGATAGAAATTCTAGATCAACATTTATGTCAATGTCAATTTAGGATATTGTTTATTGATTTGTTATTTTGTAATAATTTCAATTCAATGTGCACAATATATTATTTTCTAATAATTGAATACTTCATTTTCATTTCAAATTAAGAAGACTACTGTAATTTACAATGAAGGCTTTACAGTTTGGTAGATAAAAACCTACCTAGTTCTGTATTCAATATTATCAGCTTTAACATGTACAATGTACATGTATGAAAGCTACATTGTACCCTTCAAAATATACAATTTGATTGTGAAATGCAAATAAATCAAAGGTTATTTGTTTGTTGAAATGTACCGGTATGTGGATTTCTGCCAAGATGTACAGTAGATTGTATAGAAATCAAATTCTTGTAATGTTATTAAATCATGTTTGTGAATGACTCGCTAAAATCAACATTAGTTGCTCAAATAGAATGAACTGAATATGACACCAAGGGTGATGGTATTGTACAAAAGTAGGAAGAAGCACTTGAGAAAATACATGGCTGAAAAACTAATATGTAGTTTTGTTTTATTCTATTACATGTACATGTAGCCCATTAATATATATAACTTGAGGACTAATTTCAAAAAAAGATTTGTTTTCACCACCATATAAGGATTTTGCTAAACGTGCATTTTCAAAGGTTTAGAGTTCCAAGAAAAGGAAGGTGGGGGTAGTTGTAAATGTCACAAAGAAAATGATATATTTACAACATTGAAAATAGACAAAATATTCTTTTAAAATGTTAGAGTCAGCTAGACTACAAGAATGTTTTAGGGATTCATCTGCTCCCCTTGAGGAAGAACAAACTTTAATATTTGTGGAGAACTGTAAGAGTCAATTAATGTACCGGTATACAAATGTAATGAGGCGAACCGATGTATTTATCCCACACTACACATGGGCTTCCAAGTATCAGTTTTACTTCACTTTCCATTTCTGCCTCATTTGCAGATTACATACATGGAAATTACTTTGTGATTCATATCTATACCAACCCTTGAAATTACTGAACCTTGCAATTACTTTTTTACCCTGAAATGCAATCTTCAGAGTCTAATGGGAACAATCATACATTTTTAATGCATGTGGTCACAGGCCAATGAATTATTGGGCAGTCTATAAACTTATTACTCATGATTGATGAAAATATAACGACATATGTTTTGATTGTCCCTCTGAAAAGCACTAATTGAACAGGCAGTGATGATAGGCTCATGATACCTGTGTTGGTAAATAGAGACAATAAATATGTCTCTTTTGTCAAGATGTACTATCTAGCTATCAATTAATTTGCTGTGAAATTGGACAATTGCAAAAACTATTTCATTGTTACAATCTGTTTTACAATTGCACACAATTTCCTGCTCTTTGATTACCACTTTTTTTGTTGGTATAAACCTGTTTAAAGTTAACCATGTGGAAAAAATGGAGTACACTGTACATAAATGCCTGTTTTGATACATTCTGTAGCTCCCTAATCTTATTTGGTTCCTGCATTCCTTTGAAACATTCGTTTTTGAAAACCAGAGAAAAAAGGAGATGTATTCCACTGGTGGAATGATGTATATATTTTAATATATACTTTTTGTACATGAAATGAAAGTATTGTAATTGTATACAGCTTAACCAAATAATCAATGGTTTGTTTTGTGCAAGTGTTTGAAAAATTCAGCCACGTGGTTAAAATGACATACATGGTAAGTAATGTATTTATTAGGATACATACATGTATATGTACATACATGCACTGTAGTGTTTTTTTCCAAAATGACACAGATTTGTACATTATGTCGTTGAGGCTGTGTGTATCTATCACACGAAACCTGTTAGGCCGAGTGTGATAGATACACACAGCCTCAACTCAAGTGCGGATAGATGGTATAATGAACTCATGCGCATGCATCATTTGTAAACTATTTATTTTCTTGCACTGGTTTGCCCCTCTTGATTTGGATTTCATGCAGACATGATCTGCCAAACAGTTATTAAAGCTAATGCTGATGTTTTTTTAATGTATATATTATTTCATGTACATCACAAGAGATTGCACAATGTCCATTGATTGCACTGTGAGTGATATTAAACAGAGTATTTACTACATGATAAAATGAGAGAAATGTTTGTTGTTTATTCATGATCTGATATTTAAGTTGTTTGACTCCATTATTTAACTTTCAGCACTAAGGCTGTTGCTCACCAGTTTTGTTCAACCTCTATTCATGAAATATTTGAAAAATGGGTTCTTGTTCATAGATCATACAAAAAAGTAGATTCTGTCAATTCAATGATAAGGGTTATTACCATTTACAACTTTACATCATTTATGTTACACATATATTGTCTTCAATCCATTATTGTGATAATGATTTTTTTTTAATGGACAAAATCATGCTGAATCAAGAACGAGCCTTTCACAAAATTACTTAAGACAATTTGAAAATTCTCCAGACATTGTACACATGCATATGTTGCAGAGTGCTCTTAAACCCTCATACTCTAATACTGTATTATAATATAAACATATTCTACGCTTATCAAATTCCATGATTCAGCTTAAATTAAAAAACAGACATACTAATTTATTTTTATTTTTTTTAATGAATGTGTATCATTTTTAAAAATAAAAATTAGCATTCCTGTTTTTTTATTTAAAGCTGGATTATGGATTTTATGAAATTTGATAATTGTGGAATAAAGAAGCATGGAAAAACAATGAAGAAGGGATAAGAGGAGGACAACTTTAATATTTCGTCCAGTGTCTTCTTGCATAAAAAAATGTTGCAGTGAAATGCAAATCAAAATTATTTAATGCAAGTCCCAAATACACAATCTTGTAATAGGTTGAAAATCAATTTGATTTTATGATGCATGGTTATAAACTTTTTGGCACCAAACTATTCAGGATAAAAAACCTATGGACACACCAACATGAAGCTGATGGGGAAATGTGGGAAGAATGATATCATATTTGATAATGATATATATTTATTTCTTACTTTTTTGCTACCAAATTATTTAAATGCAAAACCTACATGTATATGGTAAGAAGAAGATAAAGCACTTGGAGAAAACGAATGAGAATTAATAATTGATAATGTCAAGATGTTCATGCTCTGCAGACTGAAGAGCCCCTAGAGTTATTTATCTTTAGTTTAGTGCAACTATGGGGAAGGCACACAAACCAGAGTTTTGGGTTTTGTGAACGTAATGAACTTTCTGTCTGAAATCAACTTGTCTATGTCTGATATCAAAGGTGCAATGTTTTATATTATTAAATATCTCCTCCTTTTCTTGCATATATGAATTTTGACAACCACTTAAAGCTTATCTGCCATAGTTTACATGAGGGATTAGACCGCCCTACAAGGTCACTGGACAGGTGGTTATCTCATCAACTCAGCTCTCAGTTAACATAAGAAAAAGAGGATCATGGGGGACCAATGGTCACCGATTAGGCATTGTTTGTTATATAGAGGGCGCAAGTAGCTACAAGTATGGCAGTGGGCCTTTAAACCTTAGTCCGTCATACCATCATATTTGATAATGATATATATTTATTTCTTACTTTTTTGCTACCAAATTATTTAAATGCAAAACCTACATGTATATGGTAAGAAGAAGATAAAGCACTTGGAGAAAACGAATAAGAATTAATAATTGATAATGTCAAGATGTTCATGCTCTGCAGACTGAAGAGCCCCTAGAGTTATTTATCTTTAGTTTAGTGCAACTATGGGGAAGGCACACAAACCAGAGTTTTGGGTTTTGTGAACGTTATGAACTTTCTGTCTGAAATCAACTTGTCAATGTCTGATATAAAATGTGCAATGTTTTATATTACCGGGTATTAAATATCTCCTCCTTTTCTTGCATTATGAATTTTGACAACCACTAGATCCTTAGTCCCTCATACCCTTTACCGATAAATGCATGTATACCAATATGGATACTTATGATTAAAAGTAACCCCTTGTTATTTATTTACCTCTGTACCCCCCACTACCCCCCCCCCCCCCAATTTATAGGCCTTTAGCTTTTACCTTCTCTCAAAAAATAATTTAGATTTAGCTTTAAAAGGTCACAACTCACTGTGATGTAAGACAAATTTGCCTGTTTTAAATCTTTTCATAGTTCGATTTGTTAGTTCACTCGGAGAACTCAATTAGATGTACATTGTAGAGATAGAGCATGTTTTTTGTTGTTGTTATTCCGAAGGCTTTGAATGAATGAATTAATTCATCTGTTGGAATGTATTTATCAGTACCAGCAAGTTGATATTCAAGTATATTGTAGTGCAGTAGAATATATACCTAATGTTGGATAGTTTCTGTGCTCTATAAATGTACTATTATTATTATTGTAACCTTGGTTGGTCCTTGGGAATATTTGAAAACTATTATCATTTTAGAATATTGTTATATTGGGGCTAAAACATACAATTTTACAAGGAAGTAGGACCGGCAAAATGACATCGTGTTGAAAACGATCCTTGTAGAGAGCAATGTTCAATATTATAATCATCTGTTTCATTGCAAACTTTCAATTGATCTCTTTTGTATATAGGAAATATGATATACTGTAGTACTGTCGAGATAGTACAAGTATGTCATAATATTTTGAAATGATTCATTTATGCCTACTATTCCTTTTTTTTTAGACAGAATGTGATCTAGTGCATGACCCCTTGAGTCTGATACATTTTTGAAATTTAGCTTCTGCAAACAGATTACTGAGATGCTATTGAACCCTCGGGGGATGGAAAATGAAGAAAAAAACTTATCATTTGGGTCTGATACAAATGCTGCACACATCGAGGACTACACATTGTATACTAAGGTGAAAGATTAAACCAAGTTGCAAGTACATGACATGGAGTCCAGCAAATCTTTTTTTTTCCAGCAGATGGTTTACCTATAATAAATTGATGCTGCACTACCTTTAACTCTGTGACAGTAGATTATTACAACCTCTATTTGTGTGTGTAACTAATTATATTGATTAGCGTGCGAGAGATGCCGTTGACTGCAGTCGGTCTGTCAATCTATAATTTGATTGGGGAGATAGATCTTAATTATGGATATTGGACCCTCTCATTTCTTTCACTTTCAATCCAGGAATTAGCTGCGTACAAGCTTGTGCAAGATGAAAGTCAACAGAGACGTGCAATTAATTTTCTTCATTAACATGTGTGGCATACAGCCTGTAATATCAAATCAAAGTAATTAAGGAGATTTTGTTGAGGCTTCGTCCAAAAACTTTAAGGGGGATAGAAAGGTTGTAAATTTATGAGGGTTTCAGTTTTGTGGAAGTTTTATGCCAAGAAATGATCGATTTGTTTGTTTGTTTTTATTTTACAACCAACACAACACTTAATATTGTCAATTCATGAAAGTTTCTTCCAGCAAAAGCATTATTCGAACACTCTCGAAAGGACTTTTTAGAAAATAAATTCAATTTATGTTTTATTTTATGTTATTCATTCAACAATGAAAATGGAACACTGGAAAATTACATTTTCTAAATTGTTAAAGCTAAAAATGAGTAAGAAAACAATAACAGAAAAAAAAAGTTTAATTCTTGTTGATTTTTTGCAAGCACAGCTTGTGGTGACAAGTCAAGGTTGAATAATCAGGTGAGGGCAACATCTCCAACAAGAAGGATTTATATTATGATGCCTCCTGGTTACCTTGATAAAAACAGTTCTTCATTATGATTTAAACATCTCTGAACTCCTGTCTGGATGTGTAAGCCATGCAGACATCAGTGTAATATAATATACTGATTGTAATAAAGGTATAATACTTTGCATTAGAGTTGACAGTGGTTTTGTAATAACAGCCCAAAATGTTATTCAGCAACAAATCTACAAAGAAGGAAAAAGGACACCTGGTGAAGTATTTTTTTATTGTGGTTTTTGCCCACAGTAATTGTATATGACATACAACGCTCACATGAAATTTAAGAAAAGAAAAGTGGAGGTAGTTTTTTTTCTACACTACCTGTAGGTGATAATCATTTTGCTGATTTTTTTTTTAATATGTTATTTCCCAAAACTTTGAATTTGGTTTACTCAATATTACCACTTTCAATTTCTTGTCGAAATGTTAAAGCTGTTCCTTAAAATTTGTCCTCTTCTTCTCATATCGATCAATCCACATTATTCCTTGAGAAACTGTACCAAGCCACTTGTGGATTCAATCCTGCTATAATTTATGTAGTGAGCCGACAAACATCTTTGTGATACTTTGGGTCAAAATATGTGTAAAAGCCACTTTCTTGGATCCAATAACATTCAATTTGTTCACCATGTTTCTGCTTTACTTTGCTGAATATGCAAACATGGTGGTACATGTGGTATACATGTAGACTGCATTAATATCGACTTGACCTAAGTCACCTAACCTTTATAACTTGACTGTGGTATGTGCCAAGAAGAACTACAGGTGCTTTAAAAGACTATACCGGTATATTGAAGCGGGCTGATGAATGAGTGACAGCAATTTAAAGTGGCAGGTCTAACACTTTTAACATGCTGGCTACATCCTTTATTGTGTGGGGCACCGCAGTATACACATTTTTTTACCATATTCTTAAGCATATTGAAAAATATTTAAAATTTCTTGAAATTTTCAACATAATGAAAAGCTGTTACTCATCGGTCCTTACAAATGGTTATTTAACACTTCAGTTTGGAGAGTATAGTTTGGAGAGTTATTGTTTACAGGCCATGCTATCACTCAGAACCTGTATTACACCAAAAATTATCTATTAATTTACTCAAGTGACATACATAGAACAAATATCTTCCCCAGGGAATGATAAAAGAAGTAAATTTTTGTAACTAGGGCATCAAACCATGGCAAACTTAAAAAAATAAATATTTTCACAATCTGGAGTAGATGTGGACTTGTTCAACCAATTTTATTTGATTTGATTTGATTTATTGGTTTCTGCATCTTTTTTCATTTTTTCATCATACATTACAGCTGATATTACACTTTTTAGGAGGCTATGGGTCTGTGGTAAATCATTTCAAGTGTTTTGGATTGTAGAATTGTTAGTAGCTCGTTTGACCTGTTAAAGCCATTATTTCACATTTGTTGAGGTTCTGAAGCAAAAATCAATTGTAACCGTTCATTCATGAGCCCAAAACATCTCAGGCTGGGGTCAATGCAAAATGGATGTTATGCAAAAGTGAAATTGTGTTAATTGTAAGGGACAGTGGCCATGAGGCAAAATTATAGACAGCAAGGCTGGTGACATACTAATCAATTAAAGGCAATATTTCATATTATAGGATGCTACTACTATGGCAAAACCAATATAAAAGGTTTTGAAAGCAAAATAGTCATTTAAACACATTAATGAAAAGAGAAGTATTTTTTAAAGAGATGGTGTTTATTAAGAAATTCATATCTTTTTGTCTTTATTCATTTTGATATAGAAAATTATAAATGTGGCGAAACAAAATAGATAAATTACTCCTTGAACACTGTATGATATTTTTTTTTCTTGAGCATTAATTTAGAGCATGGTATGATTCAAAAGTTTTAAATATTACTGAATTTAGTAATACCAAGTTTAAAACAAGAATCCTTCAAGCAGATGGCATATACATTGAAATCAATTTTACACCGTCCGCAAAGCCTTGACGCCAATTGCTACTAGAACATTGACTTGCATGCATAACAAATTACACTGATTATCAAGGGAGTGTTGGCTGTTGGTCCTATAGCTCATTAATCTTTTTCTCACCCTTTTGATTTGGAAAAAAGTGCCCATAGTTTGGGGGCTTTAGTTCAGATTCAGAATTGAAGAATACTTTAATAATCATTCAGTGCATTCACACCTACCAGACCCTACCAATTTCTGGGAAATTTTGCGAAGTGTTACCCTCTGCTAACTATTCTCCTTGTTTGCACGAGAAGCCACTCTTTGATTAGTTCTAGTAAATTACTTTCACACAGCCATTGCCCTCGATTAATTATCCCACTATTTCAGAAAATACCTAAAGTGTTTAGAAAACACCTGCTCTGGATACGGTCATTATTTTTGTGATCTGTCACATAGTTAATGTTCACACTAATAAAATACCAGCACTCTGAAGACCTGGAATGTTGTAGAAGGAAAGAGGAGTGACAGCCCTTTGGAAATGTTGACTCTCCCTCTTAACATGTTACATTGATCGATACAGCTCCGCAGGTTGCGTCTATCATGTTAAAGAGTTACTATAGTTGTACTATCTATTGTTTTTATAAATTCTGTTTCTCTTCTGCCCTTTAAATTGAGATTTAGTACTTGAAGTTTTAAACTGGTGATTTGTGATTGGGTTATTTACCACAAATTCAGAAACTAACAGATTAGGATTGTTTGAAATCACATGCTCATTGCAGAGACTAAGTGGAGGAGACAATGATTATAGAGTAATTATCTGCTAACCAAGAGGATGACTGATCTCATTTAGTTTGACTTCAGTCCTTTGGTTAATAAACTATTCTTAATTAAGGAAACACTTGCGAAGGGGTCCACAAAGGGATTGGTTTCCAAATCCGACACACTATCTATTTGCTCATTAATGATATAATAAAGCCGAAACTCATTGAAGTTATTGAATTGAATTTATTAAATTGGGAGAGAGGGAGAGAGAGAGAGAGAGAACGCTAATAGGAATATAAAGCATTTATATAAATTTATCAAATACCAAGAGGATGTTTCAGGTATTGATCCTATTTGATTATTCTACAGTCCTTGGTTTGATGAATGGTGTGGAGGAAACAGTCACAAGGGGCTCATGTTAGTGTTGTTTTTCTTTGCAGGACTGCACACCAACAGGAATACACTTGTATTCCGATGTCATGGGCCCTTTAAGCCCATTAACATTAACATCAGTAGCTCATAGCTTAGTGCTATGGATTCAAAATGGATGAGAGGTCATGGATATAATGTTATTGATTTAATATGGATGAGAAGTTTTAAATTTAATGCAATTGATTTGACATGGTTATTTAAAGAGATTAAAAGCGGAAGGTTGATTTGAAGTGTTTAGTCTGTAGTCATGATGTTAGGGGCGTTCCCCTCATCATTACCCTATAGCTTTAATACTATTGATCAACAAATAAAGTTGAGAGTAAATCTAGAGCATTTAATTAATGTCTATGTTAAAGGCGTTGATCTTATTTGATGTTAGATTTAGAGAACACTTGTGAGGGTTAACACATGCACCACCGACAATTGCTACGCAGTAAAAGCCAAATCCCTACATTTAATCCAGGAAAAAAACATTTCACCTGACCCTGACACTGATCATAATCATAATCTATAAAACGATCGGTACAATATAATCCTAACCGTAATGATTGACAAAATAAAGCCTGGAGCATTTGTTATAAAGCATAAGTCTGATCGCATTTGCAGGGTGTGATCATTATGCCTGTATCTCAAAACTGTTAAAACTGTTGCTTGATACTTGATGCTCTGCATTGTCATTTGGTCACCCCCCCCCCCCCCCCCCCCCCCCCCCTCTTGGCTAAAAGCTTGATCCGCCCCTGATATAGGTTACCTAAAATTCAATTCAATTCAATTCAATTCTGGTTTATTGTTTAAAAAAACATGCTGAATAAAAAGTCTTGAGACTCGTACAATTCAGTTAACAAATTATATATACATACAAGAATATAAAAATTCAATAATCTTCATATTAATTAATGATTATAATTAGCGAAACAACTTATATCAACTAATCATAAAATTTTACATGTTGTAATTATTCAGCCTAACATTTAACTATTTAGATATGTTCTCACCATTCCTTTCAGTTTACTCAGTACATATAGTTTGCATGATGCGTTTTTGACGATGGTTTTGATGTGTTGATCCCATTTAAGATCATCTTGGATTGTCATACCAAGTAATTTCATATGGGATACCACTTCAAGCTGAACACAATTGATCTCCAACACAGGGTTTCATGTCGTTTATTTTACACCATGCAGTCAACAAGATATTCAATGTGTGTTTTTTCCCCATATTTCATCTGCAATGTATGTGCTTGATTTCTTCACTAACATCCTGCCATAAACTTGCTGACGGTATAAGAAATAAAAAGTGATGCGTTTTCATTTTTTCTTCTTTGTCTTTATATGACTATCCCAAGGGCTTGTACTGTGACAGATCTAGGTTCAGTGGAAAGCACGCAGATAATAAGATGGATTTACGTGCTGTCTCTAGGGATCTTTGTTTGAAACATATATCCACAATGCTCCCGTTATAATTTCGGCAGGAGAGTTAATGATCTTGAGCGGATCTGTGGTGTCTAGACTTTATTATTAGACATTTATGCAACTTGAGGAAAAACCAACATTATGAGCAGCATGTTAGTGAAGAAAGCACATGGATGAAAAATGGGGGGAAAAGGGTGTTCTTTTTCCAATCTTGTTCTTTAGTAAGTATACTTAATTATTGGATAAATTGTACGAAGATCACATGGTTGCTAGAAAGAGTGGTCTTTTCTTTCTTGCTTTTTTTATGTTCTTTGTCTCCTTCATTTCCTAGGTCATCATCCTTTTTCTACTTTTTTTTAAGCAGGATAATTAGGAAAATAATACACCTAGTGGAATGGTTCAGGCTTTATGTGAAAGTTTGTTTGTCAAATCAGTGTAGAAAATAATAGATATAGATCTCGCATTTAAAAAGAGGATCCTGGGGGACCAATGGTCACCGATTAGGCATTGTTTTCTATATAGAGGGAGCAAGTAGCTACAAGTAGGACAGTGGGGCTTTAAACTGTGTACAACCAGACCGGTTAATTGCCAATTGATTATTTGGTTTACAGTCAATTTGTCCAATATAGCCAGCTAGTTTAAATCCCATTAGTTCTACAGGCAGTCCTTATACTATTCCTATAATCTGTGTAATTTATTGTTCAATCTAATTTCCTCTGTCAACTTTCCAGATCATCTGATACCTGTGTAGGGCTTTTAGGCCATTTAAAAAATAAACATGTTTAGTGTCCGCGCCCGCTTCCTTTTGGGGGGCCGCCCCTATTTTTTATATTTTTTTAAAATAATTTTTTTCTTCTTCTTTACTGAATTAAAACATGAAAAACATATTGATAAAATGATCTATTTCTGATTTAAAAAGAAAAAAAAAAAAAAAAAAACACCGGCGGCCATCTTGAAAAATAGCCCAACTCTTAGGAAAAATGCACTGAGCCATCATTTTGAAAAAGAAAAAAAAGGGGGCCTCCTCCTTCTTATTTTTAAAAAAACAGGACGCTAAACATGTTTTATTTTTTATTTGTCTTTATCTACATGTAACTTGCCTATTTTCTGGATGATCTAGGCTCCATTTTCTGTTTTTCACAATTATCTGTTAAGTCTAATAGTAATAGTAATAAAATCTGAATGGGCAGTAGACCGAAAAATTAGAAATCTATTTGGTCACTGAACCAAAGACCAATTAGCCCAATAATTCTTGATGATATGACCGTATGGATTATAGTTAGATATGAGCAATATATCCCACAAGTTTAATAGTATATACCTAACTAGGTTTCATCCAAAGGAGATAGCAGCTGGAATGACACCAATGTGTAACATTAATTCCTCCTGACCAAGCGGAGATTGCCTTCATGGGCATGTGCACTGAATATGCTAGTGAAGGTAAAATGACAATTGAGTGAATATTCAGTAAGGTTTTTCCAATAGAGCTTCAATTTTTAATGAGTCCCTTTGAAACAGCCGAAGGCAAGTGGGAAGGATTTCAAGTAATTTTGTTTAAATGAATTTTGTGGTGAAACCTCACTTAAAGGGATCGTTTAACAATGTTAAATCTGAGATACACGGCCCTACGTGTTATCAGTGTCTGTGATATGGTGTAATATTGAAGCCCTAAAAAAATTGCGCTTCAAAATGATCAAGAAGTGCCTCAAAAAAGTAAAAATCTTTGAGTGACCGGTTTTACCATACTCGTTTTCCCCAATAGACTGTAGTGTTATGAAAACCGTCAGGCGAACGGTTTTCAAAATTTGTAATTCCAATCATAAATATCTTGATAATCAGACAGGCGATCGGCTTGTAAAAGTCATGGGGCTCCTGACTGACCTTAAGGTTTATAATTATCATTGCATCATGAGCTAAATCCAGAATTTTATTTCAGAATCTGAGACAAAGTTACCGGATCCCTTTAAAAGTACTGGGTTAAAATTAAAGCCAGAAACTTTTATTTTGCAGGGGGGTTTGTTCTTCACACTTTTTGTGTGTGAAATAATGGAATCACAATGTTTAACTCTGTTCTAAAATCTTGTATATTAGTACTGAGTATACAAACCTGAAACCTTGTTGCACAATAAATTTCAGTTTTTTGCAAGGTTTAAGTCTTTAGATATTTCATGTTTGAAATGGTTGAATCACATCGTTAATTTTTTGTCATTTGCAAAGGTTTCTAGCCAGAAAAATGTGCTACCTTTATTATTTTCTCAGAGCTTCTTTTTAAATATTAGCACCCTCTTAGGAAAAAAAAGAGTCGCAATCAGCTTTAATATACAAGCCTGGTCACTTCACATGGCACTGTGTGCTTGGTTCAGGCAATAATAGTTGTTTATGTGTTTTAAACAAAATGGTCTATAAATTATGGCCCTTGTAGCCTGTTCACACTTCAAGTCTGTCTATAGTACTGGTAGTTGTTAAATTCATGAGGTTTATATTGTACATGCGCTCGATAAACTAATGAAAAAAACTATGTTATTTTACATGCAATTAGACTATTACAAATTTAACAGCAGGATAACCAGACGTTCACGCCATTCTCGTCCACTCAATCTAAAAATCCCTAATATTTTAGTCCCAGTTGACTGGTAATGTAGACAGCTTATTAGGGGTAATTGTAATTTTCACATCATACATTTTTGAAGTTGGTCATTCAGTTTCATTTGACTTTTTTTTTCATAGACATGATTCACATGCATGATGTATCGGTTCAATGGCACATGCTCCAGTCACCTGTGTTTTGCAGTTAGATTGTATCCAAATTCCTAACCTCAATCCTTGGCCCAAGACTGTATACTTAACCTTAACCCTAAAACGTGAAAAACATGAAAAATAACTTTAAACCTAACCCTAATCATATATTTTTTCTAAATAAAGCCCAGAGCGAATAAGTTATAGGCAATGATCAGTGTTGGGAAGGGAAACAAATATTTTTTTAATTTTCTTATTTTTATGATATATCTTGGGGTGGAAGATAACGCCCAAATTGTTTTGGAACCACCAACATTCTGAGAAATCACATAATATAATTGTGTTTTTTTAAACAATTTACATGTTTGAAAATACAGTTTTTGTCTATGTATAATGCTGATTATGTATGGACAAAGTTTGGAGAGAGCATTATTTCATGTGACTACCCTTCAATCCATTAGATAATGTGCCATAGTACGTGTGTCAATTGAGATCGATCAATTCTGAACCCACAGAACCGTGACTTATTGCTCTCTGAACACTCATCATTATGTGTGTGTTGAGATGATAGATGCATATTCATCAAACAAAACAACTATGCAGGTCCCTGTGAAAATGCATGAGGTTGCAAGCATAAATAGTCATATACCAATTAATTTCATTTCAATTAAATTTAACAATGGTCAATCACATTACATATCATACATCATTGAAAAAGATAGACTGACAGATAATGTTGAATGAATCATCCAGTGCAATGTACTGTGAACTGACAAGATTTATACAAATACAAATAGCTTTCATTAAAATGGATATGATATTAACTGAAGAAAATTTTGAAATACACCAGGAGGAAGACTGCAGTGAAAAACAAAAAAAATAAATAGAGAGAGAAACCAGAATTTAAAATGCCATGAAGATTGTTGGTCAAAGTCATGGCATTAAAAGAAACTTAATGAGACTTGTTCATTCATCTAGTGATGGTATCATTGCGATCCAGTAACTAGCTACCAGTAACACATGTTGTAGTTCAGTCCATATAGCTAAATCTCTAACTTCAATCCTTGATCCAATACTTTATAACCTACATGTACCTTACCCCCATTCAGATCTGCCCCCATTCACAACTCAAATCACTGCAAAACTCAATCGCAGACCATAAACAAGTGCACTTTTTTTTAAATATCAAGATTATAGATGTAGAATCCAGTCATTTTGTGATGCTTTTATCAATGGAAAGTATGGTGGTGATGATAGCCAAGAAGTTAGAGAGAAAGAGAGAGAGAGAGAGAGAGAGAGAGAGAGATACAGACAGAACAGCATACTGGCATAGAGACAGGCAGACATGCAAAGAGGCAGGTGGATAGGAAGGAAGTGTTTGTGATGGTTTTTGTATTCAATGGTTAATTAGGTATAAGTAGTGCATTCATGAATACAATAAATCAATATTTATCGTATTACTTGTGTTAGCCTGCGTACAAGAGATAAAAGGTAAAAGATGTATGCAAGAAAGTGTGCATGAAAGTGAGAGAGAGACACTAGAGGAGAGATAGGGATCGAGATATGAGTGGAGAGAGAGAGAGATATGATGAAAGAAATAAGGAGAGTTATATCGTCGCTGTTTTCACGAAGTGACGGTGGTGAAAAAAAATTGCATTCACTTTGCGTTATGATTTTCCTCACTACCGTCACTTCGTGAAAACAAGGACGATATATGGAGAGACAAAGGAAGGGAAATAGAGATAAGGAAGAAAGAGAGAGAGAGAGATGGGCTGGGGAAGGGAGCAAGAGAGGGGGAAGAATATGCAAAGGCAAGATTAATTGGCATACCTATTGATGATGCCTGGAATTACTTTTCTATGGGAGGATGCTTGGGTACATTGACTGCAAATGGGCAATTTCTTTGAGATACTTTGATATACCGGTACACGTTTTACCTACTTTGATGTATTTGTTTCCTTTTTGGATAAAGGAATGAAAATATATAATAGTGTTCGTGTGTACATTCACGTGTGTATGTGGGTGTGTGGCTGCATTCTTGTGTGTATGTGGGTGTGTGGCTGCATTCTTGTGTGTGTGTGTGTGTTTGAAAGAGAGATATATATATATAAGTGTGAAGAAAATGGTCTAGGAACGTGAGACGTAGCTGTACTTTACAATTTTATTACGAGCTTTCGGCTTGTGAGGGCTTGTTCAGGTTCTGAAGTGCAAACACATACAGAAAGACCATTTTCTTCTCGCCTACATTTTCTGGAATTCCCGTTGTCATGTCAGAGTTGAGAATTCTCGCACTTTTATATTATAGTATTAATGACTGCTTTGAGAGAAATAGTTGTTTTTATACGCTCAAGGGAAGGTTAGAATTGTGCTATTGCCCGAGGCGTGCCGAGGGGAATAGCCCAATTGTCATCGGCCATCGCGCTCTGTTACCTTACCGAGCAGTTTTCTCTAATATATACATTAAAATGGATTGAAAACGGCTTCGCGTGGTGGATGCTTCGCAGCTGCTCCATTACACGGGCCCTTCTTTTACTTTTGCAATGCATATTGGCACGAACTTAGATCAAGATCTATCGGCAGATGTTGTTTTTTTGTTTTTGGAAGTTTATTTTCGTCTTCATGTCAACAATGCAAGATAAAAATTGTCGGTAAGATCGATCGAGATTCAATTGTATTGAAATTACCGACCAATTCTTCGCACACGTACGGTATCCTTGATCGCTCAGACCATTTTTTTAACATGTAAACCTATGGGGTAACCATGGAGACTGAACTATTTTCCCGGTAACCATGGTTACTGGGATTTTAGAACTGTTTTAACCATGGTTACTGGGAATTTTACAGAAATAGTTGAAGTTTATGAATGCAATTTCGACCAATCAGATGGCTGGACGTGAGGTATATAAATATATATATATATATATAGTGAGAGAAAGAAAGAGAGGAGGAGAAGAATGTGCATCCAGACTGCTTATTACTGTAGAGATTTTTTATTTTCTTTGACATGTTATTTCAGTGTGAGGCAGAGATTTTGTGAGTTGATTATTTTGCCTTTTCCAAACCCTGTGCATCTTTGCATGATTGCCTAACCTTCAATTAGGCTAGGTTAAATGAGCAAGGGTGGATGCAGGATTTGCAGGATTTGGTAAGAAAAAAAAAGATGAAGCAGGATAGATGGGTTCTGAACCTGTACTCACCTGGCATAGGTTAATTGAAAAAAAAACAAATGTGTTGATGGATGATAAATCATTATCAATTCATGTATTTTAGGCCTGATTCAGCCTTCACTATGGAGTGCAAGGGAATAATTACAATGCTAAACCATAATCCCTAACTCAAAACCCATGCCTCAAGTATCTTTGATGAAATAAAACCTTGAGAAAAGGTAAGATCACTCATTCAGTATTCGTACTATAAGCAGCACAGACTTTAAACTGTTATTTGTTGATATTGAAGTGTACTTACAGAATCATTTTTTTAAAATTCTGATTCTTCCAGCATCATCTCAACCATTAGCTACATTGTAGTAGAGTCTAGCTCCTTTTCTTGCATTACAACAATCTAATTTCCTGCAGGCAGAAAAAAAATACTCGTGAAGCAACTCTGATGAATCTTGTACATGTTCTTATCCAATGTTATGGAGAGAGAGCAGGGCAAAAAAAACCCTATTTACAGCCATTAGCCTTACCCTATCCTTGGTGAAAATCATTAAGTTTGAAGTTCGCAAATACAATCAAATTTCAATCAAAATGCTACCTGAATTTCACGATTTTCTTTATTTCTGTAATGTTATTTTTGTAACCTTTCCAGGCCGTCCCGAACACTTAAAATAATTCACTTATTTTGTTTATAATAACGTAAGAAAACTTCCGTATAGCAATATTCTGAAGGATTTTTATGTCAAAGTATATGATATATATTATGTATGTACATGTAGACTTATTTTGATTCTTTGTACATTCGTTAACTGTGAGCAAAACAAATTTCCAATATTGGACAATAAATTGAAATTGAAAGATATATTTCTGTCTCCTAGCTCCCCAAACATCTGCAAATTGTTAGCCCAGCTGCATTTACACTGCAAACAAAAACAGTTGGTTTTTCTCACATTTCAGAGTTTCACCAGAAGTTGCTAGGCAACTACCCATACTCTTTAAATGCCAATACCCATTCCTGTCAAACTCACAGACAATACGATCACCATATGCCCTCTGTATGAACTACGCTTTACCCAATGGTCTGTACCAGACCTGCCAACCAGTACGATTTAGTCGTATTTAGTACGATTTTTTAGAAGCAAATACGACAGTACGATATTCCTGAATAAAATATGATTTTTAATTTTAATTTTGTTTGTTGGTATTTTGTGTGTGTGTTAGCCATTTTCAACGGCAAAATGCCCATTCTGTGCTGTAAAGTATCCTACAAGCATCTCACATCGGCAATTTGGGGATGTTCATTGGTTCATCGAACACAACAGTCGTGACGAAATCATGCATATTCAACAAATGATCCATAAAAAAATTGATCCGCGTAACAGTCCATGTTTATTTTAAAGAATACAACTTCTGTCAGTAAAAAAAAACTTTTGGGATTAAAGAATACAGTTTTTGAACTCCAGAGGTTGGCAGGTCTGCTGTACCGGTACTTTTCTCAGGTCCCAAACTCTCTTCCTGCCACCCTCAAAAACTGTAAATTATTGAATACTTTTAAACACAGGTATAAATAAATACTGTTAAACACATGCCCTCTCACCAACAATTGAAGTATTGTAATGGAGTTATTAATGCAGCCTTTGCTTTTCTCCTTATTCCTTTCTAATTTTATTTGTCAGTTTTTATGTTGCCCTCCACCTACTCTAGTTCTATGACTATTTTCTAATTATTTTCTAGAAAAGCTCAACGACTCAACTCAAATTATATTTTTTCTCTTTTCTTCTTCATTCTTCTTCATTCTTCTTGCTAGGGATAGTGCAACTAATATTTTCAATCTTAACGCTGGTCCTCACTTGACCTATTCTCTATCTTGTTTGCTTTCCTACTCTGTATTTATGTAATTTTACACATTGTAAATAAAAAGAAATTATCGTTTTGTTTTGGTCGATTTCGCTGTATACTTGAATGATGTACATGTTCACTTTTTTTAATCGAGTGAATAAACTTTGAAAAACAACAAAAAGCCCAAAATTGAAAAAGCCACCTCTGGGATGTGGATATTTAAAAAAACAAAAGATTTTTCTAAACACCGGCAGATCCTCCCCCGATTTTTGCAGAGCAAATGCTTGCTCTCAAAACACCAGTGAATTAATTCGGATTTTGGTCGCACGACTCTCCTTGCTACCCATTCTAACTCATGCAGAGCAAGACAAAAGACGCATATATTTACATCTCACCCCGAATGTTTTTTTTTCCAGTACTAAGTGTAAATGGTAGTTTAAAAAAAACAATGGTTTTTCAAATCGGTCTTTCTGCGATGTATATGGGTTAATAGATCCTCTCCTGAAATACAACACTAGGGAACTTCTTGCAGGTAGAAATATAATACCTGTGAAGGAACACTGGTGCACATACACCTGATGTTCATTTAACAGGTTAATGGATGATTCATAGACTGATTCAACCTACATGTACATGTATGTACCTTGTGTAGAGTAAGGTGGAAATTACAAGCCTAACTTTAATTACCTACCGGTAACCATAAGTCCAATCACAGGCCAAGCCCCAACCTTTCTTGGTGAGGTATTGCCTGGAGCAAATGTCAGCTCATCTATTCAGTACTGTTCTATCCCCATGTCCACGAACAACAAATTCATTGTATAACTATCCCAAAACGGTATAGTTATACCGTTTCGGGATAGTTACACGTTTAAATTGTGTGTGTGTACGCTTTATACTAACAATACGTTGTGGAATATATACAACGTTTCTTTATAGAGTTTCGGGATAAAATTTGTTGTGTGTGGACTTGCTGTACAAATGGCATTGAATCATTTTATTGATTCATTGGTACTAAAAAAACTTTTATAAAAATTGAATGATGAAATTATATCTGTTTAGAGCCAGAAGGATGTTACATTATTTTGAGGGATCCACATTTTACAAGCTCTGCTTTTCAGTGGATCCCTCCATTTCCACAGGTTTATCTTTTTACTTTTAAATTAAAAAACCCATTATACTGGATAATTATGTATACTTTCTATTTAACAACTTTAAACCATGTAAAATGTATTATATTATTGAATGTTGAATTGTATATCTGATTTCTTGTCATAATTACTGTTCTGTTTAAAATGAAAAATAAAACTGAAACTGTATAACATAATTTTGAACAATTAATGCCCTTCTGGCCCCAAACAGATAATGATGTAGAATCTATTTTTAATTTTTAATGTGTTTTCCATTGGTATCTTCAGCAAATGCTTGGCCCATCCGTAGTTGGGTTGCCTGGTAACTCCACGGCCAAACATGTAACCAGTATTCAGGGTTGGTTTGAATTTACAGCTCCTTTCTTGAATCTCAATCCTTCAGCTTCCTGTGCAGAAAGAAAGGGAATACCCTTGATGCAACTCTGATGGATCAATGCACCTGCTCCCACCTGGCATATGTACATTGATGATGAATCATTTCAATCATATGTATGCTATGGCATGATTCAGGTTGATTTATGAAGTGCATGCCGCAAAGAAGCACTTTCCAATCTTAAAGTGGCATGGCCATTTGATTTGTAGGACCAATCTAATTGTAAATGTGGGCATGAATCATGCCTCGGCAAAGTATGCCATTATATTTCTGGATTGAAAGTGTCACAGTTTAGGGGACATTTAGATAAAGAATTACATTTTAGAACTTCAGACATGATATGTTTACGTTCTTTTTACAGGAAAGTGTAGGAAATTGACTGTGGAGCTATTGTTGCTGAAGTACAGCCTGTAGGTGTCGTAGAACCAGCTGTCTTGATATTAGGCCCATTTACACAGCCCACAAAACATTTTGAAAACTGTCATTTTTTTTACTGCCATTTACGCTACTAGAAAAACCCATTAGAAAAACTGTCTGTATTTGCTCATTGTGGTTTGGGGGTGAGTAGTGCGCATGCGCAACTCACTGCTGCTCGGCATGAGATCGCACAGAAACGAGGAGAGTCTTGTGACCAAAACCAGAATCATTCGCCAATGTTTTGAGAGCGAGCATTTGCACTGTCAAAAGTCCGTTAAATTTTTGATGGCGTTTCAAAAAACCGAACCGCATGAAAAAGTGTTTTTTTTTTTTTTTTTTTTTTTTTTTTTTTGGGGGGGGGGGGGTGGTAGTTGCCTAGCAACTTCCGACAAAAAATCGGAATGTGAGGAAAATTTGTGATTTTTTCAGTGTTAATGCAGCTAGTGTATGAAATGGATCCAAGTTAAATGGAGCTGTTATGTAAGATTTATTTTTAACATTCTAGTTTTTAGATTGTACTTTTCCAAAGTTCTATAATTTAGCATTGCCAATTGCAGTATATTGGTGCTTAGCAACCCCTCTTACCAAGAGCCTAATAATAACTCTGTGATCCTACTTGATATTTCAAGGCAAGTACCATCATGTCTGTTCACCTCAAACTGTCTTTGTTTTTAAGAGGAGATCATTTACTTTATACGTCAGCTATAGCATGAAATCAAACCGTGCATAATTTGTTGCCTTGCCACGCCAGACAACAACACTTGAGAATCGGCTTTTCATAATCATAATCATATCAACAAAGTCCAGACTGTAAACTGCTGGTGGGTATTTATACTCTCTGGTTGCCTGGCAACAAGAGATTCTTCTCATATAATATTTACTAATCGTATTAAGAGTTTGATTCAGTGTCATTCACTACTTTCATCTTCCTAACATGTATTGATTGGCATATAGCTTGTATTTACAAAGTGATGTGAAAATGTAATAGGTATAATGTCCAGCTCTCTATTTTTTTAATTCTCTTCCCTAATTTAAATATTTTCTCTTCTGAGAAAATAAGAATAAAGGTAAAATGTTATCTCAATAACAGTGACTTAATGTCTTATGATGGCAGAAAATGAGAAGCACTTTCATGGTGTTGCCTAGCAACTTGTTTATTTCATCTTGGTAAAAAGCAATTGATTGTCTTCCTTTCATCAATATATGTTGTTTTAAGAGCAATTCACATTTTACAGTGTTCAAAGTACATCACCTACTATCTGAAGCACTAAATCATAGATATGTAGGCCTCATGAAAGTTATTAATTTGAATTATAATTTTTCCACCAAGTTGCAGAGTCTCCCCCCCCCCCCCCTCCTCCTCCCAACTCTCACCCTTCCCTGCTCCTCTACTCCTTTCTCTCTTCCTCCTTCGTTCTCTCTCGCACTGTCTCTGTTTTCATTTAATATCTTTTCCCCTATATTTTTTACTTTATTCCACCTTTCTTTTATTTTTTGTAACTACATTTGCTTGCCATTTTATTTGACTTTCAATATGTGCATGTACTTGTAAAAGAACCCAAAGAAAAAAATTAACATGCTTTAGAAGTTAATGCAATTCTACCTGGAGCTGCTTCACTGACAGGTAAAAACTGCTACATAATATCCATTGAAGGAATTTCACATTTTGTGTGTCAGTCAAATGGGTTAAAATCAGTTTGCCTTTCTAAATTGTGTAAAAGCATGTTGTAAATCCTATTCCTCATTACGTGTATGGATATAGTACATGTATGTCCATGGTTTGAGCATCATTCTCATGCAAAGTGCTGTATTCCACAATTCAATCAAATTTTACTTCAGAATGGCAAAATTATCAATTTAAACTAGAGTACCACTGTATAAAATGAACAACATTTTTTTTTAGCAGATAGCATGTTGACCAAATAAAACACATATATTTTGTAATGAGGTTGTTCCACTCTTGACTGTGGAGTGTTTTGAAATGGAAGATTTGATCTCACAAGCCTCATCTTACTACATACCCTAATTTCATCCTCCTCTCTCATAACAGCGTTGTTTCCGGATGCACTTTTCAAAATTAAGGGGGCCAAATGCAGACGCCTGCTTCATTCCACCTGTCAAGAACAGTTTGTAGCACGTATTTCTCAGAAATATAAGTGACCTCGATTTTCCAGCTGTGCAGCTGTGTATGTCCCTATGTATATGGACAATTTAATGACAGCTCTTTGCTAGTGGTTTATATTAATAATTTTTGTATTGTACTGGAATGAACATGAATGGTAGATGGTGCAGGTTTACAGGACATAGACCGTTGACAGAATCTCAAGAATCTTTGCTGATGTACACCTGTATTGCTTCTGACAGCTGAACCCGTAGGGAATTGTTTACTTACATTTTTCTTAAGTTGGGTTTCGTACACGTTTTTATTTTTTCTTCTTTTCATTTAGATCTTATAACAGTGCTAACTGAACATGTTAAAATGTCTCTTTGAAATAGTTTTCATGCGTATCATGATGTCCTTAAAGTTCAAACAGAGAATGTATAAGTCAAAAAAACTTTAAAAAGCTGAACCGTTGACTTATTTCATAAAAGATTCTCAATTAGGATCTTATATTTATTGTTTCGAAACTCAGTGTAGTTGAATATTTACAAATGAAAAAAAGGGAAATTGTTCATAAATTATGTTGTATAATACTTTAAGCAACACAAAGCGGTTCAAATAAAATGTTAAATGTGTATTTAGTTGCATGTTGCCTATTTTCTGTTTGTTCTACACATGTACATGTATGTCTACATGAAGAATACACATACTGGTAGACAAAATAAAATGGTTATTGTCCACATCTTTTTTTTAATCCAAAAAGTTTGGTTTTCTCTCTGTTGTCCTAGCTCCCTCCCCTCACTCTCTATTTCCTATGATTGTTTCTTTGTATATTTTGCAGCCCATAACACCTGTACTAACATACATGTATATAGGTGTATATTTACACCGATTTCATGGCTGAGCACATATTGAAGGATATGGAATTAATATGTCTCCACTCAATTATATATACTGGTATATATCTTATCACCCAGTCTGGAGTATGATATCAAAATCCCTGTCATTTAACAAGAAAAAAATAGAAAGGTGAAGGGAATGAGATAGGGAGAAGGGAGAGACAGAAAGAGAGAGACAGAGAGAGGAGGAGGAGAGAGAGACAGACAGAGACAGAGAGGGAGAGAGAGAGACACACAGACACACAGACAGTTAGACAGACATAGACAAGGACATATAGAGAGAGCAGAACAATGCCTCCTGTTCATCCAAGCGTGAACACATACCCCACAAAAATGATACCAAATGATTTGGGATAAAATACTCTTTCATAAGATGTATAATAATTTACTGTTCATAGATGATTTTTAAAATAATTGGCAATTTTCTAGGTGTAAACTTTTTTTTTGACTCACACTGTAGTATAATGTCTTTAATCCACCTGGACCATAACATTACTCACAGTATCAACACTCTTATTAGCATTGAAGTGCACTTGTGGTTAATCTTCTACCCACCACCAAATCACCATAATGGGCCAAGTTCATACACTTGTCCACTTTGATAGACGTAATGCAAGGATCTAAATTGCTTCCACTGGACTCTCAATAAAGCCTCGTTCAAACATCAAACAATAAAATCACACCTCTGATGTACATGTAATCATCTTGTCAAAATGAAATAATTTTAAAAAGATACTAGTAAGTAATTGCACAGCATTTGATGTGTGCAGTTCTTTTTTATTTCTCTTCCCAAAAGCCATTCATTAATGTGAAAAGTTGTTTATATTTTGCCATAACATTTAAGAAAAGAATAATTTTAAGGTAGTGTACTGCTCCATGTGTAAAGGAAGCTTTATTAGGGTTCAACTCTATCAGGCAAACTTGCAAGATAATCAAACTTTATAATCCTCCAGAAAAGCAGGATACAGTTATGCTTTTATATCAGGGGTGTCAAAAGGTGAAATCTTACTTGAATTCTTGAGTAAAATTTCACAGAATGCAACCAATCTTTAATGGTGTGTTTAAGACTGAGAAATGATATCTGACCAACAACTTTTGTAAAAAAATGTGTAATTGTGGATTAATGAGCAAAGAAAGTGGATTAATGAGCAAATAATGTGATTTTCAGCAGAGCTAGTTTCTCGAAAAATACAGTTCCAGCATGAAAATGATTTGCGTTAGTTAATCAATTTAAAACCAGTTAGATAATGAAATCTCCAGTAAAATATAATTTGTTTAGAACCAGAGTTAACAATCTTCTGGCTCCTATAACAAGTAACATTCAAAATAGTCACCTTGAAAACAGCCAACCTGACATATGACAAATCAGACTGGAGAAAATCCTGCCTTGTCGTTTGCGGTGGCAAATCTAATAAAATATTTAAACTGAAGGAGCATTCTCCCACTTCTTAAATACCAAGAGACCAAGTATTATGATAAAACATTAATGTGCTTTGCTTGACTACCATGAATCATCTCGACAACATCAAACTCGCATAAATTGACAATCTTTAAAGGCAGCGCCATCACATTCGCAGAATTTTTATTTGAAATATTAATTCAAGGGTGACTTAAATACTATATTGTACATCCCTTAAAAAATCTGGTGCAAATTACGCGATACGTCATTGTATTGTTTGCATGTATCAATAGGTGATGAGAAAAGAATAGAAGCTGATTTGTACAAAATTAGATTCAATTATCATGCTATTGTAGATATTTTTTTACAGTGTAACTTTTGATCTGTATTGAATTAGCATGATACATACAAGTGAGAGAAATTGGAAATAAAGATACAAAGAGATTGAGAGACGGAGGGAGAGAGCTCAATTTCTGTGTTATAAGATACAGAAATGTATAGCTTATAATATATACTCATTAACAAAAAACATAAAAAAACCTGCTGTTGATTACTGCGGCAAGGCTTAACCATGAACAAGGCTTAACCATACTCCATTAGTGGCATTGATGGTTCTGTGTACTCAAAGGAATTTTGAATTGATCTGTGAGTGATTGATCGTGAAGAAACTACTGCAGACAAATATGTAATGGGTTTATGAACATTAATTTTTGATCTTATGAATCTTGATCCAATTCTTAAGGATTATCCTCTTCCTCTGTCTATCTATCTATCTATATATCTGTCTGTCTATCTATCTTTTTCTCTGATTTTCCAGCTCAGTCACTCCCACCAAATCTCTTTCCTTGCTTCTTTGCGGTGCATTCTTCTGTACATCCACGTAGCTAACCAACTTATCAAGGTGGTAATAGTGAAAAGCAAACTCTCTCTCTCTCTCTCTCTCTCTCTCTCTCTCTCTCTTTGTATATCTCTCTATGTCTCTCTTCCTTTCTCTCCCTCTCCCTCTCTATCCACCTCTTTCTCTTTCTCTTTCCCCTCATTCTCTCTGTCTTTCCACTAGTTCCGGAGGTGTTCAGAGGTGTTGATGGTATGTACAATGTAAGGTGAACTTCCCCAGATCGATGACGGAACAGACTGATATATTACCCCCAGTACACTTTGGACTCTTAATTTGTGCAGGTATATTACCCACTGAATTCACTTTGGGGACATGTGGCTTTAAACAGAGTTTCAAGAAATATAATTCCTTCTCTGACCAAGGGAGTAAATTGCATCGGGTTAGAATTTGATTTAAAAGCCTTCAAGGTGAACCTATATAATGTATTAATTGAAAACCTAGGTGAAATTTCCAACCTATATACCCAACGGCATTTTCATTGAAAGTGATAAATGCTATTAAGTCCATTCAATTTAGAATATATTTTGTCTCCCTTTCCTTTTCTATACCTTGCCATGATATGCTCCTCTTTATTTCCCCCTTTTCTCTCTTCTCTCTCTCTCTCTCTCTCTCTCTCTCTCTCGCTCTCTCTCTCTCTTTCTCTTCCTCTCTCTCTCATATGCATCTATTTCTGTCTTTATTTTCTCTCTTACATTTCCACCTAGCTTTTTTCTTTTTGTTCCTCATAAATTTGTTGAGGTGGTAGACATGCTGGAAATAACATAATAACATATAGACTTCTAGGTTTCAGGCAATGAAGTATTATAATCAAATCATTCCTACTCTTGGTTTGACTAGCAGGCGATGTCTAACCTCATGAAAAGTAGGTGAGCTTCAGGGCTTTACACTTTTTAAATTTCTCGGGTAGCTTGTGTCTTTCTTCTCCAAGTCCAAACTGGAATTTAGAATATGTATGATGAAAAGTGTTTGAAAATTTAATGAGCTTGGCTGTAAGTTTTAAAATGTGATGGGATTCATGAGTTGTGTTTAATGATATGACTTTCTATCTTAGAAGAAGCACATCAAATATAATGTTAAAAAGACATTTATGAGAGATGAAGAGATATATAGAGAGAGAAGGAGAGTGCTAGTAAATGTACTTCAGGAGGTAAGAGAAGCAATGTAGAAATGAAGACTAGAAATGAAGATGATGTGATGATGGGTATAACTTCTCAGGCTTTAGGCTCCACAGGCAATACTTTATGTCAAATACTAATTGAAAAGTGGAATTGAATTTCAATACCCAGAATCATTTCTTCATGAAAGTTGTAAAACAAAATTTAATTTCTTTTCAATTTTTGATTTATTCCATCCATTTATCTCATTCTATCCCTCCTCCATCATTTCTCTCTCATCATGCTTCATCACTCCCATTTCTGGCTCTTTATCCATCACATCTTTCCTTTGCAGTAATTTGTTCACTGTGTCTGTTTCTCTCTTCTCGGTCTCGTTCTATCCTTCCTTCTTGATAGCTATTGATTGAATTGCAGTGGTGAACACATTCTTATGTGTGAAGCCAAGAAGCCAAAATCTGATGCTCTCAAGTGTATTATGCAAATATCGACACTGCTCGATCTTCGGTTGTTTGAATTCCATCAATCGTGCGGGATGGGAGGTGTAAGAAATTTGCTCATGCAAGAAGCCTTCTGTGTGACTGTATGTTTATCTAATGAAGTAGTTGGATTCCCTTCTTGGTGCCCCCTTGCATTCAGGTGTTGAATTTAGTGTTTACACTTTTCCAAAGCTGCAAGAATAAATCATATATTTACTTGATTTTAGATGAATGTTAAGTTTAGATGAATCGAGTGTGCTACAAAATATGAAGATATTGCACCAGCTATGAATTCAGTAAATTGCTAAAAATTTGTTGATTCTCTGTTTTTTTTAAGGAGATTATACTAAAGCAGAGACTTTCATTACAAAAAATATTATTGTTCCTTTATATGATCTAATTATAAAGTTAATGAATCAAGAGAAATATCAATATTTCAACCGTGGTAAGAAATCTCAACATTGTAAAAGCTATTAAAAAAAAATCATTTCAAGAGCAGTTTCAATACCCTTTTGTTTAATTCAAAGAACTCATGTTTGGATTGCATAGAACATCGTTTTAATATACACAAAATTCAAAAGTTGATGGACAAGTCTATTGAATTTTGTTTAAAATTGTGTTTCTAGGAGATTCACACTGGGTACTTCACAGTATTTTACACCACAACTATTTGATCTTGTTAATCCAAATCATGGAAACCTACAGCAAACACCTAATCAAAGTGAAATCATCAATCAGGTGGAAAGCATTGCAAGGAGCAATGTTTTATTAATTTGTACATGTATCAAGGAAATAACCTGTCATCTATCTTTATGGACAGCCGCACCTCGAACAGATGTTTTTTGTTTGTTTGTGGGGGGGGGGGGGCGGGGTATATTTGCATAGGTCCCATAAATTATGAAACGTGGTTCTTTATATTATTTTTTTATCTAGGCACTGGTTATTCAGTAGAGTTAGATATTCCTCAAACGGCTCAAAGTAGCATAAACCCAATAACCATCTCAATGATATAATCTGGGCCCTGTTACACAAAGGTTTGCAATCAATTGCAAAATGATAATGGCCAATCAAGATCATTTATCAACTAAACAAGGCTTTGTGTTATGGGGCCCAGGTCTAAATATTTTATTTGATGTATATATTATTTTTTTCAAATTTCAAGGTACTAGGCTGTCCTATATTTCCTGCACGCTTCTAGATTTATATTATCTGGGGGGTGTTTCACAAAGATCCTAAGTCGAACTTAACTCTAAGTTGGACTTAAATATTATGGCAAGCCATTTGTAGCTTTAAAATAAAATATATTCAACTAAAATTTTCAAATATTTTAGACTTGTCAAAAATTAAACATCAAGAACATAAAATCTCCTTGATAATAGAAAATATGAATGATCATGTTCTGCCTTTTAAAATAACTTCTACAAAATATTTTCAAAGATGCTAACGGCTTTCCATAATTTTTAAGTCCAACTTAGAGATAAGTTCAACTTAGGATCTTTGTGAAACACCCCCCCCCCCCCCCCCCCGGGTCTCATTATTGTATTTGAGTGTTTTCACATCTTCTAAAGATAACGAATGATAATTATTTTAATAAGATGACTAGTCCAGAATCTGGCCGGTTTTATTTTATTTTATCAGGATCTCTCCCATCCTTTACCTGCTGCAAGCCACAGATGGTGTGATCTATGAGTCATATTTCTCTTGTCGTAGAAATTTGGGGATTATGCTAACTTTGGTTCGCAGCAAGTAGGGGGAAGATCGTGTTGCGTTGGAGGAATTATTGAAATTAGATATGCCAGATTCTGGACTGTAAGTTGACATGCATAATGAAGTATGCAGATCTGTGTTGAATATTCGGAGAGAAAAAAGACCGTAGGAAATGAGGCAGATGGGAAGACTGACAAAATGGAGAAAGAGATGAGAGTAAGAAAGACAATATAGATAGAGAGAAGAGAGTGAGAGGAAGAAATGAGAGAGAGAAATGAGGACAGGAGAGAGAGAAAAAGGAGAAAAGTGAAGAAAGAGAAAAAAGAGAGAGAGGAAGAGGAATAAATATAGGGATTGAGCGATTCTTATTTTGAGACTTCTTTTATCTTTCACATCATTTCATTTGTGAATAAGGATAAAGATTATAGAGCTTCTGTGTTGAATAGTTTCATGGTGAGCAAGCAATTTGTATTTTTATTATTTTTGACACGTAGTCAATTGCTAGTATAGAGAGTATTGCCATTACTTCACAGCAAGCAATGAGGTTGGAGAATAAGGAGGAAGAGAAGATGGGGGGGGGGAGGGAGGGAGGGAAAAGAAGAATTGGGGACCATTTGGGGGTAGAAGCAACGTCTCTAAGAGAGAGAGTGGGAGAGTGAGAGAGGAGGAGGGGAGGGTAAAGGGGCAAGAGAAATGGGGAGGGGAGAGAGAGAAAGAGAGGGGGGAACAGGATTTAGGAAGAATCTTTTCACTTACAAATAACCTGAATTCTGCTTTTTATTATACATCAAACTGAACATATTACTTAAAGAGTATTGTAAATTTACTCACAATTTACCGGTTTTACAAGAAATTCAGTATGGTATCATTTTGAGAGGAAAAGATTTCTGTTGACTATCAAGAAACTGTTAAAGACCAGCTTTCAAAGTCAATGAATTCATAGAGATTAGATTGTGGCTTTCTGTAATTGATTCCTACCATAATATTTTTTACATTTTGGCCATAATGTCGTAACAAAAAATGATGTAGTAACTCTAGTCTAGAGAGAAAAAAGATTAACTTCAATGCAGTCACTCAAAATCTGTTTCATTATATAGAGAGAAAGTAGAGACAGCCACTGTAGTAAGAAAACTGACAAATAAAAAATGGAAATAAAAAGCAGAAGGATAGGAAGAGAGAGGGAGGCGCAGCAGGCAGAGAAGGGAAGATTGAAAGAAAACAAAGAAAATGATTCAAGAGGGATTGGCTATTTTTATGTAAGTGACCACTCGTACATGAGGGTAATTGAACTCATGGATCACAAAGAATTGTATTGTCACCGTAGGCCTTGATTTAAAGCGCTGCTGTACTACTTATAGCTACTTGCTCCCTCTATATAGCAAAAAATGCCTTAGCGTTGACCATTTGCCCCCCATGATCCCCTTTTTCTAATGTTAATTGAAAGCTGATTTGATGAGATAACCACCTGTCAGTGACTATGCAGGGAGGTCTAATCCCTCCTGGCCAAACTAGTGCAGAGGGACTTTAAGAGGATATGAAGGAAGAGAAAAAGGTGGAACATGATCTCTAGACATTTTAACAGCTCTAGAAAATATGAAAAAATGTCGAAAGTTATCATGACAAATTGTCACATTAAAAAAATATTTTAATAAGAGGTATTGGTGAAGTGGTGATGGATGGGCTCATTGTCTTCTCTCCAATGGAGTGCAGATTAAAAAGTTGGGATGATCAGTCATTTCCATTTTATGGTAGACATTCTAGACGTGAATGCATTTATATTGATCATAATATTAAATATGTAATAAGTACTCAACATGAATCAAATTAAGTGCACTCAATGTTAAATGAGATCGTTTTCTATGTATCAAATTAATTGGACTCTCTGCATGAAGTGACAAGTCCTTGGAACAAAATTGAAAAGGACTGATGCAACTTTTTAATATAGCCCGTTTTATCTCACTTGGACATATTAGACATAAACATTTGTGACAGTCTGTATTAAAGTCTTTATTCATTAGTGAATTATAAAACGGTGGGATGTTACTTTTTCTGCATTTTTGATGACTTTGGATTTGATTCTATAGCTGTCAAACAAAAAATTCTCTGCTATGACCTCTCCCTCCTTTCAAATGTTTCTGGTCAGACTCTGCTTACTTTACTTATCGGTAGTTGTAGTGCATGTGCTGTGCAGCATACAAAGCCAAGGACATTTGATCGTCTGTGGTGTAGCATGAATTCAGCCATGGGGATGGGGGGGGGGGGGGGGGTGGGGGTACATGTACTGGTTTTACATGGGTAAATTAAATACAAATCAACTTGGCCAGGGGGAGGGTGCAGGCTTTTGCGGGAGATGTCTTATCCCATGTTATTTCTCATTATTTTCCCTTTCCCCTCTCTGTTCATTTTCTCTTCTTCTGCATGTGCAATTCTTTGGGAGGGAGTTGTGGGGGGGGGGGGGGGTACATGCCCCCTGCTGCTGTATCACAGTATTTTATCACCTGCCTAAAACACCAACAGAGTATGGGTAATATGACAGCATCTAACAAAAATGATATCATTTGACTAGTCTGCATGCAGAGACTATGTACTATGCATGTTGATGGTGATGGATAGGGCAGAGTCTATTAGCTTTGGCCCATTGATACTCCTGCAATCTCTCGTCAATTTTGTAGAGCTGAACAATTATTTTTTTCCCAGAAATCCAATCACAATAATGTTTTTGATGTAGGTTTTGAAGAAAGGAAAAACTGATGGAAAGGCATCAAGTTATATATGAAGATGATGTTGAGTATAGATATTGTCACACCTTGTTGAAATTGTTGTGTTTTAGTAGTTTAACATCTAATAATCACAAAAAGACACAAGACTTGATGTTGCAATATTTTGTATATAACACTTTGTCATTGAAATGAACAATACTGGGTACATTGTATAGTACAAATAAATTCATTTTTAATTGATTTTAAGTGCAATATGAAATGCTTTAATGATATATTTTTAATGTAATTATTTCATTCAACATTTTGTTTTTCCCAGAAATCCAATCACAATAATGTTTTTGATGTAGGTTTTGAAGAAAGGAAAAACTGATGGAAAGGCATCAAGTTATATATGAAGATGATGTTGAGTATAGATATTGTCACACCTTGTTGAAATTGTTGTGTTTTAGTAGTTTAACATCTAATAATCACAAAAAGACACAAGACTTGATGTTGCAATATTTTGTATATAACACTTTGTCATTGAAATGAACAATACTGGGTACATTGTATAGTACAAATAAATTCATTTTCTAATTGATTTTAAGTGCAATATGAAATGCTTTAATGATATATTTTTAATGTAATTATTTCATTCAACATAATTTGACCTTACCTGTCACACAACAGACACACCTGCATGTATACTTTTTCAGTCTATCGATCCCATTTTAACAATTGCAATATAATAATTTCCCCTCTCTCTCTCTCTCTCTCTCTTTAAATATATATATTTTTTTTTTAATAATTTTTTCATTTAAAGATTATTTTTACTTGCAATAATTGGTTCAATATTTCAAGTAACTGTTATAGGTTGTTCATTCATCTATTATCATTTATTTATATATATATATATATATATATATATATATATATATATATATATATATATATATATATAACTTTAGGTATGAACAATAATGTTAACTGTTGTACATTAATATGATCATTCCTGTTTTTATGCACATTTTATGTAAACATTGCATTATTGGTCCCTGGACTACTGCATTGTACACTGTATATGTTGATATTAATAAACCGAAATTGAATTTTTCGAATTGAATGAATTGAATATCACAGCTCGGCCAAAGCTAGGGTAATACATGTATAATGAAACAGTCGTTTCCATGCACCCAACGATAGATGTTTTTGAGATAAATTGTGAAATCTTCTTTAATGTCCATTAGCTATCAAAGTTGGGTCAGGCCAAGGAGATCTCACCTCCCTGGTCAAGCTCTTGCATAGTGCAGTCTCCATTTGTTATCACCACTAAATCTTCCCAACAGTATTTATTCACAAAGAAGTGGGAATTTTTGTTGGAACAGATTTACAAATATTCTGCATTCTTTAATCTTCAGCTGTACTTCAATATCTCTGCAGCATTTATGGTCGGACTAAGGACTCCTTGGTTGGGTCTCGTCATGTAATTATAGATGTAGTAATTATTGTGAAACTATTAATTTGGTGATTGACATGAAAAGATAAGTTTGAAATATAATTTCACGAAGCACAGTGTATGTAAGACTGAGACTTAAAGCTTATCTGCCATAGTTTACAGGAGGGATTAGCCTGCCCTGCAAGGTCACTGGACAGGTGGTTATCTCATCTACTCAGCTCTCGGTTAACATAAGAAAAAGAGGATCATGGGGGACCAATGGTCACCGATTAGGCATTGTTTGTTGTATAGAGGGCTCAAGTAGTGCAGTGGGCCTTTAAACTTCTTTTCATGATCACGAGAAACATAATTTTTGTACCATGCAGATAAGGTACGTAATGATCCCTTGTCCATCTTCAAAATAAGATGTTGATGGGCTAACAACTCGTTGAACGTCATTAATTCCTCCTTGTTTTCACGAAGTGACGGTAGTGAGGAAAATCGTCACGCAAAGTGAATGCAATTTTTTTTCACTACCGTCACTTCGTGAAAACAGCGACGAATTGATCCAGGTGGCGTGTGCAAACAGTTGAAGCTGATGGTTCTAAACCAGTGATGAAGGAATGCAATAGTGTGACTATCAATCAATCAAGGCCAAGGGCAATAATTCAGCTTGTAAAGCAATGTTAAGTACCTTTCTGAACTCTTTCTGAACTTGAGATCACATGTGGTCTTGTGAGTTATGTTTATGTGACATTTTAAAGATGGTTAGTGTGACATTACTCTAATAAATGATGCAGATCTTGACAAATTCCATGGTGAAAGATTTACCCTCAGGAAACAACTTGACATTGTAATTTTCATTTTAGAGCCAGACTGCCAGCCATTTTAACAATTTGAATACAGTCAAACCTGTCCTAGTGGCCAGCTCTCTATATAAAGGCCACCTGTCTATAGTGGTCATGCATTTTGTCTCCCTCGAGAAAGAATTATGTGTTGTAGAACCTGTCTACAGTGGCCACCTTCTCTGTTTCCCTTGGGTGGCCTCAAAAGACAGTTTTGTGTAAATTGCAAATAGTATAGTTCTTTATACACAAATCAGTTACAAAGTTGTACTTTAGAAATGCTAATACTCTCGTGTCATTCCTGATTTTCTCCTTGAAATCTACCTTTTTTCCAGCTAATCCAAAAGAAAGTCAGTACTCTTTTATTGGAGGCTAATCCTTTATGAGCTTGTTTTTACCTTGAATTTGGCGATTCATGCAAATTTTAGCATTTATGTACTATGTTTTTCTGACATTTTAGCTTTTGGTATGTTTTCAGTTTGACACTCTAGACACCAAGATGTTGTTGCTGATATCTTTTTATATACATGCTTATCTCATTAAAATGACAATGTCTGAATGTTTCACCCTGTCAATTTCATTTTTAAAAATTCCCAACAGTGACTATCTAATATTCTACAGGAGGCCGTTTCATGAAACCAACTCCATGACAGTCATAGCTTTGTGGTCGACTTACGGAGATGTCACAAAGTCGATAAACCGTTTCACAAAATCATGATCAGTAACAAAATAATTATTTTGATACTATCGGCTAAAAATATATAGTCTTTGCTATGATCCGTCAGATTTTATCCTGAATTTCCTAATTTGATTATGAGGCTTAATTTCACTCAAACTGGTTAAAAAAGCAAAAATCTAAGTTAGTGGTAGCTCAAATAATACAATCTTCCAGTTTGCAAGAAAACATGTGTTATTATACTAATGATATGTACGAATGTATAAAATTGATGAAACTCAAGGTCGTTTTGGCGAGGACCGAATGGAAACTTGCAAATAAGCGACAGTTGAGCGACATAGTGTCGAGATGTCGTTGATCTATTAGTTATGACGGTTTCGAGAAACACTTAGTGGATTAGTTGAGCGACAATGTTGAAATGTTGTTGATCTTTTAGTTATGACGGTTTTGAGAACAACCCCCTGATGTTAAGAGGATCTGACTTGTCACGAATGATCTTTGTAATCTGTAATGCAGAGGCAATGTATTAAAATGATATTTTCCAAATACATTGATGTAAGGCAGTGAATTAAATCTGTATAAAACCATGACAAAAAAGATGAAATCAGTCATGTTCTTTAACATACAAAGTCTAGCTAAGGAAATGATGTCCTTTTTCTTCTAATGCATGTTGAATCTTTGAAGTGTAGCAAAGCATCTGCCATTTTCTTGAACATTTAAGCACAGTTATCCCTTCTGACGCCTGATGCTTTCTCTATTACATTTTGTGTGCCCAATAAAATGCATTTTTTTTAAATCCATGAGCATCAACCACAACTGTAAAAGTCAAAGTTTATGTTTCATTTGCCATCAAACAAATCATTTTTTTCTCAACAAAGTGTAGGATTATTGTTCATCCTAGTACATACTATAATCATGAATAATGCATCGTATTGCAATTACATTTGACCGATATTCCTGTAATACCAGTACCTAGTAAAGCTTTCCTTGCAAAGAGAGGCGAAACCTAATTGCATTCATGTTGCATCACCTGTATTGTAACTAGATTATCGGGAGGCGGTAGGGATGAGAGAAATGGAATCAGTTTTATTTACCCATACAGTTTCTCATAATAATTCAAGATGTACATTGTCCTCAGTAACATTTTCATCCGCAGAGAGCCAGATCAAGGGTGTTAAACTCTAACTTGTAATATTTGTTACGGCTTACAGTGTATGTGTCCACCTTTGTATTTGTAAAGCAGTATATCCAAATTTCATTAAATTCCATGGGGGAGGGTATACTGCAGAAGAGATTTTCCATCTGCTGGACTCGCAGGTTGTGTGTGTTGTGAAGTAACAGATGGGATAATTTCATAACAATCAGGTTATCAGGGTGTCTATATCTGTGTTTGCAAAAGCGATCCTGCAGATGTTAACTGTTACACCATCCATGTGTTTGTGAAGTGACATTTCCTAATTTTGTTGAGTCATTGTCCTCAGGCAATCCTGTGCAAGCAATTGAGGGGGTGTCAACCCGCTAATGTACTATTACTAGATATACATCATTCAGTAGTTATCACAAGGCAGACATAAAGCAGGGCAATTTCCCTATGTTCTATCAGCGAGATGGGTGTGAGAATCTTATCTGCCGGGATGGATGATAATGCTTGTATGTATCAACACCATCTTGCACCAACTTCTCTCAATTGTTGCATAATGGACTTTCTGTGTTTGCTATATCTGCACAAATATGGCAAAGTCCCCTCCAAACATATATTGTTTATGATATTTCCTGTGGTGAAAATTAAGAAACAATTGACAAAATTAATTCAAACCTTTTTTTATAAACAAAGGACAGAATTAGTTTTGAATATGAATCACCATACAATATTAAAAAATAGTCAGTGTGATCAACAACACACTTTCTTCTATGTTCATATGTTTATTTCTGTTGTCGGGATTTCCAACTTGTTGCTCTTAAGTTGAGATCCAAAAGGGCATCAACTCGTCCTCTCACATACAAGTAGAATAAATACCATAGGGCTCTTAGACAATATTTCAGACATTATTTCAGATGTCACTTGCTGTCTTTTGCTTCATTTGAGCTGAATTACATCAGCTTGGTTGCATTTCCCTGTTTAAAGACCAGTTTTGGAAACGCCCCCCCCCCCTCTCAAAAAATGAAATGGAAACTCTTATAATTACCAATCATGTGAAAGAATATGTTTTGACTAATACGTGGTCATACAAATTTTGCTGAGAAACTGCCTACTAATTGATATATTTGGTAAATTAGTTTATCTATTGGGATGTTATAGATATTATGCACGTGTCCCGCACATGTGCGTAGTCCCGTATACATCTTTCTGTGTACAGTGCTTGTAACTTTACCAAGACTGGGCCAAATTTCTTATGATTTTGATGATTTCAGAACCTTGCAGTACTGGTACACACCAATACTAATGCTAGATGATCAACCTTTCTGATCGATTCCACAACGTTTCTTTCACAATGCGATCGCATAATTGGTCTTTATCTTGAACTATTTAGAGTGACAAGCAATCCATCGGTCGAAAGGTGATCCACGGGAGAGAAAATTAATAACAGGAGCCCCTCCCCCCCCCCACAACCTAGTTCTGTTTATATGCTATATGCTTCTGAGCCGATGTAGACTTTCGTACATCTGCCTGATGTGTCAAACAATGGTTGCAAACAATCTTTCAAGATATATTGTGCATTGTAATCAATAAGAGTGCTGAGTGACCGTGTGTTGTGTAACCATAGCAACCAATCATGGTAAAGCCCACCAAATAAAGATGGAAGCTGACATAGTGTGAAGGACACAGAGAGACCTAAAGATGATGTATTTTATTAGTATTGATTGTTCAAGACGAAACCGGCAGTAGTAGGAAAACACAACTGATATCTCATCATGCTATAATTGTGCATACTCACTGCAAATTTATGCAACTGGATTCAGCAAAAAAAGATAAACAGTGCTATAATGGTATTGGTTGACTAAAAATATTTCTTTGACTGACGAAAGGCAGAAATGATGATGAGATGAGATTAATATATAAGAGAGAAATGGAAAGGTAAAATCAAGCAAAGAAAAAAAGCAGATTGAAGTAAAAATGTGAGAGTCCAAACCTGGAGGCAATAGGCTGCTCTGAATAATGACTTTTGTGCCATGCTTTTAGCTGGATGTAGCAATTGAAAATTGTCCTATATAAACCACTTTTAATCTCAACTAAATCAGTTTCCAGGATATGGAATGGATTTTCATTTTCAAATGGAAACTGGAGAAATGGCCTTTTGAGGAATAATTTACCACATGTTTATAACTCTGCTTCTGTAAGAAATATGTAGAATCAATTTGTCGATCGTCAATGGATTTTCATTTTCAAATGGAAAGTGGAGATATGACATTGTGAGGAATAATTTACCACATGTTTATAACTCCTGTAACTTCTGTAACAAATATGTAGGATCAATTTGTCGTTCTAACCCATTGACTCCTGTTTTAAGCCTATTGGAAATAAACAATCCAGTAGTCAACAGGTTAATTAGTGCTTAACTGCCGACTCTGTAAGCAGGAAAAAAAACTAAAACTTGCAAAAAAGACCACAAAAAACGATCACTGATTTCAATCTTGATAACAAATTAATTAGTCAGTAATTTAAATTCATTTTGTTATGAATGTGATCTATATTGCTACCAAGTATTGGCATTCAATTATATAGCTAACATTAAAGGTGTTGATCTGTTTCTTGTAAACGAAAACAAAATGTGACCTGAAGCTTTCGAGAATCAGGACCACTCCCAATAATGATGAGAGTTTCTTACACAGGCAAGTTTCAGGTTTTATAGTTCAAACCCATCAGTAGCTGAAGGAAAGAGAGATGCTCTAATATCAATGTTTATGTTGAAAGGTTAAAATTTATTAAATGACTACAAGTGTGATTAATACATATTGTGTAGTATTAGATAGATGTGAGAAATGACTGCTTTAATGAATTAAAGCATTAAATGTGTTCTTCTTCATTCTCTACCTACAGGTTATGGAAACATCTCGCCATCGACTCGCGGGGGTCAGTCCTTCACTATTTTCTACGCTCTGATTGGGATTCCCCTGTGCTGCGTGGTCCTGGCCCAGATGGGCACTAAGATCAATGCCAAGGTCAAGCTCCTCATTGACAGGATCTCTGAATGCTTTGGGCAGTATGAGATGAAGTCTTGGATGTTACCTGCCATCCAGGGCATCCTCCTTACCACATTCCTCCTCGGCTTCGGCTTGATTATACCGGCCGCTGCTTTCTCTGTGACGGAGGGATGGAGCTTCCATGAGGCATGGTACTACTGCTTCATCACCGTGACAACCATTGGCTTCGGCGATTACGTAATTGGTGAGTTTTCCTGTTTGGTCTACAGTGTTTATACATTTAGGTTAGCTTTTCTCTGTGTTTATGTCTTTTTACATTAGTGCAATATTTGATAAGGAAAATTTGAATTTGTTTGACACTAAATTAGTGTGGCAATTGTATTGTCAGTGATTGAGCTCTTGTAAAGTCAGCTATTTACTTTTTTTTAACTTATCTCCTTACATTAATAATACATTTAATTTATTAAAATAAAACTGAATTTAAAAAAGAATAATGACTCATGTTGGTGCTGCAAATACATAGTAAAGTTTTCAGTTTGTGTAAAGTATTAGCTCTCTATTCTCTCTTGACATATATCTCCTTAGTATAAGTGAAATATTTGTTTGAATGTTAGGAAAATGAAACTATCGAATCAGAATTGATTTCCTTCTAATGTGTCATCAGAAGCAGAGTCAACAAGATGGATTGGGGCTAGAATACCTTGTAGAACTTTGACAGGTTGATATACAATAAACACACATTAATTTCCATCCTGTATTAAGTGTATTTGAACACTACACTGGAAAGTCTGTCGATTTGAGTCCTATGGGCAAGTGCATGATCCATTATGCTTCTAACCTATCTTTTTATCATATTACATATTTAATTGTAGTTCTCTGAATAATTTGAATGTCAATGTCAGGGGAAAAAGTGTCAATATGAAGTCACTTTTCAGGTGCTAGAAAATGTGTGTGCATATGGTAATCAAATGAAATTAAAACACTTCCGTTGAAAGTAGTGCATTCTGTAACGAAACTATTAAATCACAAACTAAAGGACCGATGGGTGACAATTTTTTTCAAAGGCAGATTTACACTTAAAACATGCTGGATACAACTCTATAAAGGTTGAATCTAGTATGTTATATCATCTACCTTTAAAAATAGTCACTTATTGGCCCATTTTAAATAGTGATTTAACACTTTTGTTCTAAGTTTTTTTTCCAGTACATTTTCCTCTAAGGGTAAGCAAGTGGATATTCTATAGACCATGACACATAAATTTGATTTACTACATTAGGTAAATTTGACTTTATTTCTAATGATTTGTAATAGGGTGGATTCACAATTAACAGCGCCCCCACCAGCAAGTCGCGACACTGCAACAGTCTTATTTTCAGCTCGCGGGTCGACTTCTTTCATCCAGTGCCGAGAGCAGCAAAATGCTAGCAACCGATCGAAATGACCAAAGTCGTTCGAATTTTGTGAATTCATTCAATTGGATTGATTGTTCTGATATCAGCACACATTTTTATATTAAATTTGGATGTCAAAACCCACCCATCAATTGCTTTTGAGTGAAAATTTGGCCTGATTTTCGACAAAATATCAATGCAAATGATAATTTTATAATAGGCCAATTAAATCTCTTTTGCTGATATTAATGATAGGATCACCCCTGACCAAAAGTGACCATAATGGTAAGATCGGCCAAAATGACCAAAAACATCATGATGGTCAATAAGACAAATTTTAACTTTGAAAACTTCGTCGCCTAGCTGGCAGAAGGGCGTTAGCTCGAACTTCGGGTCAAATATGAAGCGTTAAGCAGAAGGGTGTTAGCACTAAATTGCCTCAAACTTTTATAAAACTGACTTATTTCTGAGAAAAAAATTGTGGCCGTGTTCTATTATAACATTTCTATTAGTCTTTAAAATTTGAAATCAATTTTCGGGATGGAAAGCAGTTTAAATATAAAACAAATCTTTAAATGCGAATAATTCAAAGAGTAGTTTTTGAGTCGCTCGCGCGCTAACGCCCTTCTGCCAGTCGGCCGACGGTCTTCTTTGATATTTCACTTTATAAGTGAGGATATGCATAATAAAAGTACATATTTCCTTTCTGGTAATTATAAAGCACAACTTGAAGAAAAACAATAATTCACTTGGCAGCTTCACAGTGTATAGTGTCTATAGAAATCCTTTGATAGGCATTATGAAATGGAGAGATGTTGCAATCAACCTCCGAACCGGGAGAAGATACTTAGATAGATAGAACCTTTGCACAATTTGATATTACAAACTAGAGAATAGGCTAGTCTTTATATGATCATTCATGTGATGGACATTTCTTGGCAATCAAATGGTAGATGTGTGATTCAAGATGTATAGAAGTATCACGCTTCATGAGCAAATATTGACCAAATCAATGCAGGAGTGATGAGTCTGGAAGATATGGAGAGGAAAGTTTTTCACACATTCCACTTTAAGTCACGTACTGTGTTTTCTCACAGTATCATAATTTCATGAAATTACAGTTCTGGCTTAATTGTCATATAGCCTCTAGCCATCTAATGACTTTGAACCACCTAGACTTTGATGAAAAAAAAGTATATATCTGATATATAAGGGGGAAAGAGTATCAAAAATGAGAATGGAAACTCTTTTGAAAAGGATGAACCGATGAATAAAAGTAAGCCGATATACAGGGTGTAGAACCATGTAGTTTAATCTTTAGAAATCAAAGAAAGGAACAAACGAAAGAGAGAGAGAGAAAGAGAAATAACAGTTGAACACAGAAAGAGATAAATGTAGAGATATGAGTGAATGTAAAGAGCAATGAATGGTGTAAATGAAAACATAAATTACTTGATACCAACCATGTCAAGAAAAAAATGGGTCTGTTGGTTGTGATAAAGTAATATTATGTTATTATTTTAAAGCATATAGTTTCTGAATATGTGTATATGATAAGCTGTGGATTGAATAATAAAACAATTTTGGTTGGTATGTAGGAAAAACATGTGTCATACTTTAACTGAGCATAGTTTTAAAAGGATAGAGCAACCTTACAGGTAATATATGAAATAGCTATAGTGTTAGCTATGCATGGTTTCAAAATTGATTTTCAGTCATACTTGCAAAAGTCTGTATATGAAATAGCTATACAAGTGTTGAAGAAAAAACTCTAGGTGGAGCTATTTATGGTTTGGATAAGTCTTGCATTGGTTCGGTAGCAGCCACGTCTGTAAAATGTTGACATTTTATCAATAAACTAGGAAGTAATTTGGGGCACCAGATTATTCTGGAGTTCCCAAAATATTAAGAGCTCCTTTTTTGTCTGTGTTGGGGTGGGGGGCATGTCAGACAATTTTGGAGTGGTTCTTGGGAGGGGGAAGCCCCCTAAAAAAAGTGTACAGTAGTGCTATTTATTCACTTCTTTATGTTAATATGTGAATGATATCAACACAAATTTTGACTGTATATTTTTTTCTTTATTTTGTCTTTTTCCAGGGACAAACTCAGATATCCCATACACTGTAGTCTACAAATGGTTCAGTCTCCTGTGGATATTCTTTGGCCTCATTGTCATGGCAACTATCATCTCCAAGATGACTGACTGGCTGTCAGAAAAGACGGAGAAAGCCCAGGTTTTCGTGAAACAAGGACAAGAGAAAGAAGGGGGAGAGATGGAAAGTGACGACAGCCGTGGAAAGCTGAATGGGAATGGAGGAGAAGAAAATGTCGATAAAGACGTAGAAATGAATACAGTATTGAATGGTCAGGATTAGATACTGATTATATGGCATGTTTCTACAGGATTACAAATACAGTTACTTTCCGGCCTTTTCCAGGTACACGCTTCCATAGAAACACACCATAATCAGAAAGTTGCGGTGTACAATTCCAGTGATTTGATTTCTAATGTGTCAAAAAGTGTGTTGGATTGGATACTTCCGATAGGTGCAACACCAAATCTAAATTTGAAATTAATATGTCATGTTATTGAAGTATATATGGCATGAAGACAATCTTGCAAAATAATCTTAATCGGTAACAGTTTGAACAAGCATATTAATAATAATAATAATAATAATAATAATATGGATATTTATATAGCGCCGGTATCCGCCAGGCTCTGACGCTCATGGCGCTGTACATACATGTATTATTATCACAAAAATATAACATTCTTAACTAAAATAAAGTAAACTAAAACAACACAAATTATTACGCTACATTAACATGATTAAATAGCACTGTTTAGAAAGAGATGGGTTTTTAGAGCAACTTTGAAGGCATGAAGGGTAGTTAAATTACGAATACTAAGTGGCAGCTTATTCCAAAGGGACGGACCAGAATGAGAAAAAGCTCTATCCCCCCAGGAACTGCGCGTCTTAGGGACAACTAATAAGGAGGATTGAGATGAACGAAGACGTCTTGTAGGCTTATACTTAAAAATCAACTTGATATTGTAGGATGGAGCAGAGTCATACAATGAATGGAAAACTAACAACAACTTAAAAATGATTCGGTCGCATACCGGGAGCCAGTGAAGAGTTTTGAGAATGGCGGTGATGTGGGTTCTACGAGAAGAAAGTGTGACAATACGTGCAGCAGTATTTTGCAGTTTCTGAAGTCGAGAAAGTTGTGTGTTAGGGAGTAGATAGAGAATAGAATTACAGAAATCTAAGCGTGATGAAATAAGAGCATGTACAAGTTTCTCTGTGGTCGAACGACTTAAGTATTTCCTAATAAAACCTAGATTTCTTAGTTGATATCTGACTGACTTACAAATACTAGAAACAAATACTAGAAAAATGTTTTGAAACCTTGGAAGTGAAAGAATAGTGGTGAAATCAGCATATTGAATTTGGTTTGCAATGTATTTTTCATGCTATCTTAATTTAAGTATCCTTTTCTTTGAAGACTTTTTTGATATTTCACTTTTTTTAGTGGGTATATGCATAATGCAAGTACTATTTCCTTACTGGTGTATAAAAGCACAACTTGAAGAAGAAAAATGATTCACTTGGCAGCTTCACAGTGTTATGTCTATAGAAATCCTAATAACCTTTGCACAATTTGATATTACGAACTAGAAAATAGGCTAGTTTTTAAAGGATATGAGTATCTGCAATGAGTACATTAAATATTGAAACTCCTTTCTTTTATTGCGTTCATATTCGCTTATATACCCCAATTATTCAAACTTATTATTGACAAATTCATTTTATGCTATGTAAAATTGTTCGAAAACTCCTGTTTTTGAAATGCACATGAGAAAATACCCACCATGGGTGGAATTTATATAATTCATGTTTTGAGAAATGATCTCTCAAAACTAACAAGTATTTTGTGTTGTGTGATATAAAATGAGTTAATTGGCTGCTTTCTTTTTTCTATGGTAAAGTTTAATGCAGAGGCTTTAGTAGAGGCTTTTTATTGTTCACAGGGGGGTCACTCTCATACCCACCCATGTCCATCAACCTCTGAAATGGACCCTAATGGCATATCGCACCTTTTCTGAAATGACCCTTTTTAAAGAAAACGTCTAAACCTCTGAACCTGAAAAGGTACCCTTTTATTGGTTTTTGTGCGATCAGTGCTTGAAAAACACCTCTTTTTAAGGAAAACGTCAACGACGCCAAACTTGTGAATCTGAAAAGGTACCCTTTTTTTGTGGGTTTTGTGCGATCGGTGCTTGGAAAACATCCCCTTTAAGGAAAACGTTGATGCCACCGTATAGCTGAAAAAGACACACTTTCAACACTTTTTCTGGACGTGAGTGCATAGCCAGTCATGTTGGGAGTTACCCCCTGGGATATTGTTTTGGTGTCGCATTTCAATTGTAGAAGCTTGATACATGAGATATTTTACCAAATATACTGCAAACATAAATTTCCCATTGATAATAGATAAGAGGCTTGTGCTTTTTCTTCTCATCAGTATATATTTTCTGGAGGAGCATCAGTTTGAAAAAGTATTTTTTGATAATATGTGAATTAAAATGATTTCATATTTTCGATAATATCAATATATTACTTAAATGATATATTAATGTGGGCATTAATTCAGAACACCAAGGATAGAAATAGTATAGGTTTAGCAATTGTTAATGACAACAAAACTTGAAATAAGGTTCTGCCAAAAAAAATGTTGATCATTCAATTTCTCGAAAGCAAAAGTGCTTTAGGGGCTAAATTTTTCTAGTGCTTATAAATACATCCACAGGGGCATCCAAATATATCAACATTTTAAAGAATTACTATCCATCCAATTTTCAAAATTTTTCCAAAACTTTGCATTACCTTTAACTTTTTACATTTTACTTGAGATGTTTGAATCTGTTCTTAACAGATTTTTATACAAGAACTCATAAATAAAACTATAGGCTTACTCCTCTGGTGCTAGAATTGTCTTAGAAACTGAAAAATAGTTTACATTTGTGTGGCTATCATATTAAATGAATTTTTTACTTTTGATCAAATGATATAAAGATATTTCTCATAGTATGTTATAAGCCTATCAGCGTGATATTAATAACATTGATAGTTTTTAGAAAACAAAATTTACTTATGAATATACTCATTTGCAGATACATGTACCTTGCTTTGTCTCGTCTGTATTTGACGTGGTCCTATGATGTTCTGCAGGTTTTAGGCAAGTTTCATTTACATTTTCATCAATTGAATTCCAAACATCATTACATTTTCAGGACAAAAGTATTGCTTACATGTGAGGCTTGAGACTTGCTCATTATTGTACACAAGTCTCAAAATTTGCAAGAATTATTTATCGTTTTTTGTTTATTCATGTCAGAAGTTGGCGATTGTTCAAGTGACCTTATTTTCAACCAAACCTTTTGTGTGATACCTAATATTTCATCATATTCAATTACCTCTTGTAGATACTTTTTACTTTGCATATATTTATGTTATAATATTTACAACAGCTGATGCAAATTGTGTAAACAGAGGTTGATATTCAGTTAGTTTAAGAGGAAGATGTTATGTAGTTATGTAGTGCTGAATATAGCAGGGTCTTTCTCCGTTCACTTTTCTCTTTTATATTTACCGAGGCTACTTTTTATATTTTCTTACTGGAATATGTTATCAAAGATGAGACTTTTTATAAACATCCCAGATGACTATTCAATATTTTTAAATGATTATTTGGGTAAGTTTAAGATGGTTAGAGGCAGAAAGATGCTTACAATTGATTTTACCTTGTGAATGAGTTGGGTTTTTTTAAATTGAAAATTCTATTTGACAATCATATAAGGTTTTCTATAATAGATTGTAAAGATTAATTTACAAGTAGTTGTTCGAATCTAAATTAAACAAATAATGTGTACTTTCATTTGGTATTTTCTATTGGTTGATTTAGGATTAGGCAAAAATTGTAGAGAAAGTCATATGATCAATGGAGGCTTATACTTATATTGTACATAACTCATTCCGTGCTAACATGTTTTACAAACGATTACTACTAATGAAAGTCACATTATGAGTTTTAAATTTTGTTTTATGACAAGACTTAGCATGAAATATTTATTCCATGGGATCAAACATGGCATTGCATACTCCTGTTTCCATTCTTTTTTTAAATGAAACTGCAATGATGTCACATCTACTGATTGACCATTTGGGACATTCATAATCAATATTGACAAGTCATAGTAAGACAAGTCATTGATAAATGTGTTCTTATTGTTAGCGGTTTATTGAATAGAATCATTATAGAAGAAGTAATTACTTCATTACAATTATGAAAAACATGTGAGTTACATGAATTATATCATTATTCATGTGTGAATGTGTACGTAGTACTTGTTGACATCATTTTACAATAGTTAGTATTTGTATACAAATCTGTGCTAAATACTTATTATTTTTGTTCAGTTTTTGCAAAAAAAAATATAATAATATAGAATAGATACAAGTAATTTCTAAAAAAAATCCATCTTGGAAAAGATGCTTGAGAGATAATTTGACCATGCCATCTTGTTAGTGTACACCTTGAGTGACCAATTTGTAGAAACAATAAATTAGGTTTAACAACAAATATGTCTGATTGTCTATTATTTCATGTGAGGCATAATGATTTCCGCCCTTTTATAGCAGTAGGGAAAAGATAGATGATAGTTCCATTTATGCAATTAGCAAGATTAAAATATAAATTTTGAAAAAGAAGTAATTATCATAGAGAGAAATAGATGGAGGAACTTATGAATAAATGAATGGGAGACAGAGAAGCTTGACGAAAGGAGTTAGAGAGAGAGAGAACACATGGTCCATTTTATTTCATATTTCATTCCCTTATGACATTAATGGCGTGTGTTAGAGAGAGAGAGTGAGGGATGCATGGGGCAGAAATGGAAGAGAAGGGCCACAAGAGGGGAGTTGGGAAGACTGGGATACAGAGAGAGAGAGAGACAGAGATTGATTGAAATAAGAGGGGAGTGTGGGAAAGAGAGAAAGATCACTGAGGGGGGGGGGGGGGGGTAGCTGCACTAATAAAGTGGTTGATGTTGTTGGCGATGAAAATCATTTTCATGATAAATGAGAGATAACAATAAATCATGTATAGCTCAAAAGTGTTGTGAGATTGTTATACACTTCTCTTTATCTTTCTGTCAAGTCCAAGATATTAATGATCTCGAGATAGAAAGCAATCAGCCAGTATCATAAGTAATATAAATAATGTATGTACAGTGCGACCCAGAAAAAACGAAACCGAGAATTATCGATGTTTTATCATAACTTGATCACAATTATATTTAATAAATGACACAAATTTGTAAAGCTTAGATCCTCCTCTTTCATTTGATGTAACTCATATGATGCATATTTCCGCATGAGTGATTAAAAGCAATTTGAAGGAAGGAGAAACCAAAAAGTCATTTGGCGGGCGGTATCTGAATTTCGAAGAAAAATTCACATTTCTAAAAAGTTAATTTTCTGCTCTTTCATATGACACCTCCATCAGGAAAAATGAGCCAGGAATAACAAAGTTCTGTTCGTTTAAAGTGATGCTTGCAATCCTTGCATTTTCATAATTTGATTAAACGAATTCGTTTTCACTGGCTGCCTGCCGTAGCAACAAACGGAATTGACAAAAGACTTAACTCCGTTTCGTTGACGATCAGACATAGACGAAAGACTTCAAGAAAAAACAAAGAACTACATGACGAAAGAGAAAAGGATATAGGTTGAAGAAAAAGCAAATTAAGACATATTTACGAAAAAGTGAAGAGGATATATTGAAGGAGAAACAAAGACATAACGAAAGAGAAGAGGATAGATTGAAGGAAAAACAAAGAAATACATGACGAAAGAGAAGAGGATAGATTTAAGGAGAAACGAAGACTAACGTAAGAGAAGAGGATAGATTGAAGGAAAAACAAAGAAATACATGACGAAAGAGAAGAGGATAGATTTAAGGAGAAACAAAGACATAACGAAAGAGAAGAGGATAGATTGAAGGAAAAACAAAGAAATACATGACGAAAGAGAAGAGGATAGATTTAAGGAGAAACAAAGAAATACATAACGAAAGAGACGAGGATAGATTGAAGGAAAAACAAAGACATAACGAAAGAGAAGAGGATAGATTGAAGGAAAAACAAAGAAATACATGACGACAGAAAAAGGGATAGATTGGCTGGCTCTCCAATTAATTAGGGCTTCAAACACCTACAATCAGGGGCGGCGATTTCTTTTAATGGCCTGGGGACGAAATGCGAGGGACGAGGGAACGTAGTGAGCAAGAGGGACCAGTGGCATAATGAGCAAAAACGTTGGGGTGTGGGGGGCTCAAGTATTTACGATCAGGTAGAGCAAAGCGAGCAAAACAAGTGGAGCTAAAATTGGCTTGGGGTCCAGGGGCAAAGCGCCATGAAGCTCAGGGGTTCTTTAGGCATTTAATAACGGTCATATGAGCATATGTTGATACCTTATTTGTGATACTGGCAGGTCACTAATTTGGAGTGAGGTCTAGGGGCGGCGCTCCCAGAAGCTCAGGGGTTTTAGGCATCAAATTACGATCAGACTGATGAGCATTTAGGGACCGTCTTAGGGCCCTCGGTGGGGTCCAGGGGGTAGAGTCCCGGGAGCCTAGGGGAAAATAATGCCATTTTAGCAACATTTGTATATTGCTGGTACCAAATTAGAAATAAACCATGTTTGATTTTATTGGGGGGGGGGGGGGGGTACTGGTACCCCCTACATACATACATACATACATATTGGTATTTATTTAGCGCCTTTACATGAACATGCTCAAGGCGCTTTACATTTTAAAATACAAACATAATAGTTATATAATCTCCAAGTGCATTACACTCTAAAAAATGACAATTACAAAGAAAACAAATGAGTTTTTAAATGTCTCTTAAATGATGTGACTGAGGTGCAAGAACGAATGCTTAAAGGGAGACTATTCCAAATAGTGGGACCAGAAATAAATACAGCATATTACCGCACAGAACCGGCTCTAAAATATCCCTGCACATAATACAACAAGAAAGTATGCATTATATTCACACAAGTACATAAATCCAGTAAATATAACATGCAACTTGGAGAGCAATAACAAACACGTCAGTCTGTTAGGCAACATAACAAACAAAACAATGTATGTATGTATGGAAATTTTGGTTTCGTGTGACACGTAATTGTGCCTTTTTTTTCTTCAGCCCGGCATTCCTAGATCATTTTTCATAGTCTATGAACCCCCCCCCCCCCCCCCATCAGTACGCCAGTGCAATGGGAGGAAGTGACGGAAGAAGTGACTACCCCCCCCCCCCCCCCCCATGGGGCATCTCGCAAAAGACATGAGGAAATAATTTATGTCGTGTGAAAAGCCAGGGAAGGACACAGACACGAAACCTCCATGTGACGTGCGTGGACTTTGGCTCCACCTACTTTGTGTTTTGCTCAAAAAAGTATCCACAAAAAGGACTATGTATGCCCTTTTTGTGATGCGACCTATCAGTAAACCTGTATTTTACGCAACATTCCATGGGCCAGTACCCAAATGTTCATAATTATATCGGTCCCTTTCTGGATTGCCTCACTCCCGGCCGTCCCCCAAAGAATTTTTTTTTTCAAAGTGTTACATGTGTCCTCAAAATATATATTGATGTGTCATCCTGACGAAAGTGGTGTTTTCATAATGATTATGGGCCTCCTTTATATATATTATGGAAGACTTTAGAAGACAACTGTTACAGTCCAACTAAGAGTGTAGGGCATGCTTGAAAGCATCTTCTAATCTGTCCTGACTAAAATGTAAAATGTTGTTCAAATTCTGAATTCTTTGTTGAAAAACTTGCTTGCTAGCAATAGTGTATACATTTTTTACAATTTTTAATGTCTAGTCCGGTTAATAATAGCACGTAATGATGTTATTAATTGACACGTACTTCACATTATCTATCGATAAGCGTAACGATTTGGTTTAGTATCATATAACAAAATATAACACATGACAAGTATGGTTTTCCTGAAAATTACATTACAATGTATATTCATCGTTATGGAAAGTGTTGTATAATATACAACAATGGGAAAATAATTGTTTCCAGACCAATGATTTAAGTGAGAAGAAACATTTAACATTGAAGCTGTTGCCGTTTGTATATACATAAACTTGAAATAATAAGTAGCCTTGAAAGTGTCGCAATATATCATGTGTGAGTTAACTTGAAGTTTAATGGTGTAGGTTTGTCTGAGACTATTATAGCCTATACTGAGATATCTCCAATCAAATCAAACTGAGTGATGTTATCTAACAACTTAACAATATCAATCATCTATTCTCCTAAATAAACATATACTTTATTATCTCATACAAATGTCTGATATAAAAATAGTGGAGAAACATAAGTACACTTTATTCTTACATTACAAACATCTTTAGAGAACTAAAATAATTTCAATGTAATTGAAAGCACAAAAACTTTCCCAAATTTTTAGGTACTGGTTTAAACTACATGTATAAAAAGATTGATTAACTCATTAATCAATCAATAATGAAATGCCAGTAAATGTTATAAACAATACAATTTTAGATTACTAGATCTTCACATCAAGCAAAAGTACCTCCTGAAAGAAAATATAGGAAATCTTTCTCCATATACCGTATACGAGACAAATTCCATACTACTACACGAGACTTCATTTGACCTACATTTTATCTTATTTTAACCCATTGCTTACTACATTGTCTCAATTCCATTTGCTTAGTACATGAAAAACCTGGTTCCTGAATAGCTAATGGATTAATAAGTTACAGATAATATTCTAATTTATATAACATATTTTATATAATTCAATAACATTTATAGTCTATTTCAGTAATCTAATTTCTTCCAGATCAGGGACAGTAATAGTTAATAGGCAGTGACAAAACCTTAAAAAGGTGAAGAAAAAAAAAAATGTGTTCCAATTAAACAAAGAAAATGCTTCAATGCAAAGTAGAATTAAACTGAGTTGTGATATTAATGCAATACACAAGTACTTTCATAAAATGATAAAGTTTTTGTTGTCGAAAAAATATGAGAGGTCCTGGGTTCAAATCCCCCAAAGGAGAAGGATCTTACGAGAAAAACAGAGATTAGTGATATTTTTTCCATGGCAACTGGGAGAGTGATCCACGTCCTACGTCACAATCCACCAACCAAACTACTAAGTTGAGATTCGGATAGACTGAAGTGATCTCATATTTCAAACATTCATAACTTCCTTACTATTGATCCGATTCATTTCAAACTTTTGCCATTCTGTTTCTGTTATCTTTCTGCTTTTATACAAATCAACCTATTACAAGGGTTGGATTGTCCTGTAATATTCATGAAATTTGTAACAGTAAGAATATGGTAATATTGATTATTATCTATGTAAGGCTTCCAAGTGGTACAATAAATCAGTGTATTCAATATCTTTAGCGCAGTAGCCGGATGACTGACCAATATTGTTTTCGTATTGCTCAGTCATCCGGGAACTTTCAACCTTGAAACGAAACGAAAACAAAGCCATATTTACCGAGGTAAGCCAAATTGTGTTATTTCGCTAGTCAGCCTGATATAGATAATAATGATAATATTGTATGGCTTTGTTTTTGTGTGATACAATAATATATTGCTCTCGCTATGACAATATGTTCTTGTATCACACTCAAAGCCATCCAATATTATATAAATATTTTTACCTCAATTTTAAGAGCAGAGTAATGCACTAAAAAGTTTTTTCAAGGTACAATCTAACTTTTGATGTAACCATGAATTATAATTAACCTAGCTCTGTAGACTGTACATCCACCAAGAAGATAACTGTGGCAGTTTTCATCAAAGAACATTTTGTAAATACACTTAGAAAAGAGAGAATATCAAGGGGCATCTATCTATAATAAAAATGATCACACTGTTTAAGAATTTGGTCATGTTTTCTTTTCAACTATCTGGAGGTAGGTTTATGCACAATCTATTTTAGTGTTTTAAAGTACCTTTGAAGTTACAATTAATTTGAAAGTGTTGAAATAGTTCATTGAAAAATTGTTAAGAAAAACATCCCGGAAATTTTATGGAAAAGAAAATATTTTGTATTGAAAAACAACCTAAATTATTCATGACTTTCAATATCCTATTCTTATATGAATAACACAAAATCATTGATTTTTTACAATGTGTAATTATATAGAAATCCATGATATTGTCTTCACCTGCAAATATGAATCTCATTTCTCATATTTTTTTGACAGATCTGTTTTTACATCTATATATAATTTTGTTAAAAAGTATATTGAACTAAATTGCTTGGTAAAGAGTTTCATAGTAAGACTAAGAGCCCTGCATTCCTTATTCAGTCGAGGGATCATGGAGGAGTGGTGCCAATGATAGCGTTTAACAATGGAAGACTCTTTCAGGATTAACTTCTGCCAAGACGACTTGAAGTCGCCAAGGATGAAGTAGGTCTGTCCCACCTCCAGGTTTGGACATCGGCAGCTACCAGATCGAGAGTACTGCGAGATGGAGATCCTTCGTCCTGCATGTATGGCAGGGAGGTCGTATGCCTTCTTGTGGAGTTCATCAACATAGACAGTGAGGCACAGTTCATTGTTAAAGCGCTGCGCCTTTCGGACTGTACCTGTTATCACTGCAAAAAAATGTGGTTTGATAACAAAATGGTAAAGCATAGAATTTGGATCCATTATTGTGAAATCAAACTCTTTTTATTTCAATTCCCTAGAATTTTTCAAATTCTTTGCAGGTTTGAATTTCATACCACTAAAGAGGGACTTCAGTTGGTTTTACTCAATTATCCTGTTGACCCCCCTCCCCCCCCAAAAAAAAAACATATATGGAGAGGTAACAGCTTGACATAGAATAATGATAAGACTAAAACCAGGTAAATGGCATCCCTGGAAGAAAAGTTCTTCCAAAAACATGGCCCTGAAGTAAAATGAAAAGACAATAGAGGGAGTGCTACTTAATGTTATTTCTTCATCATAAACATTTAAAACAAAAAATAAACATAGCCTTCATCTCCACTAGTCTGGAAAACTCACCTAACGTTGTAGATGATGTATACAAACATGGGAGAGCAGAGCTAGGCAAAGCATAACCATATAATGTGAAGGATGCAGGGTCACACATTTTGCACTTCCTGTAGTAGGGACAGTGGAAGAAATAGCTGAAGGAAGATGAAAATGACCATTAGCATGCAAGCTATTTTTTTAAAATTATATCCTGCATAACAAAATATTGGTTCTTTATGAGAGCTCGTCATGTGACCAGAAATATTTCAACCAATTTAAGGTTGCTCTGAAAAAGTATTATTTGGGAGTACTATTTGGGAGGAGAAGTACTACTTGGGTTTACTACTTGGGAGTTGATTTTTTTTTGGATGAAGTTTATTCAAATTGCAAAATGTTTAATACACTTTTTTTTAAAGGAAACAAGTATTATCCAGACAAATTTTAATACTGTTTTTTTTTCTTTCGGATGCAGAATATAAAAAAAACATACCCTGCCTTCTTTTCGAGGTACTGGCCTCGATGACTCTAATAGGACGATTTGCTTCGGAGCTGCGCCCTTAAAACAAATTGTACTAATGGAGTCACCTCTTGCCCATACTTTTAAGCAGAACCTCACAAGACAGTGTTTATTTGTGTAAATACTTTACTATGTTTTTACACTTGGTTCTGGATTTAATGAGGATTTAGATTTTAATTATAATAATGAAGTAAAAGCACATATTAATTTTTAAATAATTTTTGTGTGTAAAATGATAGCAAACAGATAATACAGCAGATAAGCCGAGAAGAACAAAGAAGTTATTTTGATCCAAAATAGCATGAAATCTCCAAACAGTCTTACTTAGATAACTACTTTTTGTTTGAAGGCAATGAAGAAAAAAAAAGGGGAAAAAAAGGTGTTAATCACATTAAGAAGAATCAAGTGTAACAATCATAATTATCCAACACAAAAACATGTTAATCGAACTTGCATGCTAGTATTTGTTACAATATAGTGGTTACTCTTTACTACCTACATTCTATTTTTCATAGAACTCTTTGTCTTCATCTTTAACTTAAATAATGCCAGTCTACATTTCATGCATCCTAAAAAAGGGTAAGGTCACACTCAAAATCAAGGCATTCATGATCATTAGTAAAAAGCATTAAGGTACATTCTTTCATAGCAAACTAACAATGTTATATTTAACAATGTCACATCAGCATTTGAGTCTATTTTGTTTCTTCTTCAATTCAAGTTTTTAATGTTTATGCAATCAGAAGGAAATAAAACAACTGAAAAGGTGATGATGCAGTTGGAATGTCAATAATCATAATGAAGGATAACATCATTATTCTGAATGAACAGAGCAGAGATGGGAAAGTTTGGATGCACACCTGCACAGGATGAACATTTCAATATAGACAATAAAGATGACCTTAAAATGTATGTCGGATTGCGATTTTACACAGCTAATTAAAATGATTTACCTTTGGCATACCATTTAGAGAATTAACATGGAAATCTGTATCATCATCAAGTGATTCCAACGAGCCAGAAATATAAATATGATATCATCTTTAACAAAAATGTAGATATAGATATTGAATCTAAAATAGGATAGGCTAGTACATAAGGATAGTACAAAAGGCTACTCAATAGGATATTGGTTAACCTTAGTGCGTTTTGAGTGAAAACAAAATTGCAGCGTTTACATGGGGGAGACTAGGAAGGACCAAATCACTTTTGAAAGTTTAAAGTGTGCACTGACATATTTATTACATTTATCAATACACTAGAACTTGTCCTAGGTATTTTTTTCTTCTGAAATTCCCTATGCTTAGTATTTGCACCAAAATTATAATGCACTGAGGGTATCCTTGTATGGACCAGACATCCCCTTCCTCTGGCACATGTGACATTACCTGAGGGTGATGGTTCAAAGGGTGAGGTAGGACCATGGACATCAAAGGGTGTGGTAGGACCATGAACATCAAAGGGTGTGGTAGGACCATGAACATCAAAGGGTGTGGTAGGACCATGAACATCAAAGGGTGTGGTAGAAACATGAACATCAAAGGGTGTGGTAGGACCATGGACATCAAAGGGTGTGGTAGAACCATGAACATCAAAGGGTGTGGTAGAACCATGAACATCAAAGGGTGTGGTAGGACCATGGACATCAACGTCTCTGATATCCTTGAGACACTCCTCAGGATTTCCTCTCCTATGACAAGAAGTGTCAGAAAATCAGCTTTAAGTGATACGAGCTATACAATAAACTGTTCCTACTTTAATTAGGCTGGTGTCTACTACAGGAATAATGATTTATTTGAAAGTTTTTGTTCTCGATACAAAAATCTGTACCTCAACAATTTTTAGCTGTTCAGCTACAGCCTGGACAACAATATGACCCAACTTGACCTTTCTTATGTAATAAATAATAGGTTAAACTTTTGCATTGAATTTAAATAAAAAGTTTAACTTTCTTACATCTTCACTATCATAGACTAACAGCCATGATTAGAATAAGTACTAATAAAGATTTGGTTGTCTAGTGGATCTATTTTTTGACAGTTTGAGTCCCTGACATGGCCTCATGTCCTTTATTAAGACAGTGATCTACATTTACCACTCTCAACCCAGGGGTAGATAATGGGTATCAGGCATGTAGAAAGTCCTTGAAGCTTGGCTACAGGCAGGGTAAATTACTTCTTTCTTGGCACCTTGAGGGTTCCCTTATTATGTTCACAATAGAATTGTAGCTATTATCTTTACCATGATAGCTGAATTAATATCTTTGGTGACATTTTTCAAATGCTTGCCCTTAAAATCTATCTAGTTATTACAATAATAATGATAATAATAATAGTGGGTTCTTGTATAGCGCTCATGTCAGTCAGATTTGACCAGGGCTGGATTTGACCCTCCTGGCGCTCCCGATTATTGTCCTGGCTTTAGCACGGGTGCCAAACGGCGCTCTAGCATTTTCAAGGAATATTTAGCTACAATTGTTATCAGAAACAAATTAGATGGTCATTCAAGACATCTTTAGTGACAGTTGGGAAGGACATGTGTCAAATATTTGATAACCGTAAAGACAAGGACATATTTCTAATTAAAATCAAAATAACGTCATAGGCATAACACAAACATCAAGAAATAAAATCCAAGTGTTCAAAGAGGAATACTTACTTTCGAGGATCAACGATTTTGAATACTTTCCCTTGAGGAACAGTGGTCTTCGCCTCACTAGTTGAGAGAAGATACATCTCACCTACATCAAGATATATTAAAAGAATAATACATAACCATGTACAAAGTTGTATCAAATTTACATTTGTCTTAGGCTCATACTGTGTTTTATCAACGATATTAAGCAAATAATTACCGTTGATGAAGGTGATGGGACAAACTATCACTTCCGAGGCGATCTGGATGTAGCTATCTTTCCGAAGGGAAGCTGAGGAAAGATAGCGTATACATTCAGATCGCTGAGGAAGTGATAGTTTGCCATCGCCTGAAACCAAAAGGTTATTATTTGCTTTATATTCCACACCGGGAACATTTCACTTCTTCCGTCATTTCAGAGCAACACATCATCAAGTAACAGCTAGCAAACGGTGTACGATACGTACAGTGCAAGCAGTATTTACATACGTACGTATACGCAACGTATACAGGAAAGTGCGTTGCACTGTGCAGATAGTACTTTTATCTTCAGTAAAAGTGCGTTGCTCTGTGTAGATAGTATTACTATCTACACAGTGCAACGAACTTTTCTTCTACCATCAATGATGGGCGAACTATCTTTCATCACGTGAATTACTTTTGACCAATCGCAGCGCAAGATTCTTTGTATGTGGAATATATTAACAATTACATCCTTCAAAAACCAAATAGCAATTTTATCCTACAACTATTTATCTAGGTTCTTTTTTCTTCTCTCTTTTATTTCACAGACAATGATGTGGTTGTAGGACACATGCATGCTCTGGCAAAAACTTCTCCATGATCAAGTACACTAACTAATTATTAAGTTCAATCTTGGACTAAATGTTAAACCTAACCCTAACTCTATAACCATAGACCTAACCTACAACTCAATTGCAATACTAATAACCCTGTATTTTTTGACAAAGTAAGCTTGGAGCAATTATCGACAGAGCATACATGTATATCACACCATATGTGATGTCTTTCATGTTTCTCTTTGAATCTATCAAAACTAACACTGGAATACATTCTTAAATCACTCTTCACATTTAAGAATGTTATCTCGCCAATTTTCTGAGCTAATGTTAAAGGTACAAAGTTTTGGGAAATTTTGAAAATTGGGTGGATGGTGGATGTGGATTTATCATAAGCACTAGAAAATTTAGCCCCTAAAACACTTCTGCTTTCGAGAAAAATTGAATATAAAAATTTACCGGTACTCCCGGTAAATTTTGATAAATTTCAAATAACGCCTACATGTACGGAGTCGAACGTATAGCTGCGACTATGAAAATCTCAGAATATGTAGTTGTGATATATAATTTCCAAACGGGAATAGCTAATCGGTCGATTTTAGTGAAGAAACATTTTTTTATAGCTTAATTAATATCTTGACCTTGAGAGGGAGCTATACAACATAAAGAGTTTATTATTTACAATTGCATATCTTTAGACTCAATTTCAACCGCGACAACGATCACTGAATATTGTAGGATCGCATATAAAATTATGCTTCCAATATGTTCATTTGAACCAAATTCATGACCCCATACCAAAACTTTGTATTACCTTTAATCTAGAACCGTTTGCATGCATGACATTTTAATGAACTTTGTAAGTAGTTCAGATTTAAGAAGGATTCATGCCACAAAATAATTACATACAAACTGACACAATACCCATTTTTGTAGTTGATTTAAGTTTCTTGCCCTGAAAATAACCTTCCCTAACAATTCACAAAAGATTTAAAATGCAAGATTTGATAAATTATACGGAAATATACCTGCTTCATCCTCTCCAAATGAAAGGATATTCTTAGGGAAGGATCCCAGCATAGACCCAGTGCAAACAGTGTTGTCCCCAAGACAGAACTCTCTGCTATTCCATTCTTGGGTAGTTGTGTTCTCATTCAATTGAAACAATCGTCTATTAGTCATACAAGAGTATAAGAAGAAAAGAAGAGTTTAATGTGTTGAATAAACAGACATTTCAATTCTTGAAAGAAGATCATCCCGTTAGACTACTATCCATGAAATAATTAATCTCCAGGAGGTTCACATGCCTCATCAATAAATCTTGACCTGATCTGAAGAATAAAAGATATGGTAACTTGGTCACTTTTAGTCACATAAACTCACTTTTTACGTACAGTTCATTAATAAAGTGATTTGCAGGATAAATAGAAATTATCAAATTTATGAAACATACACTCCCAAAACAGGGCCAAGACAAGTCAAGTGCACTGAAGAAAGTCTAACAAATATTTTGTTGAGACATGAAGTAAATTCTTGTACATACCCTGATACATAATCTCCAAAGATGTATTTTCCATTAAGGTTTGGGTACTGACACCCTCTGTACACATATCCGCCAATCACAGATTTGCCAACGGTATGAGGGTATACATGGATGGGCAGTACTTCATTCTCTGCAAAACAAAAACAATAATGTTTTTTTACAACGATAATCATGTCACATTTCATAACGAAAGTTCTCCATACATGCTATACAAGTATGTCATAACAAAGTATCATGACAACAGTCAGGGTTTTCATTTATTCACATGTCAAGATGCTACACAGAGAATCTTTATCGAATTAATAATTCGATGCTACAATAATGAAATAAGGATCATGTTGCAGAGTGGTTTATATTGAAGTGGTACTGGTACTTCATAAATAGATCCCAACAGGCATCATTATTGGTTTATCCAAACTCAGATATTATATTTCTCACTGCTAACTTTGAACAAAAAAGCAATGAGATCTATCAAATATCATCAACAGCGTATGTATAAATTTTTTAATACTGTTATGAAACATTCCACAACCTGCAATTTTGCATTCTAAACCTATGTGGTATGATTCATTCAAGAATTTTCTTTTTCACATCATGGTTTTATTGATAAAGGATATGAAAGTGAACACAGACTGTCTCATTCTCTTACCAAGAAAATTACAAATTGTATTATCATAGCAGGAAAACCCTTCTTTCCCCCGCCATCCATAGTTGCCTCCCTTCTCGATGATATCAATCTCTTCATAGCTACTCTGGCCAACATCCCCACAGAAAATACGCCCTCTTCCCTCCCCTGTCTGTCTATCGCCCTGGTCGATAGAGCAACGCCACATGTTCCGGGTGCCATAGGCATAGATCTCGTGACGTCTCTCACTGTTGCTGTACGAGACATATGGGTTGTCGGGTGGTATGGCATAGGCAAGACCTTCTTGTTGCTGATCTACATCAATTCTGATTACAGATCCTAGCAGCTCAGCCCTACAAAAATAAAACAGATTTAAAATAAGCAGAATACAATCTCTTACAAATCCACAACAGACACAAAGGTTTATGATACAGAATTTCCTATAAGTATGTTAACTGTCGAATTAAAGCTGGAGCTATTAAAAACACTTACTGTTTGGTTGGAAACTCTTACGATGAGCATGAAAAGTCTTACAGATTTTCACTAGAGGTTTAGATAAGATCTGCAAATGTTTCATATCACGAAATAATGGAATTATAACCAACACAACACTGGTTTTTGCAATTTTCAAAAGGCTCTTCCTGTAAAAAATGCTTTCGTGTTATGAAAGTTTCTGGTTTATATACTGGCGTGCACATACGTGCATACTACATTAAAATGATGAGTCCACAAATACAAAATTTCACTTACATCAACCAGTTTATGAGACGTATAGTATCATTAAAGACAATATAACAGATAAAAGTATTTAATAGTTGAGGAGAAAAGCTGACTAAGAGCCAAACAATGAAATGTGTGCATTAACAGAAAGAGATGACTTACAAATTTTGGGCATTTCCATATTGCCCAAAGGGATCTCCACCTCGTCCACCATCACCAAGGATAGCATAGAGGTAACCCTGATCATCAAACAGCATCTGACCACCATTATGATTACCAGCAGGTTGTTCAACATCAAGGATAACGCTCTCTGTTGTCATGTTCACCCGGTTGGAGTCATTGGACATGGTTTGAAATTCACTAATCCTGATTATTTCTGACCCTGAGGAAGATAAAGTGCTGTAATACACAAACAATCTGCTGTTGCTGGTAAAGTTCGGATGGAAGGCCAGTCCAAGGAAGCCCCTTTCATCTCCCCTTCGACTTGATGTCCGGACGGTGTCCTGGATGTCAAGGAAGGGATCGTTGAGTCGTGTCCCATTCCTGAGATACACATGGACAATTCCTACTTGTTCTGCTATGAAGAGACGGTGGGTGCTGTCGTTGGCATTGACAGCAAGAATAGGGTTACGTAAGTCATTGGCAAATTCCTCGAAGCACAGGCAGCCATCCCCTCCACCAGTTCGTGCTTCCCAAGCCAAGTCATCAAGGAAGGTATCCTGAAGGATGTTTGGGTAGCAGTAGTCCATATCACCTATCTCCACTGCAGCACAGAATGCGCTCTCACTTGCATTGTGTGCATCAATAATTGCTGCATCATCCGTCACTAAGGGAATAAGTCCTGGACATGTGTTGTAGAGAGAAGAGCAATATCCTCCACACAGACCTGGCAGAGAGGTCTTACGATGTGTAGTCTCTGCATCAAATAAATGAGCTGCGTAGGGTGAACATTCCTGGCACAAGATATCCTTCAGGAAGTTTCTGCATTCATGTGCGGCACTTTCTGGCAGGTTTCTCTTCAGCGTCTGGTATCTTTCTCGGATGGCTTCATTCTGAGTCAATGTACAACAACCAAAGTCCTTGTAACCATCACAAAATGGCTGACTGTCTGATGGAAGCTCAAATGGTGGGTAGAAATCAAGGCACTGGGGATGTGCACGGACAAAAGACAGATGTAACCCTAGCACAAGTAGGCTCAGCATCATGATGACCCTCTTCATATTTATCTTCTTTTTAAGGTCTGATGGGAGATCTAGAGAAAGAATGCAAAGAACCACATAATGAAATACATTTATAAACCAATGTTGACTTGACAGGGTGGCGTACATTCAGGTCTACCTGCCAGAGCAGCCGGACTATATACTCTGCTAATATCATTTGATAAAAACAACCAGGAAGTAAAGGCCGAACAGGGCATTAAAATGATATCATCACCATTCACCCATGTCCCACCCCCTCAAAATGATAGTCCATAGTGTTCAGGTAAACAAATGACGAAGAAAACAAATATCACTGCCAGAGATAAACATTCCTGTAAAAAGTGAATACTGAAGAGAGAGACAAGTGATTTTAGCGTTCATTTAGCAGTGCACAAACACTGCTGTAGTGCAGTGGTCGCCGACATGCAATGCCAGGATGCAGAGAGAGCAGACGCGCCCGGTGGGGTCACTCAATGTGACTTCCGGACCGCATGACCGTTACCAAAATCGCGGAAAAAGGGGTCAATTTCAAGCAATGTCCGCGGACAAAATATTCCTCGAAATAAAGAAAATAGGGGTGCACAGGTGTCCCCGAAATTGATAAATAGGGGTCAGGAAAAGGGAAAAGAGAAAACCGGGAAGGAAAAAGAGAAAACCGGGAAGAAAAATTCTCGGAGCCGAGTCTTGTCCTTGAAATATGGTAAAATAGGGGTAAATTTGCGAAAGTGTCCTTACAATCTTAAAAATAGGGGTATTCCAAAGTACGATTTTGTCCTTGTTTTGATGTAAAAAAAGGGGGTTAAATTTCACAAAATGTCCTTGAAATTGACCGCAAAAGGGGGTTATATGCATTGGTGGTAACGGTCATACGTGTCACTCTTTGCAGGGGAGTGACCCCACCGGGCAGACGCGACAGCGACTGGTCGATGTACCCGGCCCCCCCCCCCCCCCCACTCAGTGTTATTTAGGGTACGCATATGCTCGTTCCCTCTTTTTGAAAGCACCCCCTATCTGAGGACTGCCAACATTTCCGAACCCCCCTATCGCGGGCTTTTCGCGGGCTTTTCCTGCTTTGGAGACCCCCCTAAATCAGGAAAAATGCTCAATGTACCCCCCTAAATTCGGAATAATTTCTCAGGAGTCCAAAGAGATGAGAGGAAAATAGAAAAAACACCCCTTTTTAAAGAAATCTCCGGGTGAAAGTCAAATACCCCCCTTTTTTAATATTTCTCGGGCCGGACTTTGTCGCATGAAAAGTACCCCTTTACCGGACATTTTGGCAACACGCATGCGGTCATTTCGAAACCTGAGTGGGGGGGGGGGGGGGGGGGGTCGATGTAATAGTAATAATGACTGCTATGAGAGACATAGCTGTTTTTTATACTCTCAAGGGGAGGTTACATCGTGCTATCGCCCAAAGGCGTGCCGAGGGATAATAGCACGATGTAACCTCCCCGAGAGCCTATAAAAACAACTATGCCTCGAATAGTAAAGCAGTCATTATAACTTTTATATACCGAAAAGGGTCATTGAATACATGTGCGACTTACCAATCATGGTAATCAAGTTTGTTTACGCTATATCGAGACCTAGTCTTAATAGGGTGTCTGATCGTGCACCACTCGAGTTTGTGTGCTAAAATCCTTCCCATTGAGATTGCACGCGCATATACGTAAAATGCCAAAACCGGTCAATAGTCTTTTGAAAAGTGCCCTTTGGCGTTTTTCAAAAGACTATTGACCGGTTTTGGCATTTTACGAGAATGGCTAAAATCACGACTGCAATTTCGACCAATCAGGTGGCTGATTTTTTTCCCTCTCTTTTTTTCCCTCCCCCTTTTCTCTTTTTCCCGACGGCAGCGCAATTTTACCGACAATATCCTGACAGGTGGGGGTGTCGCACCCCCACACCCCCCCCCCTTTGGCGACGCCCCTGATCGTACATCGCACTTCGTAGGCATAACATGACTTTTAAACATTAAGTCAATCACTAGGTATATAATTTACGCCGTTGCCTTCCTAAAGTCGTTTAGAAAATTTCCTGCTTACCAAACTTTTCGGTGTTTTCTGGTCGAAAAAAAGGTATCTTCTTCCGCTCCTGCACGCGCATATTTTTTTTACACAACAGACTGTTTATAGCCACTTCAGTATACTTTGCGAATGACTGGAGACTGCAGAGTCTAACATTACTCTTCTCGGTATGTTTGGATTGCTGGAGCTGTACCTACTCGGGCGTGTAGCTAGCAGCGGTTGTGATTAGCTACATTAATTGTAGACAGGGGCGGCGATCCCAAGGGGGACGGGGACACGTCCCCCCGGAAAATTCGAAAAAGTGCCAAAAAGGTATAGCAAATACTGACTAAAGACTGCAACACACTTATAAGCTGTGGAGGGCCCAAGAGTGCAGCGTTTAGACTAATAAAAATACAAAAAACCTTCTCGCTCGTTCGCTAGCATCCCTCGCATTAATATCCTTCAAAAAATACAAGTAAATATTGTAGAAAATCTGTATTCCATTGGTATCACGTAAGCCCAGTTTACACTGTATGTTTACAAGATTAAGAGTTATAGAAATAGATCAGTGCTACAAAAATGAATATTCCGCTTGCTCTTTTCAGTAAGGAGTAACTACAACATATTAAGTGTATATATTTGCCAGTCTGATATTTTAGAGCAGTGGTCTTGTAATCCGGTGACCCGGGTTCGATGCGCTAGAGCCCTTTGGTAAGGCATTAATCCTCATTACCATGTCTCTCGGAGAGGACCTAAAGCCATCGGCCGCCTGGTTGCTTACTAACAAGCATTTATGCTTTCTTAGCAGTCAGGTAAAATAACCACCACCAGGCTGATATTTGCCTTTTCAACTCCCATGTCACGTAAGCTATATGACACAGGTCTAGAGTGGGAAATAGAAATCCCATCCATGCCCAAGCTCCCTACTGATACTAAACTTTACCTCCTAAACTGATATTAACAACCCTTCGGAATGCCCAGCTAATTACCAGCAAAGTAAAAGCGAAGTGTAAAAAAAAAAGGTATTTTGCTTGGTTTTATAATATAATTTCGCTAAGGAAAGTAATTTTGTAATAGAACAAAACTTCAAAAACATGTGAGGGGTTAGTCAGTGTCGTCACCTTTGCCCCTCTCGATTACTATGCTCACTGGCGTACTGATGGGGGCTTGGGAGCAGTTACCCCTCCCCCCCCCCCCCCCCAAAAAAAAAAAAAAGTTTTTCTAACTTTTTTTGTAAATTATACTGTTGTATGCGTTTATGGAAATTTCCCAAATTTATAGTCAGCCAAAAATATGCTTATTTAGAAGCCTACATGTCAAGGCCCGCGGATCGGGGGCTCAAGCCCCCCCTCCCGGCCACCTCACTGTTTTGAAAAAGTATGTTGAAGAGAACCTGCCAGTGTCACAAAATATGAGGTATCAAAATATGCTCGCCTGACCTTAATGATATAGTTTCTCAAATATATATTTCGTATTTGTACAATGTGTGACCAAAACAAATTTCCATGAACTCTTGTGAATTTAGATGAATAAAAAGAATTTAATCGAATTGAATTGAATATATATTGTGCACATTATGTAAGAATTTAAAAATACTTTTTTCTTTGGGGGAAAGGCGGGGGGCAATCCAAAAAGAGACCGATGCATGTATGTGAAAATTTGGGTACTGGCCCATTGATTGTGGCCTAAAATGGAGGTTTACTGATAGGTCGCTTCACAAATAGGGCATACATAGTCCTTTTTTGTTGATACTTTTTTTGAGCAAAACACAAAGTAGGTTGAGCCAACGTCCACACATGTGACATCGCACCCATGGAGGTTTTTTTTCTGTGTCCTTCTCTGGCTTTTCACACGACAGCATGTCACAAACTGCACGCTCGCGATGAGGATGTTGTGCACATTATTTCCTCATGTCGTATGTGAGATGCCCCACGTTCCGAGGATCTATTCCCTTACCCCTTGGACACAGCTAGAGCGTTCTGCAGTTGAAAATGAAATGTGCGAGTCAGGGGCGGCAATCCCGGGAGAGGGGGACTGGGTACACGTCCCCCCTCAATTGTTTTAGGGAGGATCGTCCCCCCCCCGGAAAATTTGAAAAAGTGCACACCAAAAATGTATAGCAAATACTGACTAAAAACTGCAACACACTTTTAGGCCCTGGAGTGCCCAAGAGTGCAGCGTTTAAACTAATACAAATGCAAAAAATCTTCTCGCTCGGTCGCTACGCTTCCTCGAATAATATCCTTCAAAATGCGCATGTACAAGTAAATATTGTAGAAAATATGTATTCTGTTGGTATCACGTAAGCACAGTTTACACTGTATGTTTACAAGATTAAGAGTTATAGAAATAGATCAGTGCTACACAAATGATTATGCTCTTTTAAGAAGTCCCTCTACTCCTGCCTACTTACTAAAATGTACCTAATAAATATTTACAACCCTTCGGACTACACACTTAATACCGGCAAAGTAACAAAACTTTGTTAAACTTTCGGTCTGCTGGTTCCTTATTTACAAACATGTACATGTAGGCTATGTCCATGCTTATAAGCATACACAAGCTTACTTAGGCAGTTAGGTAAAACAATTAAACAAATAAACATAACATGATACACTAGGTAATTATGAAGCGTGCGTCATCAGCTGTAGTAAAAATGTACAGCTGATTTGTGATCAGGTGGTACCATCAAGGTTATCAGGTGATGACAGCTTACCTAGTCTTGCAATCTAAACATTTTAACAGGTAATACATATTCTTCAAACGTGATTATCAGCTTTATTGCCTCATTTAAATCAATGTCCCTCGATTTGAAAAAAAAACGAATAAAAAAAGAAATAACAAATTGAAAATAAATCCATTAGCCTTAATGTTGATTTAATCTCGAGACAAAAACGTCAATAACAACGGGATTTAGAAACATTATAGATCTACTAGGGTCTATATAACAAGAATACAATCATTACTTCTCCTGTGCAGGATCAGGAGCGGAAGATCAGAGGATACCTTCTTGATCTTTCGACCAGAAAACACCGAATAATTTGGTAAGCGGGAAATTTTCTGAACGACTTTAGGAAGACAGTGACGTAAATTATGCACATAGTGATTGACTTAATGTTTAGAAGTTAAATTATGCCTACGAAGTACGATGTACGATTATCAAAACTAAAATGCAATTCATGGCATTGATATTACTAGCAAGTAATGTGTATCGACCACTACGTTGCTGGTGTGGGTTTCGCCATTGCCAGTCGCCGTCGCGTCGGCTCTCTCTGCACTCTGGCATAGTCAGCGACCACTGCAGTGTCTGTGCACTGGTAAATGAACACTAAAATCAATTGTTTTTCTCTTCAGTATTCACTTTTTACAGGAATGTTTATCTCTGGCAGTGATATTTGTTTTCCTCGTCATTTGTTTACCTTGTTATTTGTTTACCTGAACACTAGCTGTGGACTGTCATTTTGAGGGTGAATGGTGATTATATCATTTTAATGCCCTAGCTCTTCGGCCTTTACTTCCTGGTTGCCTAGATCTATATCAAATGGTTTTAGCAGAGTATAGTCCAGCAGGTAGACCTGAATGTATGCTACCCTGTCAAGTCAACATTGGTTAAATGTGTTTCATTAAGCAAAAAAAACAAAAACATGTTTAGCATCCTGGGGCGGTATTCTGAACCCTGTGTTATCTCTAATATTGTTGTATCTTTGAAGATAAGATAAAGTTGGTATTCTGAACACTGTTGTAACTTTTGTGTTATCTTTTGTTGTATCTTTTCTCTCATCTTATTGGCTGCGCCTGCGCTCATACTTTGGTGCGCTTGTAATTGTGCATATTATTAATAAAGTGGCATTTAATCTTCATTTGCATATGCGCACGGGAGATAATATGTCGAGATAATTGGTATTCTGAAAGTTGTTGTATCTTTTATCTTATCTTATCTTGCATGGTATTTACAACAATATTTACAACAGGTAGGGAGTAATTGTTGTATCTTTCGTGGTGATAATGGCGGCAATATTTTTTGCCCAGAACCAACTCGTGCCAATAGATGAGTTAGAATAAGATTGTGTGTTGACCGGAAACATCACACTGAGAACTTTCTACGATATTACATGCGAGGATATGACGATTTTAATGCTCTCATCTTAACCAATATAGTGAAAGCTTGATTTGTCTTCATGATCCACATTCAACAGCGCATAATGATGACGCACGTAATAAGTGCTCAAATAACTAATTAGGCCCAAGATTAGTATGCGCTAGGCGCATCTTCAGATATGGTATAAAGTATTCTTATTGGTTGACCTACTTATCATGCTTATATAAAATAGATTTTGATTGGTAGGGTCCATAAAAATGGACGTGTCATCAATGGTCAAAGATAAGATAGAGGCGTTCCTTCAAGAGATAACACAGGGATAAAACAATGTTCAGAATACCAACTTACAACAATTTAGCGCTGTGTTATCTCTGGAAGATACAACAAAAGATAACACAAAACTTACAACAATGTTCAGAATACTGCCCCTGTTTTTTTGAAAAATAGGAAGGAGGAGGCCCTCCTTTTTTTTTTTCCTTTCAAAATGGTCGCTCAAAATGGCCGCTCGTTACATTTTCCCTGACAGTCAGGTTTTTTTTCAAGATGGCCGCCGACATTTTTTTTTTTTTTTTTTTTAATCAGAAATAGATCCATTTTATTTTTAGCAGTGCTTTTCATGTTTTTTTTCTTTAAAAAAAAAAAAAAAATCAAAAAAAAAATTCAAAAGAAAATTTCAAAAAAAAAATTTCAAAAAAAAAAATAGGAGGCGGCCCCCAAAAATATATTTTTTTAAATGGCCTTATGTGGTTCTTTGCATTCTGTGTTCTGTTTCTCTAGATCTTCCATCAGACTTCAAAGAGAGGAAAAATATGAAGAGAGTCACCATGATGCTGAGCCTACTTGTGCTAGGGTTACATCTGTCTTTTGTCCATGCACATCCCCAGTGCCTTGATTTCTACCCACCATTTGAGCTTCCATCAGACAGTCAGCCATTTTGTGATGGTTACAAGGACTTTGGTTGTTGTACATTGACTCAGAATGAAGCCATCCGAGAAAGGTACCAGACGCTGAAGAGAAACCTGCCAGAAAGTGCCGCACATGAATGCAGAAACTTCCTGAAGGATATCTTGTGCCAGGAATGTTCACCCTACGCAGCTCATTTATTTGATGCAGAGACTACACATCGTAAGACCCCTCTGCCAGGTCTGTGTGGAGGATACTGCTCTTCTCTCTACAACACGTGTCCAGAACTTATTCCCTTAGTGACGGATGATGCAGCAATTATTGATGCACACAATACAAATGAGAGCGCATTCTGTGCTGCAGTGGAGATAGGTGATATGGACTACTGCTACCCAAACATCCTTCAGGATACGTTCCTTGATGACTTGGCTTGGGATGCACGAAGTGGTGGAGGGGATGGCTGCCTGTGCTTCGAGGAATTTGCCAATGGCTTACGTAACCCTGTTCTTGCTGTCCATGCCAACGACAGCACCCACCGTCTTTTCATAGCAGAACAAGTAGGAATTGTTCATGTGTACCTCAGGAATGGGACACGACTCAACGATCCCTTCCTTGACATCCAAGACACCGTCAAGACATCAAGTCGAAGGGGAGATGAAAGGGGCTTCCTTGGACTGGCCTTTCATCCAAACTTTGTCCACAACAGCAGATTGTTTGTGTATTACAGCACTTTATCTTCCTCAGAGTCAGAAATAATCAGGATTAGTGAATTTCAAACCATGTCTAATGACTCCAATCGGGTAAACATGACAACCGAGAGCGTTATCCTTAACGTTGAACAACCTGCTGGTAATCATAATGGTGGTCAGATGCTGTTTGATGATCAGGGTTACTTCTACGCTTTCCTTGGTGATGGTGGTCGAGGTGGAGATCCCTTTGGGCAATATGGAAATGCTCAAAATTTGTAAGTCATCTCTTTCTGATAATGCACACATTACATCGTTTGGCTCTTATTCAGTTTTTCTCCTGAACTATTTGCACTTATGTGTACATCAGTATATTCAGAAACTTTCATAACATGAAGCAATTTTTACAGGAAGAAACTTTTGAAAATTGCAAACAATTCGGTGTTGTGTTTATTTGCAATCTGAACTTCTAGTGAAAATCTTTAAAACATTTCATGCTCATTGTAAGAGTTTCTGGTGTACAGTTAGTTTTTTTATTGGAAGCTCCAGTTTTAATCGGCAGTTAACATTGTATGAAATGATCACTTGTATAAATCTCTATCATAAACCTTTGTGTCTGTTGTGGATTTGTAAGAGATTGCATTCTGCTTATTTTAAATCTGTTTTATTTTTGTAGGGCTGAGCTGCTAGGATCTGTAATCAGAATTGATGTAGATCAGCAACAAGAAGGACTTGCCTATGCCATACCACCCGGCAACCCATATGTCTCGTACAACAACAGTGAGAGACGTCACGAGATCTATGCCTATGGCACCCGGAATATGTGGCGTTGCTCTATCGACCAGGGCGATAGACAGACAGGGGAGGGAAGAGGACGCATTTTCTGTGGGGATGTTGGCCAGCATAGCTATGAAGAGATTGATATCATCGAGAAGGGAGGCAACTATGGATGGCGGGGAAAAGAAGGGTTTTCCTGCTATGATAATACAATGTGCAATGATTTCCTTGGTAAGAGAAATGAGACAGTCTGCATTCACTTTCATATCCTTTATCAATAAAACCATGATGTGAAAAAGAAATTTTTTAAAAATTCAAACCGTATAGATTTTAGAATGCAAAAATTTAGGTTATGGAATTTGTCATAACAGTTAATAAAAAGTAAAGTATATATCTTGTTGATGCTTTGTGGTAGATATAATTGCTTTTTGTCAATAAGATGGCAGTGAGGTATATAATTTCTTAGTTTGGCCTCGTGGGATCGATATACAGTGCGACCCAGGAAAAATGAAACCGAGAATTATCGATGTTTGATCATAACTTAATCACAATTATAATTAATAAATGACACATATTTGTAAAGCTTAGATCCTCCTCTTTCATTTGATGCAACTCAGATGATGCATATTTCACCCATGAGTGATTAAAAGCAATTTGAAGGATTTAAACCAAAAAGTCATTTAGCGGGCGGTATCTGAATTTCAAAGAAAAATTCACATTTCTAGAAAGTTCATTTTCTGCTATTTCATATGACACCTCAATCAGGAAAAATGAGCCAGGAATAACAAAGTTCTCTTTGTTTAAAGTGATTCTTGCATTTCCATAATTTGAATAAACGAATTCGTTTTTACTGGCTTCCTGCCATAGCAACAAAAGGAATTGAAAAAAGACTTAACTCCGTTTCGTTGATGATCAGACATAGACGAAAGACTTCATGCATGGCTGATTGTCAATGAAACTGAGTTAAGTCTTTTGTCAATTCTGCTTGTTGCTACGGCAGGCAGCCAGTGAAAACGAACTTTTAAAATCAAATTATGGAAATGCAAGCATCACATTAAACAAACAGAACTTTGTTATTCCTTGCTCATTTTTCCTGATTGAGGTGCCATATGAAAGGGCAGAAACTGAACTTTCTAGAATTGTGAAGTTTTCTTCGAAATTCAGATACCGTCTGCCAAATAACTTATTGATTTCCTTCCTTCAAATTGCTTTTAATCACTCATGCGTGAAATATATAGGATCTAAGCTTTACAAATATGTGTCATTAATTAATTATGATTGTGATTAAGTTATGATAAAACATCGATAGTTTCGTTTTTTTCTGGGTCGCACTGTATAATGCAGTACCACTTTACCACATGATCCTTCAAAATATTTCATTATTGTGGCATCAAATTATTCGGTTCTGATGAAGATTCTCTGTGTAGCATCTTGTCATGTGAACAAATGAAAAACCCTGACTGTTGTCATGATAATTTGTTATGACATACTTGTATATACATGTATGGAGAACTTTCGTTGTGAAATGTGATATGATTATTGATTCAAAATAAAATTCTTATTTTCATTTTGCAGAGAATGAAGTACTGCCCATCCATGCATACCCTCATACCATTGGCAAATCTGTGATTGGTGGATATGTGTACAGAGGGTGTCAGTACCCAAACCTTAATGGAAAATACATCTTTGGAGATTATGTATCGGGGTATGTACAAGAATTTACTTCATGTCTCAACAAAATATTTGTTAGACTTTCTTCAGTGCACTTGACAAAGCCTTGTTTTGGGAGTGTATATGTTTCATTATTTTGATAATATTGGCATTTATCCTGTAAACAATTTGATATTGAACTGTATGATGTTACAAATAAGTGACAAAAGTTACCATAGTTTTATTCTTCAGGTCGGGTCAATATTTTTTGATGAGGCATGTGAATCTCCTGGTGATTAATGATTTCATAGATAGTAGTCCAACTGGATGGTCTTCTTTCAAGTCTGTTTATTCAACACATTAAAATCTTCTTTTCTTCTTATACTCTTGTATGACTCATAGGCGATTGTTTGAATTGAATGAGAACACAGCTACCCAAGAATGGAATAGCAGAGAGTTCTGCCTGGGGGACAACACTGTTTGCACTGGGTCTATGCTGGGATCCTTCCCCAAGAATATCCTTTCGTTTGGAGAGGATGAAGCAGGTATATAGACTTCTGTAAAATTTATCAACTCTTGCATTGTAAATCTTTTGTGAATTGTTAGGGAAGGTTATTTTGTGGCATGAATCTTTCTCAAATCTGTACCACTTGCAAAATTCATTCAAATGTCATGCATGCAAACGTTTGCTAGATTAACAGTAGCTCAGAAAAATAGGTGAGATAACATTCTTAAATGCGAAGAATGATTTAAGAATGTATTCTAGTGTTAGTTTTACTAGAATCAAAAAGAAAATATGAAAGACACCATAGATGCTGTGATATACGTGTATACTCTGGTGATAATGCTCAAATCTTACTTTGTCAAAATTTCAGGGTTATTAGTATTGCAATTGGGTTTTAGGTTAGGTCTATGGTTAGAGTTAGGATTAGGTTCAACATTTATCCAAGATTGAACTTAAGAATTTGTTAGTGTATTTGATCATGGGGCAATTTTTGCCTGAGCATGTGTCCTACATATAACATCATTGTCTGTGACATAAAAGAGGGAAGAAAAAAGAACCTAGATAAACAGTTGTAGGATAAAATTGCTAAATTTTTTTAGGGATGTAATTATTACTATGGTTGATAAATCACAGTATTTGAGCCTAAGACAAATATAAATTTTATACAACTTTTTACATGGTTATGTTTTATTCTTTGAATAAATCTTGATGTAGGTGAGATGTATCTTCTCTCAACTAGTGAAGCAAAGACCACTGTTCCTCAAGGGAAAGTATTCAAAATCGTTGATCCTCGAAAGTAAGTATTCCTCTTTGAACACTTGGATTTTATTTCTTGATGTTTGTGTTATGCCTATGATGTTATTTTGATTTTAATTAGAAATATTTCCTTGTCTTACTGTTATCAAATATGTGACATATGTATATCGCAACTGTCATTAAAGATGTCTTGAATGAACATTTATTTGTTTCTGATAACAAAGTGTAGCTAAATATTCCTGTGAATAAAATTATTTGTTTTTCTGTAATAAGTAGATAGTATTTAAGGGCAAGCATTTGAAAAATGTCACCAAAGATATTAATTTAACTACCATGGTAAAGATAATAGCTACAATTCTAATGTGAACATTATAAAGGAATCCTCAAGGTGCCAAGAAAGAAGTAATTTACCCTGCCTGTAGCCAAGCTTCAAGGACTTTCTTCATACCAGATACCCATTTTCTACCCATGGGTTGGGAGTGGTAGATGTAGATCACTGTCTCATTAAAGGATATTAGTGCCATGTCAGGCAATCTAACTGTCAAAAAAATGATCCACTAGAGCAACCACATCTTTAATAAGATAGTGAAGATTATGAAAGTTGTACTTTTCATTTCAATTTAACGCAAAAGTTTAACCCATTATTCATTACATAAGAAAGGTCAAGTTGGGTCATATTGTTGTCTAGGCTGTAGCTGACAGCTGAACATTGTTGAGGTACAGATTTTTAAAAATTAAAAACTTTCAAACAAATCCTTATTCCTGTAGTAGACACCAGACTAAAGTAGGAACAGTTTATTGTATATCTCTGATCACTCAAAGCTGATTTTCTGACACTTCTTGTCATAGGAGAGGAAATCCTGAGGAATGTCTCAAGGATATCAGAGACGTTGATGTTCATGGTCCCACCACACCCTTTGAACCATCACCCTCAGGTAATGTCACATGTGCCAGAGGAAGGGGATGTCTGCTCCATACAAGGATACCCTCAGTGCATGATACTTTTGCTGCAAATACTAAGCATAGGGGATTTCAGAAGAAGAACAAAATATCTAGGACAAGTTTTAGTGTTTTAGTGTATTGATAAGTGTAATAAATATGTCTGTGCACATTTTCAACTTTCAAAAGTGCTTCGGCCCTTTCTAGTCTCCCCTATGTAAATGCTGCAAATTTTGTGTCACTCAAAATGGACCAATATCCTATTGAGTAGCCTTATGTACTAGCCTATCCTATTTTGGCTTCAAGATCTATATCTACATTTTTTTTATAAAGACAATATTATATGTGTATTTCTGGCTTGTTGGAATTACATGATGATGAAACAGATTCCCATGTTAATTCTCTAGACTGTATGCTAAAGATAAATCATAATTTCCCTTTCCATACCCAATCAAGTGCTAATGCAACAAATCAAACAGGTTTTTAATTAGGTGCGTAAAATCACAATCTGACATATATTTTGAGGTCATCTTTATTGTCTGTATTGAAGTGTTCATCCTGTGCAGGTGTGCATCCAACTTTCCCATCTCTGCTCTGTTCATTCAGAATAATCCTTCATTGTGATTATTGACATTCCAACTGCATCATCATATTTTCAGTTGTTTTGTTTCCTTATGACTGCATGAGCGTTAAAAGCTTCAATTGAAGAAGAAGACAAAAATTAACTCAAATGCTGATGTGACATTGCTAAATATAACATTGTTAGTTTACTATGTAAGAATGTGCCTTAATGCTTTTTACTACCGGTAATGATCATGAATGCCCTGCTTTTGAATGTATATTTACCCTTTTTTAGGATGCATGAAATATGACTTGCAATATTAAGGTAAAAAGGAAGACACAGAGTTCTATGATAAATAAAATGTAGGTTGTTAAAGAGTAACAACTATATTGTAACAAATACTAGCTTGCCAGTTCGATTAACATGTTTTTGTGTTTAAAAATTACGATTGTGATTAGCACCCCCCCCCCTTTTTTTTTTTCTTCATTGCCTTCAAACAAAATGTAGATATTTAAGTAAGACTGTTTGGAGTTTTCATGCTATTTTGGATCAAAATAACTTCTTTGTCCTTCTCTTTTTGTCTGCTGTATTATCTGTTTGCTATCATTTTACACACACAAATTATTTAAAATTAATATGTGCTTTTACTTTATGTTAACATTTAAATTCCAATCCTCATTAAATCCAATCCCCAAATGTAAAAGCATATTAAAAGATATTATACAAATAAACACTGTCTTGAGAGATTCTGGTTAAAAGTTTGGGCAAGAGTATACTGCATAGTATACTGTATACCATAGTTTTAACCAGTACCTCGAAAAGAAGACAGGGTATTTTTGTTTTATATCCTGCATCAAAAACAAACAAAAATTGTATTAAATTTTGTTTTAATAATATTTTTTTCATTAATTTTTTAATATTATAACATTTTAAGATTGAAATAAAACATTGAAATTGAAGAGAGAAAATTATCAAAAAAATTAACAAAGATTTTGTTAATGTTAACATTTTAACATTCTACAATTTTAATCAAATTTTAAGAATTAAAAAAAGAAATTTAACTCCCAAATAGTACACCCAAGTATTACGTCTCCCAAATAGTACTTTTTAAGAGCAACCTTAAAATGGTTGAAATATTTCTGGTCACGTGACAAGCTTTTTGATGCAGGATATAATAAAAAAATAGCTTGCATGCTAATGGTCATTTTCATCTTCCTTCAGCTATTTCTTCTACTGTCCCTATTACAGGAAGTGCAAAATGTGTGACCCTGCATCCTTCACATTATATGGTTATGCTTTGCCTAGCTCTGCTCTCCCATGTTTGTATACATCATCTACTTGTTGCCACGCCAACCAGCTTGCATCACTATTACCACCCATGCTGTGTTAGTCCTCCTACTCCTCCAGGATCTGTTGTTAACAAGGAAGGTTCTTGTTTTGATCCTGATCTTCAGAAACCTTCAGGTGCCCTAAGAAATGCAAAGGAGAGTACTCTGAAGTGGACAATACCACATACTGCGATGCAAAGTTTGGTGAGTTTTCCAGACTAGTGAAGATGAAGGCTATGTTTATGATGAAGATATAACATTAAGAAGCACTCCTCTATTGTCTTTTCATTTTACTTAACCCCTTAGCAACTAAACCGCCCGTCTGTTTTCGTTTGTTTTCAACGCAATATAGTATCCGTTCTAGGGTCTACTGTGATAATGTTATTCATGTGTAATCCTTATGATGTCTATCGTAAGATTCTGCATAGAAAAATAGTGCACGTTTCATATTGTTCAGAACAATGTCAAAATGAGAGCAATATTGCAACATCTTCCAGTGAGTAATAGGCCATCTTTACAAAATCTCTAGTTGCTAATGGGTTAATGGCCATGTTTTGGGAAGAACTTTTCTTCCAGGGATGCCATTTACCTGATTTTATTCTTATCATTATTCTATGTCAAGCTGTTACCTCTCGATAGATTTTTTTAGGGGGGGGGGGGTTCAGGATAATTGAGGAAAACCAACTGAAGTCCCTCTTTAGTGGTATGAACCCTGCAAAGAATTTGCAAAATTCTAGGGAAATGAAATTAAAGAAATTTTCACAGACTTTGATTACACAATAATCCATCCAAATTTTATACTTTACCATTTTTTATCAAACCACATTTTTTGCAGTGATAACAGGTACAGTCCGGAAGGCGCAGCGCTTTAACAATGAACTGCGCCTCACTGTTAATGTTGATGAACTCCACAAGAAGGCATACGACCTCCCTGCCATACATGCAGGACGAAGGATCTCCATCTCGCAATACTCACGATCTGGTAGCTGCAGATGTCCAAACCTGGAGGTGGGACAGACCTATTTCATCCTTGGCGACTTCAAGTCGTCTTGGCAGAAGTTAATCCTGAAAGAGTCTTCCATTGTTAAACGCTATCATTGGCACCACTCCTTCATGATCCCGCGACTGAATAAGGAATGCAGGGCTCTTACTATGGAACTTTTTGCCAAGCAATTCAGTTAGAGATAGTTCTTTTAAAAATTATATACAGATGTTGAAAGATCTGTCAAAAAATTATGAGAAGTGAGATTCATATTTGCAGGTGAAGACAATGTCATCGATTTCTATGAAATTACACATCTTGTACAAAATCAATGATTTTGTGTTATTCATAATACAAAGGTAAGAAGAGGATATTGAAAATCATAAATAATTTTGGCTGTTTTTCAATATGAAATATTTTATTTTCCATAAAATTTCAGGGATGTTGTTCTTTAGATTTTTTCAGTGAACTATTACAACACTTATAGATAAATTGTAACTTCAAAGGTACTATTAAGAAACTTGTGCACATAAAGTCTACCTCCAAATAGAAAAGAAAAGATGATGAAATTCTTAAGCAGTGTGATCATTACTATTACAGATAGATGCCCATTGATATTCTCTCTTTTCTAAGTGTATTTACAAAATCTTCTTTGATGAAAACTGCCACAGTTATCTTCTTGGTGGATGTACAGTCTACAGACTCGGAGCTAGGTTAATTATAATTCATGGTTACATCAAAAGTTAGATTGTACCTTGGAAAAACTTTTTAGTGCATTACTCTGCTCTTAAAATTGAGGAAAAAATATTCAACTTTATTCCTACTGTTACAAATTTCATTTTATTGACGCACAGGGGGGGGGGGGGGGGGGGGGTCTGATTGGTACTAGTGAGCAAATAAAAGATTCGGGACTCAGGGTAAACTTGATTAGTATTTTTCAAAAAATTGTGTTATTACCTCAGACGTGTGACAGAATGATTCGTCAACCATAAAAACTCATCATTTTGCGATATATGGGGCCCTGTCCAGGAGTTGAACCCAGGAACATGCCTATTTTTTCAACCACAAAAACTTATCATTTTATGATAGTACTTGTATATCACATAAATCGCACAAATCAGTTTAATTCTATTTTCCTTTGAAGCATATTTGTTGTTTTATGGGTACGCATTCTATTTTTTTTCCACACCTTTTTAGGGTTAGTCACTGCCTAGTAACTATCACTGCACCTGATCTGGAAGAAATTAGATTACTGAAATAGACTTTTAAATGTAATTGAATTATATAAAAATATGTTATGTAAATGAGAATAGTATCTGTAACTTATGACCCATTAGCTAGAGGAATCAGGTTTTTTGTACTAAGCAAATGAAATTGACACTATTTAGTAGGCAATGGGTTAAAGTAATAATAAGATAAAATGTAGGTCAAATGAAGTCTCATGTAGTAGTATGGAAGAAATTCTGTCTCGTATGTGGAGAAAGATTTCCTATATTTTCTTTCAGGAGGTACTTTTGCTTGATGTGAAGATCTAGCAATCCAGAATGGTATTGTTTATAACAGTGAATGATTAATGATTAATGATTAATTAGTTAATCAATTTTTGTATACCTCTACCGGTAGTTTAAAACAGTACCCACGAATGGAAAAGTTCTTGTGCTTTCAATTATATTGAAATAATTTTAGTACTTTAAAGATGTTTGTAATGTAAGAATAAAGTGTACTTAAGATTATTCTCTATTTTTATATCAGACATGAAATAAAATATATTTTTTTGATTTCTTACATTTTATATCCGAATATTGACATTTTATGTGAATCTACCATATGACCTTTCTGTCTATTCAAGTTCATTGCAAGTCAAGTTATGACGGCAGTATATGTTGAAATTTTAAGACATTGTACTAAATCAAGAATTTTAAATTGTGCAGCTGTTACGCTGTGATTTATATGGTAGTATAGCTTTGATCATTGAAGGGATTCACCTGTTTGGTGATGTAACATAAAAATAGCTCTCTATGGTTCTTTTTCGGTTAGCTTTTGCTTGTCCTGCTGTAATTAGCTTCTATTCACTACAATGATATGGTAGAATGAGATCGTACATTGAAGAAGAAAAAAGAGTTACAAATAAAGATAAATTTCTACTGATTCTGAAGAAAGAACTAATTTTAAAGGTTATAATAGCTGTAATACCAAATAAACTGTACAATAATAAAACATTATTTCAAATGTTTAATAGAAAGATATTAGATTTCCTTAAATGTATGAAAACTATATGGACTATAAAAGTTCTTCATGTTAGCTTTGTCATTATATACACCTAACATTTTATTAGGATATTAATCATCCTAGCCTACATGCACTACCAAATATATATTTTAAAATAAATATTGTATTTTTCTGATATCCAATATGATTATGGCATATTAAAAAGTATTGGCATTATCTCTAGGAAGTGTCCAAAATACAAATGTACTATTAAAATTATATCTGCAAATATGATGTCCGACTGTTACTAAAGATGTGTTGCCTTGAATCATTTGTTTGAGATAAACTGGAGCTCTGGTAAAGACTTCAAACAATTCTCACATAATTAATCAGATTAAATTAACACTAAATGTTCAAATCTACAAACAAATTATATCTATACCTATAATCAGGGGCATTGCTTGACAAGAGGGCTTGACAATATTTCCTGACAGTAATAGCTAAAACTTGTAACTAAAAAGAAAAGAATTTCATATCTATTGACAAGTTTGAAGACAGGTTCTTAGAATGCCAAACTTACTGGCAATTTCTACTCCCAAAAATGTAAAACAATATGGCTATCAAGAATACAAATCTAGTGATAAACCTACCTTCCATTCATTTTGCCGAAACTTTTCAGGATTAAGTTGAGCTATTTGTATTTAAGATCTCTCATTTATTTGTAGGTCTGAATAAAAAAATCCGGCCGGGGGATAAATATGCTGTAGGTTAGATGTGACCAAATGATTGATAAAAGTCAGTCATCTGTGTGACTGTTAATGGTGAGTGTTAAAAGTGACTATTAATTGGTGCACATGAAATCCTTGAGTGAATGTTTTTGTTGATATTGACATATTTACAGTGGGACTGATGTAAACTGGTATGATTTTATATCGATCTGCATGAGTGGCATTTTATCTTTTGTTTGGTTGCATTGGAATAACCTACATTACTTATATCATGACTGAAGAAAATTAATCAATATACATCCATTAAACCTGGACATGGATGAATATATGAATATATCACATATTGCCTGAGTACACTATTAATGTCTGTAGTATACCGGTATACCTTCACAATAAGACCCGTCCCCCCTGCACCAGTTTCTACACGGTAGAAATTGGTTAGGTACTTGAATAGGAATGAGATTGAAAATTAAGGAATAGGCCTACATCCACCCCTCTCCCTCCCCAACAACAACATGCACACACAAAAGTATGGATGATCAATTAATGTGATTAAGGAAAATATTGCAACACAATAATTTAATGCAATTACATGTATAATGAATGCAATTGTTTATTATCAGTAGATGGATCTTCCTCTAAAACTAAAAAAAAAAAGGGGGGGGGGGTGGATTGAGGTCGGTGCAATGGACGTGGCCGCGTTTAGCTACCTATGTGTAAGGTAATCGAGAACGATAACGCAGCTGTCATATTTATTTGGCGTTTAGGATGTGACACTCGATACCTGTTGACACGACAATCTCTGAACGTTAATCCAAAATTTAGTTGTAAAAATGGCTATTCAAGGTGTATTAGCAGTTACTGAGACTGTGATGTACTTTGTCGTTGGCATAACAGGACTCGTTGCAGCCATCACAGTTGGAATTTCTAGAGTAAGTGTTTCAATTCAATGTCGGCCGTCGGGATCGGGCCGGGGGCGGATCTCTCGAATTTTCGCCTTAGACCCATGCGTTTGTTTTTATGTTTGCTCATTTTGTATGCATGACCTGTCTGCAAATTCATTGAAATTTATGTGTGAGTGACGCGGTGTATGTATTATCATGGGGAGCCCTATGTCAATGACTATGTGCATGCACCTAAGTCAGCACTAGGCCTATACTTTCGTATCTATTTTTTACCTGCACACCCCCAGTATATTCTAGTACGATAATACTCTGTAAAGAGGTCTGTACTCAAAACAAAAGGAAGAAAGAAGAAAAACTCCGGCGTGGATCAACTAAATCTTCATCTAGACCCTAATTGTTCAAATAATGGTCATGATATGGCTTTGGTGTCAATTTTCTTATCATTTTTGGAGTATTTTTCCTAAAAACGAAGACAGTATAGATCTAGGCCCTAACTATAATATTCACTTTCTCACAGGTTTCACGGATGCACAATTACAATACAAATCAATACCGTACCGACGAAGGGCGCACGACTTGATAATGATATCATGACCATTATTTGAACAATTGATGAAGATTAAGATGATTTTTTTGTAGACCTATGTTTTAGTAGGGTATCTCCACGTCAGAGTTACGGGACAAAAATGGATACGAAAGTACGCTACCGCCCCTAAGTCTAAGATTTGACTCTAAATTGAACCAGAATTTCTTTTATATTCCTGTAAAGACTAAAGTGTAATAACTTAGTAATATTTTCAAATTATTCCTGATATTAATAAAGGAAATACTAGAATATCAGTGATATTCTAGTATAGCTAAGACTAAGATTCATTGTTTATTGTTTAACATGATGAATATTAAATAATAGAGAAAAAAGGGTTTTATAAGATTCATGCATTTAGGCAAAGCCTATATAGGGTCTTTCCACAGACCCTTAAGTTATAGTAGCAATACTATACCAATTACCTCGTGTACACTTGGTCATACAGCGGCAGCTTTAACACCTTGAATATAACAAGCACAACGGCTCAAGACAAATGTCATGTCACCAACATCAACTAAAAATTGGCAGATGAATTACAAGCACCAACAGGCCACATCTACATAGCATAGTACATGCAAATAAGATGTATTGATAATGAATAATGATGATGATGATGATAATTGTAGTAAAAATTAAATGATAATTATAATAATAATATTAGTGATTAATTTTTCACTTTTGCAGTAATTTTTCAACAACAAAAAAGGGCAACATCCTAAAACTCTTCGTTATGCAGATACAATGCTAAACGCTCTTTAAATTCAGTCAAATGGTGTAAGTGAGCATTTATATGGGGTATATTAATGTTAAGGATGGAATTCCATTGCAGTATACAGTGTAGGTGTGATATTTATGATTTGAGGCCTTTGAGCCTGAGGGTAATCCATACTGTTGTTAAAATATATATTATTATGATTTATAACTACATCATTTTGTGTGCATCTGTCAGAGATGTATTTTCTTACGTTCATGGCCAAATTGATAAAAATTCATCTTCTCTTACACAATTTGAACAATGTCTGTACTAATTTGCATTTGCCACAATGCCACAAACCTTTTCCAGATAACAGCAAACTGACCATAGACTTATGTACATGTAAGTGCTAGGCAGCGCACCCATAATCAGTCATGAAAACCACAAGGACAATGGTAGTATTCTTCAGCTTGGGGGAAATTATGTGTAGTTCCGTTTTTTGAAGAAAATGGTGACATATTGTACCTGTACATTGTAAAGCATTTTAGTGGCAAGAAAGACCTCTTTTTTCCTTCAATTTTAATGAAATGCAACATTAATGCCCATATTGTATCACAATGATGAATTGATAGATTTTTTATGTTTGGTTTAAAATTGTCCAGCAGTAGAGAACTGAAATAGAAGTCCAAAAAATATTACCAAAATTAGTTTGGAGCCTACCAAAGTCCCAAGCTATATATCTTTTAACTTTTAACTTTAAATTTTGATTTTTCATTTGCTGCAGGATGCCTTCAGTAATCAGTGCATCCTCTACAGTGAAATCAAATGGTGTAACGACACAGCTATGGGTTTCACAGATCTGGGAAGCAACACAGCTTGTTCATTTGCAGTTGGCATTGAAGTTATTGCTTCTCTGTATGCCATTGTGTTTGGTATCTACTACGCTCTCATCTTAGTCGGCAAGATTGAAGGAATGTGAGTAACTTTTCTTTCCTTAATACCTTCATACATACTGTAAGAAGCTACATACACATATATAAATGATGTTCAGGGTAACATTTTATTTTGTCCACATGTTAAACATCATAAACTCATTTAGAAGTTAGCGTCTTCATCATTTCATGTAATGAGAATTGATAGATTTTTTTTTAATGTATGGCCATATGTGAGCAGATTCTAAATCTATACAGTTACTTTACAGTACATATCTTTGAGTTAATGTATGAACTGTGTTTAGGTTTAGTATTTTTACTTTATATGACTTCACCTGTACGTCACAAACCTTTAGATAGACAAAAAACTATACCGTATACATTTGTTTACATGTAGGCCTGCAAGTAGTCCTATTTCCTACACATGTTAGATAATTGATTCTTTGAAAACATGTAATATACTTCACTGATTTCAATCAGTTCAAATCTCATCAAGACCACTGCTTCAGATGTAAACAAAGACTGTCACACCCCTAGATGATATGTTGACAGTTGGTATTAGATCTTGTTGGACTTATCTCTGGTAGCATGTTTATTTAAATGATAACACTCTTTACTGGATAAATCTAGGTCTACTTGTGTTCTTGGTGCATTTTGATTGGAAGATATAAATAGTTGATATACAGTAAATATATGATATGATATATAATTAACACAGTTATCAAAGTAAATGCTTCTTTTTTGTGTGTCTCCTTCCATGTCTTTTCCACAATTGTTTCATTTCTTAAACTGCTAATTTTCATTGTGAGGATTTTATCCTCCATTTAAATGCAATTTCGATTTACTTTGGATTCTCACTTACAAAATTTTTAAAGAGGAAATTTTACATCTCGTTATAAAAATTCAACTCTTGTAACGTAAAATAAGCCTGGTAGTTACTAGTAAGTGGTATTGGTTATGTTATTAACTGCTACACATGTTATGTGTATATAGACGGCCAGGTGAGTGACTTTAATAGATGTAAAGTCAAAAAGCCATGCTTGTGCGAGTGGTATGAACATTGTGAGGGGATTTCCCTATTAATCTGTGGGAAGGCCATACCTTGATAATCCTCTAATAGTCAATGTTCTGTTTGAAATAGTTATTTCCATCCAATATCCTTCAAATTATATCGAACAAAGTTGTAGATATTATCATCTTCAATGTTGTCTAAAGATATATATATATATATTTCATTCATTATTTTGTTGAAATGTCCATCAAAATCAAATTATTCCAAAGACAATTGTAGATGCGTATTATTTCCACTTCTTGAGTTGTTGGTGTGCTTTATACAATCTGTTTTTCTTTCTGGTACTAAAATCTTTATCCATCATTCTCTTTATCCAGCAAATACCTGACAATTCCCAGCATTATCTTCAATGTGGCTTTCACATTAGTCCTTTTTGTGGAATCTTGCATAGTCAGTGTTGGTTTTAAACAGTTCTGTGATGGTCTTACTTCAGGTCCCCATGTAAAGGAGTAAGTATCTTTGATTGTGTACTGTCTACCACTGACACCTCAAATATTGAGGAGACTTGGTTTTAACACTCTATTTATACAAATTTATTTGATCTTCTTTCTATTTTTTCCAGCCCCATATCTAGATTACAAGTTTGTAAAATAGAATTACACCTTGTTCAGTATAAAGAGTTTCAATTCCATCAAGCTTGATAACAATTTCAACAGAAAATTGCATTAACTAAATTTAGTTTGATTATGATATACCAGGTACATGTGTGTCTTGGGCTCTTGGCAGATTAATCAGTGAAGGCAAAATTCTGACACATTTGCCATGTTCCATTTTCTTTTGATACACCATTCCATTGTATGCAAATACTTGAAATACAGACATCAAATATTAGTCATCAAATTACAATTTCAATTTGAGGGAAATACTTACAAAGCACTGAATAAACACCTGTATAGAAATAAGGCAGTCCATTACAATATAGTGCTGTATGTTACCGTTTAAAGAGACTGTATGTGTTGAAAATATATTGAGTACAATCAATTGATAATTTATTTATTCTCAAGGAAATTGAACATACTTTGTAAGGTGATATGATCTATAGTGAGTACCTGTCCATGGTCGAATTTCACATGACTAGCATTTCAATTTTTCAATATTGTATTTTTTATTTGATGTTTAAAAAAAAAAAATCTGCCCAAGCAACAATATAATGGAAAAATGCTATTTTTAAAATTAAATTCAGGTATCTAGGTTGCAATATTTCCTACGTGTACATGTACATGTACACCAGTAGTACATGATAATATTGTCTACATCGTGTTAATAATAAAGGTTTGTTAACATATTTATTTGTTCAACTTCAGTTGTTCAAAAGGCTCCAAAGTTTCCAACTGGAATATAGCTGGAGCCTGTATAGATAAAGGCTATGTCTTCATGCCACATGATACCTACAATGGAGATCTGTACTTTGGATTCTATACAACCGGTCAGGTGAGTCCTCTCATCTTCTATTTTGGTCCATGTTTGAGATATGGGAAGTTGTGTGGTTCATTGTTTGCAAACTGGTTCTGTAACCACCAAATGTTATGATTGTGGTTTCCATAACAGTTGTATGGCACAGGCTCCTGCAACAATTGCTCTGTGGTCAATACCCAACAAAAATTAAATCTCTCATTTCAACCATCCACTCTACTTAACCCCAACCCTAACCCCAACCCTAACCCCAACCCTAACCAAAAACCCAATTACAACCCTAACCCTAACTCTATACTTTTGAAAAAAATAAAGCCTGGGGTAATTGTTGCCGGTGCACATGTCGGATCACCCCTATAACACCATAAATCATTATTCCATAGTACATACAGTGGCATGTGCTGTGCTTATCTCACAATGATTACATGTACCATACATATATATTGTGTGTGAATGGCTGAAACTTCATGCTAAAGCTTGTTGCAGTTATAAGTCTAGACCCAATTTTTTAAGATAAGATTTTTTTAAATAAAGAAAAACATACTTTTCATCTATATTTTTATTACAGGGTTATTACTGATAGCCAAGAATTTTTATTAAACATAAAAAAAAACATATTTTTAAGCATTTTGATTGAAGACTATGCCTCAGATTTTGAAAAGTGATTTTATCAGTTTAAAACAGTTTAAAATTCAGTTTATGTTCATATTGTTATACATGAAACAATTTTTGAAAGAAAACACGTTTTGTAGTATTTATAATATACACAAATATGTTCATGTAAGGCTTTGTATGAAGGTTTTGAAACTGGTGCTTAAAAAATTGCTAGAATACAAAGTGTGTATAAATTGATCTTGAACGCATGTAAAGACATCCACACTATGCTAGATACAAATAATGTGTCTCATACTTCCTATATAGGATCCTAGCCATTGCATTACAATGAAAATATTATCTTTGAGTTTTTTTTAATTTTTTTTTTAGTAATGTCTTTTCAATCAGTACATGTCAATTGTAGAATTTGATTGAGGAACTAATCTGTACATGTACAACATGTAGGTTTAAAATGTACCATACATTTATGATATAACCTTTATGGCCCATCATTGCATCAACAAATATAACACTCTGAGACACCACCTCTCATTTATGGTTAAAAATTTCGGAAGCACTTTGAGAGTGCTTTTAGATGTTTTATTTTGATATGATATGTGCAGTAGATACATAAACAAAATTCTGTATTATGAGCCAAAAGCAGAGGTTAATAAAGGGCAAAAGAGAACTAACCATAACTAACCTCTCATTTTCAACATTTTAAAATATTTATTGTTAAATAAGTTAGTGTTAGTCTTTCTTTCTTTTTTTTCTTCAATTTTTAATAACAAATTCATGAAAATAAACATCTCTTACTTGTCATCTACATAGTCACCCTAATTTATGCAAGAAATATGAAAAGCACATTAATTCTCCATTGCATATTCATTAGCCTGTACCATAACTATCAAAAAGTGAAAATGAATTATATAAATTCCATGTTTTTAGATTAGCTTAAGTTCTTAGAATACTAGCAGGGTGATAAATGACTTTTTACATTTTCTAATCACTATTGATTAATAGTTGGGAGGATGTTAAGTGGTACATTATCAGGCTATCTGTATTTAAATAAGGATAATTCTTGGCCAATATATACCCTAAGGCATTCAAATAATATTCAAGAAGATTTCAGATTAATACATTTTGTAGATTTGCCTTTTAATAGGTTATTTCCTTGTTATGTGCTCTCTACACGTATTGTCCACCAGGATGCTGCAAGTTAATATGTTGCGGGTAGTGGTTCAAAATTATCACATCTGTGAAAGACAATTTTCATTACTTTATACATGTGTAGATATTAGTCTAATCTTAGTCAATGTTCTTATATTAAATAGTCATGTAGTGACTGCCTTTTAATTATTACATGTATCATTAATGTCTTGCTTGCCTTCCATTGTGTCTTCTGATGTTAATTTCTAGAATGAAAAGAGCTAACATTAAATGTAAAAATGCCTTTTAATATGCTAATTAGTCTTAAACATAGTCATAAGTAGTATTCACAAAGCATACTTTGTATTCTCCATAGGCCTAATTCTCTATAGTATTAAATTGGGATGCATGTACATGTACATCAGTAATGTACCATACGTATACATTTTTTTACCTCAAATTTCTGATCAGAGATTTCAGTCTTCAATTATAAATTATAATTTGCGTTTACGAGTAATAGAAGTTGATATAGGTCTAAGCCTTCGATTGAAATACTCAGAGGTTATGACTTATGGTTAAATTTATATTAATAGAATATTTAATTTCAATGATTTTACAGCATCTTTGTAATTGCTTTTAGGGTGCATCCTGGTTTTCATTCCTCTTTTGGATGGTTATTGCTCTTATGAGTATTTTCCGCCGCTTCCGGGACAAAGACCCCGTAGCCGTGGGGAGTACAGAAGAACGCAAACCCATGCTGACATAAAAACTATTAAAAGTAGGTTATGCTGATCAGAGACACCCCTTTGCTGCACGTTGCCTGCAAAGAATGCATGTGCTAACAACTTCAACATGTACTGAGGTAGCTCCTAACATCACCTGACTGTACCCTAACCCAACACAACCAAATGCTAATAAATAAATGTAAACCACACTTTGTAAGCACCCCTGACACTGAATGGCCTGTGGCGTAGTTGCTTGGCGGGAATATGGTAAAGAATATTTTGTAATGTTTTCCTCAATGTACAGCCAGGATATAGGCATGTTTATTCAATTGATCCTAAAATGTATGTTTGGGGGCAAACCCCAAGACTCAATGATGCTTGATTTTGCTTTCATAGATATTTCCTACTTCTGGACTGTTTCTTTGTATTTTAATGTATACTGTAGATGTAAATGTTGATTGGTAAGTTCCTGTTGGTGCTGTCTATAGAAAATGTAATATTATTAGTCCTTGGTTTCTTCCCACATTGTTTGTACATATGTACATGTATGTGTACCTGTATACAAGTCAAGTGTAACTAATATTTTGAAGGTTTGAGAATGTAGTCTAAGTAGTTTGTGTTTTTTTCCCCTCAATTATCATCGGAACACATTTAATTAGTATCACAGCTTTTTAATAGCATTAATGCAATTTTTTGTTGCATCCATTATGATATTGATCATTAAAACATTTCATTTCAGCATCATCACGATCATTACATGTATTCCTATGATAATTCTCATTACCTTGACTTGATTATCTATCACAACAAGCAAGTATTTGTAAGAGCAGTACTTTTATGTTTACACATACCGATACATATACTATCTTATTATTTTACATTTGTGTGTATTTTACTATCCATCATTGTAGTTGTTATGGAAATTTACAATATCATTACCGGTAGTCTTTCCTTGCCGTAATCTGAGTATGCATATCATGAATGATTAATGACATCTATTTATGTATTATGATAGTCATTAATCATCAAACTCAAGTTTTGGTCTTTTGTGTTGTGAAACTTGCTACCCTTTAATTGGATAAACATCTGTGTACCTTTGCTTGTAGCACAAAGCCTTGAGGCTTTTGTGAAGAACACATCTGAAACCAATTAAATGCAATTTTATTTCTTGAAAATTGCTTCCAGTTTGCAAATGATGTTTTCATGTTTTTTTGTAATCAAATACTTGAAATTATATATGTAGATTGTGTAGGCAAGACTTTCCAAATTTGTCACTGAGTTTTAAAAAATATCATTGAAGCTATAGATATCATTTTTCTTGATCACATAATCTACATTCTGTTTACTTTAATATTGTTTGATATTTATTTCTTCTTCAATGATAATCTACTGACCCATACACTATTATGAAATAAACCTGTACAGCAATACATGCACAGGTAAAGTGTATCATATTGCAATCCACTCATCCACATTGAAATGCAACAACTAATATTTTTGTTGCAAAACTTGCAATTTTCATCATACTTGCAATGGATATATCTATTGAGATTTTAACAAACATCATTGGTAAAAATGCTTTTTCATTCTATTTCTTGAACCACTACTAATTTAAATCTTCCTTTCATGAATAAGCATCTACTTTTCAACCGGTCCAAACCTTTTTCTATACATTGATGTGATTCAGCTATATTTGACCATTCTTTAAAGCAACCCTATCCAAAAAGAAGGTGAAGTACTTGTTCATGCAACAATGTAATATGCATTTGCACGGGGCAATTTAGCACCATGGTTGGAGAGTAAATTACATTCCTTCTGTTTGTCATCAATTATGCATTTCAGAATGGGAAAACCTTGTTCTACATGTACTCATTAGTTCCATGCCTATTGCCCGGGAGCTATAATAAGCCAAGTGCTGTATGCTGTCTCATTATGGATGTGAAGAAGAAAGGGTTTGCTGGGTGAATTTTCATGACGCCAGCATAAATGTACTGTAGAATCATCTGAAATGTGTCCTTGACATTATTTTTGGTGAAATCAAGTGGATATTATGGTTTTCTGAAAAGCATGTTTAAGTTCAGTAATCAAGTAGAATTTTGTTAGATAAACAATTAAAAAAGGTATTTTTTTTATTTTTTTTTTTATTAGGAAAATATAGGACTTGCATTTCAGCACAAAATGTTCACTGATCTAAATTCTTGCTCTCTGTATAAAACTACAATGGCAATTATAAAATGTAAGCATTGATTTCTTATTTGTTCAGATAGGTATAATCCCCTTGTCATTTGTTTATATTAAGTAAATATGAATACTTTTAAATGTTTACTTTACAACTCAGTTTTTATTTCTGCTTTATATGATTCTTCTATGGCCTACTAATTTTGTTCAAATGCACTGCATACGTGTAGGCCACATACTTCTTTACCAATTCTTGATTGCTTTACAATGCTTTTAATTGTTGTTTCTTCGCCATGTGCTTATTCTTCAGATTAATTTCTCCAGATGCAATACGCAGGGTAAATACTTTTATCTTTTACTGAGAATGAATACCAGTAGATGATTGTATGACTGTGTTTACACTTGACCCTTTTTATTTCTTCTCTTGTTTGTTGTTTAGAGCGCATCTTGGTTCTCTGTTCTCTTCTGGTTGATCATCTCAGTCATCTCCATCATCAGACGTGTCAAAGACAAACCAAGTCTGGATATCAACTCCGACAAATCACCCATCACGTCCAACGTCATCTAAAAGCTAATACCCATCACATTGTCTAAATCTTTTTGAAATCCTGATCTGTCATCCAGTATATCCAAGACAACCCTCCCTTGATCCTAACTCTGATGAAGATCTCAATACACCGATCAGCATCATCTAAACCGCACCCCCCATCGTCGTACCTATCGCTGCACCCATCACATCTTGTGAAGCTCAGAGTGAAAGATAGATCTGTCATCCAGTGTATCCGAGACAACCCTCCCTTGATCCTAACTCTGATGAAGATCTCATTACACGGATCAGCGTCATCTAAACCGTACCCCCCCCCCCCCATCGTCGTACCCATCGCTGCACCCATCACATCTTGTGAAGCTCAGAGTGAAAGATAGATCTGTCATCCAGTGTATCCGAGACAACCCTCCCTTGATCCTAACTCTGATGAAGATCTCAATACACGGATCAGCGTCATCTAAACCGTACCCCCCCCCCCCCCCATCGTCGTACCCATCGCTGCACCCTTCACATACTGTGAAGCTCAGAGTGAAAGATTGAAACTGATTTCCTCTTTGAAGTCCTGATCTGGTTGACTATATCACACCATTATATCATCTGGCGTTTCCGAGATAAACCCAGCCTGAATCCCACCTATGTAATGACAAAGCAACCATTACACCCAATGCTGTTATGTTAGACCTTGTCCGGCATACAAACCATAAGCTGATGGTCAGAGCTAAGAAAAAGACATGACTTTGTGTATATTCACATCCATGATTGATGGAAGATGTGTATTACCAACTCCCCCAAAGTACTCATTTTGTTTTCATGTTCTTGATTGGATGTTTAAAGTCTAATTTTTGTATTGCTTGCCTAAAATACCATTATGTCATGGTATAAACTGAATAATGTATTGTTTGTGAAAATGGTAAAGACCATTAAGTTTACTTTTCTTGAATGTCCCAAATTATTTTTCTCTCCATAGCGATGCATTGATGTGAAAATTCATTGAGCATTATAAAGTTTAGTATTTCAAGCAGAAATGAATACTGTTCAGAAGTTCAAAAATCAAATAATGTGAATTTAAAACTGAATGCATCAATTACCAACTGCTAGCTTTTAAGATAACTGTAAACAGAAAACTATATCCCTTTAAGTTTCTATTTAATTTAGATATAAAGAAATTATTGTACAAAAGGTTTAGAAACATTGTAGCTATCAGTAGTATTTTTTTTAAATCTAGTGTACTAAATACTAACCAAAGATAAATCTGGCAGATACGTATGCCAATTTGCATGGGAAAATGGCATGTAATTATTTTGTAAAAATCTGTGTTGTAATCAACACAAAGGGATTCTGCACAAGTCCTTTAATACAGGGATTTTGTAACATTGCTGTAAAAAACAATAAAAAACCAAAATGTCTTGGGAGATGAATTATGTGAATTTAAAAAAAAAGAGAAATACTAATGGTGAGTAAAAGAGAAAAATCCCATCAATATGTCAGGATATGCATGCACAACATTGTGAGGTTCGTTGTGGCAATCTGGTCGTGGTTGCATTAAAGGTATTACAAAGTTTTGGTATGGGGTCATGAATTTAGTTCAAATTAACATATTGGAAGCATATATTCTTTCCTACAATATTCATTGATCGTTGTCGCGGTTGAAATCGAGTCTAAAGTTATGAAATTATAAATAATAAACTCTTTATGTTGTATAGCTCCCTCTCAAGGTCAAGATATTAATTTAGCTATGAAACAATGTTTCTTGACTAAAATCGACCGATTAGCTATTCCCGTTTGAAAATTATATATCACAACTACATATTCTGAGATTTTCATGGTCGCAGCTACCATTGTACGGCAATAGACGCTATTTGAAATTTATCAAAATTTACCGGGAGCACCGGTAAATGTTTATATTCAATTTTTCTCGAAAACAGAAGTGTTTTAGGGGCTAATTTTTTTAGTGCTTATTATACATCCACAGGGGAATCCAAATATATCAAAATTGTAAAGATTCACTATCCACCCAATTTTCAAAATTTCCCAAAACTTTGTATTACCTTTAAACAGGTCTTCATAGATTCATACGGAGATGAATGTATCTTGATATAAAAATCCAAACCTGCAACATCTCTTTATACTTGAAGCGTTTGTTCAGTACAACAAATGAAATCAGTTTGTAAAAAGGGAAGAAGTTCTCAAAGTAATGTCACTTGATACTTGAAATGCTAGTACAGGAGATCTTGTTCCTGTAAGAAGAATCCTAGACGGTTCCTTATGAGAATGATCTAGATTGCCATTTGGTACAATGCCAATTCATTTTACTTGTATTGTTTTGTCTACATACCTCTGCACCTTGTTTTTTCTACTCTCCTTGGAGTCTAATGATAATTTAATCTAATTATGAGAACTTTTCCCACTTGGCATTCATCAAATATCTGAGTTTTTTTTAATTTCCTCTCTAATTAATATCTACTTAATGTAAAATAAATTGATTGTTTTAAAAGAAGAAAAGAAAGATGCAAGCAAGGACCACAGGTTGTTTTGCTGCATAAGCTGTGTAATTTTTGCCTCCTGCCTGCAAGAAGGCTGTAAAAATATGTATTGTCAATTGCAGTATGGCCTTCTTTTGGTCAGCTGACTATATACAGATCAGATGTGGTGTAGACAACACATTATAGGGATTTTTAGATTTGCATACAAAAAAGATGTCGAAACAGTGGACTGCTACTTGTGGCGTCCTTCTGAAGTCCCTAATGGTAGCCCATTAGGGGATAGACACTAGACTAATTGATGAATTGACATTAGACCAAATGGCATAACAACTTGATAGTATTAAAGTTGAATTAAAGCACAATAAACAACAAAATCCATTGCATGAATTGGTGTGTTTTGTATTGCTATACAAACTGCAATAATGGAAAAGAAGTGCTTGTGAATATAAAGCTTTTGCATAAGACTTCAAAGGATGTATGTGTACATATATACATGTTATTGTTAATGGTGCACTCTCAATTCACTATAAAGCATAGCTAAATTTTAGAACAAAAAACTCATGTTGGTTAAATTTATATGAAACAGTGAAAGGAAAGAGTCTTGGTGGCAAGGTAAAAATTACAATACAGACATTGCATTAATACTTATTCTGTAGCTTTGTATAATCCACTGATGTTATACATGTAAGTATCATTGTGAATTAATTTCCTTTTTTTTTTTAGGTGGGGGCAAAGAGTATACTTGCCTTACTTCACTGATTGCCTTTGTCACACATTCATTTATCTGCTGTTTTAAATTAATGTTTGATTTTTATAATAAGATGTATATTGCATCCATTTCCCTCTGTAAACATTGAATAGTTATTATGAAAACACACTGGAAACTTGACACTCATAAATTTTCTAAGTGCAGTGCTTTGTACTACTGGTAAGCACATTTGTGTTACTTTTAAAAATTCTCCTCTCATGCATTATATCAATTTGAAAATACAGGAATGTTGCTAGTGTTGGGGTGAATTTTTAAGTACAATTATAGGCGTACTTACATCATAATGCCATTCCTATTTGCGCTTTCAAAGTAAATACCGGTAGTGCAAAGTGTTCTTTGTGGTGTCTTCTATTTTGTCTGGATAAGTGTATTTTGCAAATGTATTGCATTTATGATCTTTCCTCTAGGTCTGTATTAAATCAAGAGCAAATGAAACAATTACAAAGATTAAGATGGGCTGTGGTAACTCCTTGGAAAGATTTAGTGAGCTTTGTCACTGCATAAAAAGAAGATAAGTAAACAGCAATATTTTGAAGCTGAAAATCATCTGAATACAATAGAAAAGCCCCCCCCCCCCCCCCAAAAAAAAAAAAAAAAAAAACTGAATATGAATTGATCTTTGATAGCCCTTCTAACAAGGTTCATTTTAGCCATTCAAACAAAGAAAAGAAAATTGCAATTAAACCAGATTAAAATAAAATATTGAACATAGTATTTACTCAAATAATGCATTTTAATGTGAATTTATGATTGAAATCAGTGATTCAAACCAGTAAAAAAAAATTCCATGCCATCCCTGCCTCTCCATAATGTGCGATGAAAATATGAAATATGAATACAAGTTTTTTTTGTATTCAAGTTATGCATGTATTGATATACCTTTGCTACTTAATGAATGTTTTATGCAGTATTTACTATATTCATAAATTTGAAATTTACTTTTGTTAGGGAAGGTAGTATGAATTCCATGAAATCAGAGCTAGGTACTTCACTACAATAAGGGAGTTTACAGATAGCACATGGTACAAATGACCCCAAATATCCACAGATCTTTTACACATGGAGAAGTTCCACTTTGAGCATATTAGAATAATAACTGCCAAAGTCCTAGATGTGCTTCATGAATACCTTTTGTTTGCCCTCTTGAAAAGAATACTTCCACCTGGGTATCATAGAATGTACCGTTGCTGCCTAAATGAATAATATTACATAACTTTCATGAGCGCATATCCAGTATTCATCTCTGTGGGTTTTACCTTTTTGGTATAAATGACCTTTATCTGCCCATGCGCAGATTGTATCTGTAAACTCCCGTATTGACTATGACTGATACAAAGTTTTGTAGAAGTTGATCTGGCTTGCTTGAAGGCTGTATTAGAATGAAGCTTCATGAGCTGATCTAATATTAAATACTGAATGCCCATTTCTTCACATACAATCTTTCATGTGTGTTGTAATCAATGAACATTGTGAATTATTTGAATGCTTTGTTTTTTTGTATTTATTTAGATTATAGTTCGTAATTTACGACATGTATATACCTTATATGACCATTATGAAATTTGTCATCTCAGAAAATATATATATGTCACCTGTCGTTATGAATAGATTTATCTTGTGTGTTCATTCGTGTATGTTCATATCATTGACTTGTTCATTTAGTCAAGATATTGATGACCACTGGTAATTACGGAAGGAGGGGGGGGGGGGGGGGTAAATATCAAACCACACTGAATTCCTGACAGTGACTAACGGAACATTTTATATCTGAAAATGTTGACTTTACAGAGTATAGTACATGATTGTTTGTGGAACTTGTGTGTTGTGAAGAAAAAAAAATGAAGGGTAGAAGCAATTCTGAATCCATATTTGAATTTAATCTTAGCTGGGGTATTACATGTAGGAGTGATGAGATAATGATTTTTGGTTTCATATTTATTAAATACTGTATTAAACTGTATTAAATTAGTGTCAATGTATAATTTATAATTAGAAAAAAATTATAAAGATATCTTTGAACTCTGTTCTAGTATCTTTTATCTCTGTAATAACTATTTTTTTTCCTGATGGATATACTGTATATTGAGTGAAATAGAATTTCACTTGCAATATTTGTTGTCATGTAAAATAAAAGAGATAAAAAGCAGATGTGCAGCACAAAAATAGCAAGTGCGGTCATGGGGACTTCACTTACATCGTGCATGCAGAGTATCAAAAGGATCACATTTTATATTTGTTTTATTTGCGCAATCTGATTGCACCTATGTTATATTTTACACAATATTAAACCCGATGAAAATGTAGGCTATCATTCTTATTTTGTGATTTGAATGGAATGTAATTATGGTAGGTTCAAATAAAAGAGGTTAAGATCACATGAAAAAATTATACATTGTAATATTAACTGTGAATGAAAAAACAATGATGTATTTAATTCTTTAAAAATGTATTGATAAGTGGCACATTAAAACAAATAAGTTCTGCAAACTTTAATATTTTCATGTATTATGCTAGAAATGAATGCAAAGTCCGATAGAAAATTGTAAGGAACATATACATGTGCATAAATCTTCTGTCTTTTTTTTTCTGCCAGTGCTGTAATTCATTTGTACATGTATAAAGGATTACATGTAGATTTGATGTATGGTTCTAGTATATGTTTTGTAAGGCTATATTTTTGATACTTGCTTTCAATCTCATCATTAGTGTACTCCTGAGTAGAATATATTAAAAGGAAGCGTTTAAAAGTTATTCTTTTGTATGGCATTGATATATTTGTATCGTGGTGTCTCCACAGTTTGACCTATTTTTTTTTTCATTGGGTTACTATCAAAATATTGATGATCAGGGCATATCAAAATTGTAACATATTGGGGTGAGATAAATTGTGTACTTTCGTTGAAAACATCATCATAATTACATGTTCACTCATTATCAATGTAAATGGAACTCTGAACCATTAAGGAAATTAGGAGGGTTTTCTTTAAATGTTTTTGTTAATCTTTCTTTCTTCTGTTGTTATGCAGCTTCACTTTTTGTGGGCAATATATATCTTGGTAAATCAAACATACCGGTATATTTTTATAAAGCAATACACCAATAGACTGGTTTACTATTCAAATCTATGGATTTTTTTTCCCTATGGTTAAAGTGATATGTTATTCCATTAAACAATCTGTAACCATTACTTAGTAACCTTAGTATAAAAAGAATGCATATAATATGAATTTGTTAGTAAACCAACCAGTCTATTGCACTAAACCATCGTTTTACCCCAAACCATCATTTTACACGTACAGTGTAGCTGTGTTTCCTGTGACCCAACACTTCCTCCCACAACAATTGCTCCAGGGACAATTGCTTTAAGCTAGAGATAAAATACATGTATCTGGCCAGATTCTGGACTAGGTTGAGAGTTGCAATTGAATTTGGTGGGGGGTTGGGGGGGGGGGGGAGTTTAGCTTGGGTAGAGTGTTTGATCAAGGTTTGAAGTTACACATTTAGTTAGCGTAGGATGTATCATGTTGACCATGGAGCGATTGTTGTCTGGCCAGAACAAGTGTGTTTAAAGGTAGTACAAAGTTTTGGGAAATTTTCTTTACAATTTTGATACATTTGGATGGTCATGTGGATGTATTATAAGCACTAGAAACTTTAGCCCCTAAATCACTTCTGCTTTCGAGAAAAATTGAATATAAAAGTAAATATTGATGATAAGCCTATAGCTTAATTAATATCTTGACCTTGAGAGGGAGCTACATATTATTTACAATTTCATAACTTTAGACTCGATTTCAACCGCAACAATGATCATTGAATATTGCAGGACCGCATATGCTTGCAATATGTTCATTTGAACCAAATTCATGACCTCCCTCATCTCAAAGGAACACCTTTACACACTCGCCTTGCTACTATTTCACATTTCAATGCACAACTTTAAAACATACATCTACTCAGTATCTTTGTCATGTACATGTTACAAGAACCGGTTTATTCAAGATCATACTAGGGATGACAGTCACATAGCATCCTTTACAATGTTATCAACACAGAAAGGATTTGTTAATTCAGAGTGATGCTATCAATTGTCGCTTGTATGGAGTTTCCTTTTAAATATTTTGTCACGTGAAGAGTGTATAAAAAGACACAAATTCACAAAAATGACCTCATAATAAAATACACAATTCTTATCAACACAAAATGTTTCTAGAAATACCAGATTACAATTCTCCATAGTTTTTTTTTCCACATGCATTCATGTTTTACAAAGCTTATTTTCTTTCCCCGAAAAATCAAATATACAAAACACTATTGGCTCGTTTTCTAAATACATAGCTACATGGTAATACTTTCCAATCACTAGAAAAATTAATATTTACAAATTAACAGAGAAACATTCACATCTTGGATACAAAAAGAAGAGATGTTTATTTACATATGCTGATTCATTATTAGATCCTGACAATGTTTAGGATGAAAACACATACCAGACGGTTTTATAAAATAAAAAAGCCCCTCGTGAGAAAAGAAATGATTACATTTTTTGACTAATTCGTTCTCATCTTGGACATCAAAGGGTTGGCATTTTCAAAAGCATTACATGGACAACTGCAATGATCTATTTTGAGTTCACCTATCCACCTAAAATGAATTTTCAACATGAACAAACAATAGCAAAAAATTAATTATTATGCAAAAAGTACACTGTACATCAATGTGACCATCAGCAAATGAAATCATTGGGGCAAAAATAATCAATATTTTGGCACATGAATATTTGATGTATTGCCACTAAATACATAGTTGCTCATTTTATTTGTGGCTTTTTGTTTACCAGTAAGTAACCCTTTCAGATTTTCAGTGAATAAATACTTGCTAAATTTTGTTAAGCAAACTAAGAAGAATTTGATTTCGTTGTTTTGGGTTTCCTCCGAATCATTGTTTTTTTATATATATTATATTTAGTCATCATTTTGAAACAAATCTTATTGAGATAAACATCATTTGAAACTCATTTAAAAATTCTATACATTCCATATTGATGAAGAAGAAAAAAATCATCTTTCATTCATATCAATGGATATTTTCCGAAATCAAATAATTATATTTTATCACAAGTGAACATGTATCAAAACAACTATAATACAAGATTATCAATACAAGATGGTATTGCTACAAAATAAAAATGAAAGTCACTAGAAAAAGAAATAAATAAAAAAGTTAACCCCCAAAAAAGAATCAGCACAATTTGGCTCCAGTTGCATCTCAAAATCACATAACACACTATACATAATAACGTATATACAAACACACTTACAAAATTATGTCATTGGATTTCCTAGAGCCAATTTTTGTTACACCTTCAATAAGTTTACTCAGTGTTTGATCATTTCAAAACATCTTTAAAGAGAAATTCTATGTTTCAATTATATTTGTGATGTAAAGTACTATTAATTGCAATACTTTAATTCTGATTTGTGTTATCTGTGTATTTTCACTGAATGATTATTAAACAGAACCTTTTTTTTTTTAAAGAGGCCCTAGCAAGATTTCTCTGAACGGTTTCTAAAAGCTATATTAACAACATTACAATGTACATTAAAACAGCTCACCTTCATAATTTTCTGCACATATAAGTCATTAATTAGACTACTTGTTTAGCACAAGGCTAATCTGACAAAAGGTCCATATTATTCATATATTATCCTCTAAATGTCTCCCAAATTTAGGATCAATTAATTAGTTTAATTGATCAAGATAACAGGCAACCCTTTAGAGCCAGCTACAGCATATTGCCATTTTAATCTTGAAAATCTTCCTAATGCTTACCATACAACTACTATAATATACAGTAGAACTTGGTTATACTTGATATTCATTACAAACAGGTAATTTTGCCCTGATAAAATGAGGTTTCAGCAAACAAGGTAATTTTCTGGGTCTCTATGAGTAATATGCTGTAACAGGATTCCACTGTGTCTGTTCTACATGTTCAGTGACAAACTAGTATTAGAAGTGGCCTACTTTAAAGAGAAATATTACCATTCCTTAAACCCCAGTCACACAAATGACACCAACCCCAGACCTAACAGACCAAACAAAAAATAACACTACCCCTGGATGAGCAAGCATCAGTCAGTGTAGAGTCTGTTCGCCAGTGCGCTGAGGTATTACTGTTAACCAGGTGGATAGTCTAGACGTCATCAATGACAATGGGATCTGCAGAAGGTTTGACTGGGGATGGGGATGCAACCGGCTGTGGTGGGACGACTCCAGGGTTTGAGGGTCTAACAGCCATGGTCCAGGGATGGAAGGCCAGGCGATAGTGTGCTTGTTGTTAACCAGGCGGATAGTCTAGTCGTCATCAATGACGATGGGATCCGCAGGAGGTTTGACCGTGGATGGGGATCCAACTGGCTGTGATGGGACGACTCCTGGGTTGAGTGGTCTAACAGCCATGGTCCAGGGACGGCGGGCCAGGCGACGCTGCGCCTGCACACTAAGCTGTTTCCTAAGCTTTCTGCTTGGAATAAGAAGCAAATTAGAAATCTCAAGATTAGACACCTGTCACATGAGTTTGGAATGGTTCACAGATTGACAGGTGAATTCTTAGATCTTGTCGATCTTAAATCCAATGGTAACAAAATAAATATTTTTCATAAAAGCAGTTCAATGCTTAGTATCATCAGAATCTAAATTCCCTAAAGAGACAGCACAAAACTACTTCTGCATGACTCATTCAATACTGGGAGACAACAATGATGAAAAGGCGTCTGCCTCAACAGCAGAGACAGCTGAAATCTTGCCTAGTAACAACGACCAACGGACAAAATATTCATCTACCTAAACTAACATTTAAACTTCTACAACTCATCAAACCCTATTCAACATTCAAATGAAATAGAGAAACAAGAGTATAAAGAGAGTTTTGCCCCATGAGAGATACATCCATACTACTCATTTCTTGTCCAACAATTCTTAATAAATTTAGTGACAGATTGTTCAAGTTTCTCACCTGGTATTACTGTCTGCATGGAAGAAGACATCGTCAGGAGCATCAAGCCAACTAATCGGACGCTTCCTCCGAGATAGAGGATCCCCCTGTCAAACAAAACACAAACCTTCATTAACGGGAAGAGCATGTCACAATCCACATATTCCACGACACATTTTTTTCACTGCTCCTAACTACAATTTAAGAACTTATATGACATGAAAGGAAGTTAGTGGGTGAAGTTAGGGAAAGTTGTGTATTTAGAATACAATACATGAAATTTGTCTATTGACTATTCCAAGAATTTGTGTTAGTATAAACAAAGAAAAATTTAAACTAACCTGACCCACTTCTCTCAGCTTTCCATCTTCATCATATTCAGCTATGAAGGAGAGAGCAAATAGAAGTAGAAAAGAAATTAGTCTAATGACTAGTATGGAATTGATCCTATTGAAGAGTATTAAATGCTTAGTAAAATTGATTATTTTTAAAATAATTTTTCTTTCTTCAAATGAAGAATGTCCACTGCTAGCATGTATTATGTATAATAATTAACACAAGCTAGAACCGTCCAAGTAAACTCATTAAGTAAGAGCCTTAATTTGTTTAGAAGTGGTGAGAAATAAACTTATTGTTAGAAATATATTTTAAAGTACAATAAAATCATAATTTCTTTTAGAAAACAAAATTTTTTATAGCATCAACATCCATGTTCAACTACCTCACATTATCAACATATCATCTATACTGTAGAAAAATGTGATCTAATATGAAATTTTGTTAATTGAAAAAGAAAAAAACTTTTTGTGTTGCTTTACATTAAAATGCTGAATCAAGTTTGATTTTGGTGTAACATTTACATGTAGTTTTCATACACTCTAGCCTAAGATACATCTTGGACATCTCTCCAATTGATCCAGAGAAATATATGTGAGATAAAGTGATGTCTTTTCTTGAGAAAAGTAAATGACTGACATGGAAATTTAATTCTAGATTTGCATAGAGTTGCATTCAAGATAAATGGTTTTGTAAGTCTAATAAGATGAGTAAGATTATTTCCTCTCTTTGACATTGATTTTCACACTCACTTCTTCTATATTGACGAGGTGCTGATATGGTTGTACGCTTTGTCTGTGGGCCTTCTGTGAATACAAGGTGAAGAAAAAAAAAATCACTTTATAAGCTACATTCCTGTTTGATATGAAACATTTGCTGCAGACATACATTTTGTTACATAATTCAAGAAAAAATGCACAGTGAATTTTTAAAATAAAAGTTAATCCATTTCAACAACATTTATGCGTGTATGCAAAAATTACAATAAATATGTAAATTTGGAATAATTTAAACTAAAGAACAGGAAAACTCTATTAAATCAACCTGTCTATGGGAGTTCATAATAGTTTTATATATTCATTATTTAGAACATGCAAATGAAGAAAGAGAGGCAAGTAATATATTAATATAGATTTTCACATTCACTTTAAAAGCAAAAATATAAAAGTGACAAAATTACAGAAAAATATTTACAAATACAACTAAAATTACCACATTGAACTTCTGTAGATTATTTCAGCACAAATAGCATCTCAACTGTTATGTTAACTTATTTAAGAATTGGTTAACAGTGCAGGACTTCCAAAGACTCATTCCCAGTTGCCTGGTCACCTTCCAAAACACAAGCAATTTCAATAGAAGCTACAAACATTTGAGTTAAGGAAAATCGGTCAATGTAAACACTTTACTTAATGAATACCAGCACCAGATATACAGTCAAAGGGTGGTTGCAGATGAGTGAATGAGTAATGTGTCCACTTATTTCAAAGGAAAAGACCACATCCAAGATAAAAACTTGATTTTATATCAGGTTATTTCAAAAGGTTTAAACAGACCTCTGCTTACATTTTTTTGTAAATCCACAAAACATATATCAAGATGAATATATGATGAACAGGACCTATTGTTTTGGAGACTCTTGCACTGCTATCGATTACCTTCATTTGTTTATAAATACCTTTTCGTTTCTTTTCTTCTCTACCTCCACTGTCATCAAGCTGCCGTTTTCTGATGTTAGATAGCGTGCCAATAGGGTTGGTGGGCTGAGGGCGTACATTACCGTTTGGTGTTGGTCGCTCTGCAACAATAGACACAAAACACAAAAATATAAATTAATTTCAAGAACAATCAATATTGTTTAAAGTGACACCATATTGCCATATTCCCTTCTGGTTAGCAAAGAATAATAATATAATTACTATTACCCTGGAGACTTCTTCTAAAGAAATAAATCATAGAAATCTGTAATAAACATTGATGAAGAGATATCTTTTAGCACAGCATTCATCTGTAGATTTAGATGTCTAAGCATCTAGACATGACTTGATCAATCATTTGAATATTTCATAGGATTCATCGATCTCTGTTCCATATCCATAATTGAGGTATAATGACAAGTGACTTACGAGGGACTGGTTTCTTTGGCCGGTCCTGATCCAGGTTAGCCATGACAACATCCACCCTAGGCCAGGTCTTTGGCTTCAGCTTAGGCATGGTGGGGATCACACCTGGGGTTAGCTGATTCTGGCCTATAAAAGACATAATAAAAATTGTTGAGCTTATTCAGAAACTAGGATACATATATTAACATTTCAAGAAACAGTTGTAAGAAATAAATGTATTTGGAATTATGTCTTTGTATTGAAGTATTCTAATTTGTTTCATTGAGTTCTAGTCTAAAAGTTGAAAGTTTTTCCGTGAGCATTTTTTCATCTTAGACAAAGAATGAATTTTTTTAATATATTTTGACCCAAGTTAAGTAAATAGGTTGCATTGTGTAATTCATCCCTTAGACACAGTAATCACAGTAAATCCTCAGGAACAACTTCCAAAAGAAATGGAAACGATGTTCCTTAACATAATAAAAATGAATTTAAACTAGTAAGTCAAACTAAATATATATATATATAAATGAAATGACATACAGACACACAAAAAAATAAACATTAAGATAAACACATTAACTGTTTTTTTCATCAGGAACAGAATACATAGCCTACCAAAGTATTTGGGATACCATGCTTCACAGTTTACAGCCATTGTGTAATCGAGTGTCAACCACTACGGGAAACGAGCTAAAAGAATGACGACCACCAAGGTCCTGGAGTACTCACATTCCTGTTTGACTGTAGCCACGTTGATGGGGTCAAAGGGACACCTGGCCACGTGAGGTAGATTGAGCATGTTCTTACAGAGGAAACGAGAGAGGCGTGTGAGTGGGGTAGTGACCAGCATGAATGCCTGCCTTGTCTTGAGGGACAGGGCCCGAGGGTTACTGGTACGTATGGTCAGGCCGTGCACCGTCTGACAATGGCGCGCTAGGTGTGCCTTCAATTTGAACTCCTCCATAGGAAAGTAAAAGACAAATGAAGAAAAGATAGTAACTTATTCCAAAAGAACCTTCAATAACTGCACTCATAAACAATAGAATTAGATTTGTTGAAGTATTTGGTCTGATACCTAACAAAGTATTCCTTAAACTCTCTCTTGTTTAACAGGAAAAAAGAATTATTGTTGCAACACACATTAATCAAATTAAAGAAAGTAAAGTAAGCTACTTGCATTAATCAACTTTTCCTGGACTTTTCAGTGATAATCAGAACTTCCCTTCTCAACTACTGTGGGTAGCACATAACAAGATCATGTTGGTTTCGTCTGTTTGAATAGATATATTATGTGTAATGTTCTCACCTTGCCACAGCCGCTAATGGTACAGCAGAAAGGCCGATGCATCCCAGACAAGGGCATGGGAGGGCGTTCTGTACGGTTCCTAAGGTTACCAGGACGTTCCCCATCTGTGTCATAATTTCAATACAAATAATATGATACCCACATATTCATGTATGTTTTTGATGTGGTTTATTGCTGAGGAATCAAAATCTCTGACTAACAACTAAAATGGAGATTTAAAAAAATCTTAACCACTTTCTCTAAAGAAGAATGTGTAACAAATACGGTCCTCTCCTCCTTCCGTGGATGAATAAGCAAACATTATTCCTCAGGGATCTTTTCTTCAATATAATAATTTGCTATTCAGTTATGGGCCATGCCATCAGTACTCACCAATAATCTACTATTACAGTTCTTAAAACTTCATCCGTGAACATGACAAACCATACAAGAATCGTTCATTATACATGGAATATTGATATTGTGATGACTTCAACCTACCCAGTCTAGTGGGCATCTTAAGTCCACCACATTTCTTCCAGTACACCCAGCAAGTAGCACAGAGCCTGCACTGCATGTTGGCTGGTCCCCAGGAATACCATTGAAATGAGTTGCTTGCTGTAGGGAGAAAGAATGAAATTGGTAAAATCATGTTCCTCGACTCCAATGTGCGATCATTGCTTGTCATTCTTGTAATGAATGTCTAATTTGAAAAGCAGAAAAAGACATGTTTTCCTTACATCGAAAACAAATTGTGGACTTTCAATAGCTATGAGTGCAATGCAATAATATTTGTCAGCCACGACATTTTCGGAGCATTTCTTCCATTTCATCTTTTGCTCCAGGTTATTCAAACATTAAGGAACAAAGATTACGCCTGAAGCTGATCAAAAAACTGTCACCTAGCCATTACAGAGACCAGCAATAATTCAAAAACATGGAACTAATAGCATATCTACACATAAATATGTGTATTTGGGGCCACAACAATAGAAAGAAGTGGACATATCAAAACTGACTGTAAGTACTGTTAACTTGAAACATATCCACAAGTTAAATCCAAAAGTAAAGCTTACCATGGCAGCTCTCACAAGCCCTTGCGCATGGCTGAACCGGTGGTGGACCCTGTCCTAAAGGGTTGCCCCCTGCAATGAGTGGACTGGGACGGTTGCCCAGGTTTGTAGCTACGTTGATCTGATTCGGGTTCGGCTTGTTGCTGAAAGGAGGACAAAGAAATAAAGTGTATTTAAAGAAGTAATATAAAATAATCATAGATAAAGGTCAGATTAAAAGATAAAATCATGTATCCCTGGTATACAGAAAAACATTCGCACATACAATTTCTGATATGAAATGTTTTAACACGACTGTTTTTGTGTAAAGTTTGCAAAATACAAAAGCTGGCATCTGGCAGAAACAATACTTTTATCAACAAATGAACTGATAATAGACGGCCATAATTTCTTCAATCAACATATTATAAGGTTACACAAACTGAAAACCTCAAAAGAAAAATAATATTGAGACAAATCATTTCGGGACGTGAGGGCTTAACTTAACACTGGTTGCAAATAAGCACATTACCAAATCAATTAAACTAAAATGTTGTACCTACGTACAGAAAAATATACTTACTAAGTAGGTATGTAGACTTGTTTAAGTTTGCTTTCAGCCTCTGCTGCCTTGAGACGTTTCTGCTGTACGTATCTATCTGTGGTCTTCCACATGTAGTAATATTCCACTATGCTTTTGAGAGATTTCCATGGCAACTGGCAAAAGAATCAAAATCATTATCAATGAGCTTTTTTGTTCTTAAAAGAAAACTGAAATGAATTTTTTTTAAGCTTCAGATTTCTGATATAAATAACTTCAATGTAATTCATATGCAAAACAATGAAAATGTTATCCATAAATTTATATGAGCATGCAAATGTATGTCAGTATGAAATATAAACAAAGTATATAGTGGATAACATTATAAATGGCATACCATGACTGCAATACTTACAAAGTCTTGTCTAATATCATTGAAGTCCTTGCCGTATTTCTCTAGAGCTTCTTCAAAGAGATTAGCTTCAGAAGCTGACCATTCCTCCAGCTGGTCTCTACAGATGACCGGTCCACCGGCCGGTACCAAGATGGCCATAGCCTTGGCCAGTTCATAGGTCTGCTGATGAAGCACATCCATAGCATGGAACTAGAAGGTTGGGGAGAAAGAAAAAAATACATTGAAATTTTCAATAAAATGGTAAGAAAAGACATGCTACTTAAAAACTAAATTGACTTTATTGCATTACAATACAAGATGTACAAAAATTAAAAACTCAGGGTTATTTGGAGCTTACTGTGCAATGCAATGCAGCTCAGAGGGGTTAGCAGGTTATACAGATAAAAACGAGAGATGGCTTAAATTATGATTACATTATCACTGTAAAGCATCAAGGCATTAACAATTTCAAAATGATCAATTATAATGTGTATGATGCATTAAATCAGATTGACATTCATGCAGAACATTTCCTTATACATACAAATGAATTCCATACATACAGAGTGTAAAACAGTAAGAACATTAAAAGCTGTAATAGAACAACGCAGTTGCTAAATGCTAAATTCTTCCCAGTATGAAACCTACCAGTGTGATATCTCTTGATGCTGCAGCAGCACTCATGTGAAGACTGGGCTGACGGATGGAACTACTGCAGTCAAGGGCACGTCCAAAGGTTCCAACAGACCTTCATTAAAAGATTACAAATCAAGTAGAGTCATGTTACAAATGTCCATACCTGTGCTAGACTACCATCACAGCCAGAGTACATTATTTGCCAATAACCAAGAAATATCAAGAACTTATTCATATATTTGACTAGAAGCAAATCAATATTTGTTTACAAAAATATTCTCATCTCTTTGAATGCTGTCATTTAATATAGAGATTTAATTATGTATTTGTATCAATCTATCTACATATCTAGAGAGAGACATGAGATAAAGTACATAAATGCCTCCATTATAACATTGATTTTTGGATTTTGCCCCCTATTATACAGCATTGTTTAAGGTACACCAGACCCACCTTGCAAGCACCAGGAACTGGTCAATGCTTCTGTCATTCATACAGTGTTCTGGGTTCCATGTAAGAGCCTCAAGGTTTGCAAGATCACGTCCATCTGTCTCTTCTGGTGAGAGAAGAAAAGAGAAAGAGAGTGAGCAAGAAAAGAGGCAGACAGAGACACAGACAATGTGCGTGTGTGTGTGTGTGTGTGTGTGAGAGAGAGAGAGAGAGAAAGGAGTACAGGAGAGTACAGGAGACAGTGATAAAGGGTAGGCGTGGAGTTTACAAATGGAGAGAGGGAAATAGAAAAGAAGAAAAAAAGAGAGAGAGAGACATTCTAGAATAAAAAGTAGAATGGGACAATCTGAAGAAATATTATGGGAAAGAGTAATAACAGTATTCATTAAAACATTATAGTATAGCTTGCAAATTGAAGACTAATTAGAATTTCAAGAAGAAGCAAGACACAAGGAAGATAAGACAAGACACATGAAAGATACAAGCAAGTCTAGAACATAATTGGATATGACTTTCAAACTTTACCTTCTTTGAGGAGTGGTGTGACATCAGCTTGGTAGCGAGAACCAACTCTGATTTCTCCTTTATCTGCAAGCAGGGTCTTTTGTTGAGGGTCATACACCAGTGAGTAAAAGAAGGCATCCTAGAGATGAAGAGAAAAGACAAAAAAGAGGTGAAAAAAAAAGTGCCGGCCAGTTGAACTAAACTGAAATTTGATGCTAAAACATGTGTTAAAGTAATTATTTATATTTAAAAAGTATTGTATCTCCATGTTCTATATTATTAAAAGTGTAATGCATTGAAAATGAAAACATTGGAGGTTTCATGTTTATGTCTGTTACACTTTTATGCTTCTGGGGATCAATCCTTTATATACATGTATTGCATGAATTGTGTTCTTGATCATTTGGTATGTACAACTGGGCCTCACTCCGGAACAAACAAAAACTAATATTGTCAAGGGCTACCTTTAGACCAAACACATTTTATTCATTACAGTATATCACAATAAAATTGCCAGATACTGCATATTCAGGAGCTCTTTTCCCCACAACCTGGGACCCATTTCACAAAGCCTTTTTTTCAATGACAAATGACAAAAATCAGTGACAAATCTGCTGATAACCAATCAGAAGCAAGGATTTCACTAGCTTAAAACAAAAACTGTCATTTGTCACTAATGACAAGTTTTGTGAAACGCCCCCCAGAACTGCCAAATACAATTTTTCTAGAAAATATCACCGAGTAGCATATTTGTAGTCACTAGGTGTAATGCAGAACTTACATCTTTGGACAAGTAGGAGAGAAGGCTTTCAGTCTCATTGAGCAATGTGACTGTGCATTTGCCTCTGATGTGTGTAGCCGGAAGGGTCTCTAGCTGACGAGATAGGAAGAGTTCACGATGCTTCAGCTGATGACGTTGCTTCTCGTTTAACTCCTCCAGTGCCTCCTCCTGCTCCTCCTCAAGGGCCACTGAAACGCAAATTCCAATACAATGAATGATGATTAATAACTATTCCCTATGGCGTGAATCCATGTTTGGGCACAAGCTTTGATACAAAGCTTTTATTAGGCATTTACATGAAAATGGTAATTATTTCTAAAAAGCTCTCTGGAAGCACAGACAGATATGAAACCAGATATATTCTATACAAAAATGGAATATTATATCTATAAATATTTTCTGACACATTTCACTTAGCATTGATGTATAATACACAGCATATATACAGAAAGGAACATTAATTCAAGCATGTTAGTCCTGAAGGTCATATTCATCATGAATTTACAATGTCATAAGATCATTCTAAACATCATCAAAAAAACAGACATGCAACATATTGTAATCAATATTGTGCAATCACCACATTGAGCAAGCTCATAAAAAATGTCAAATCGTTGCCCTGCAACCTTGCAGGCACATGTAACTTCCAGTCCACTTCTGGGGGGTGTTTCACAAAACTTGTCATCAGTGACAAATAACAGCTAGTGAAATCCTTGCTTCTGATTGGTTATCATCAGATTTGATCCTGATTTTTGTCATTTGTCATTGAAAAAAGGCTTTGTGAAACACCCCCAGATGTCTTTTTTTTTGTTTTTCACACCATCCACAATATATATCCCACACGAACACTGAACATGATACATGTATCTCCTCCCTGTCATGTGTTCTATGACGTTTTCAAACTTACTTGCATGTTTATCTGCAAGCTGGATGAGCGAGTTAGGAATGTCTCTGCGGCGGTAGAAACATACCACCTTCGCCTCTACATTTCCACTGGCAGTCTGTGAGAAAAGGAGTACATGTATTGTTGAATTCAGCATCAGGGGATTTCTTATCACATTTTTTGATTCATCACAATACTCAGTGCACACAATATTAAAGTGACTCGGTAACATTGTTGAAAGTTGATGAAAAAACTGTTTAATTTTTGTATGAAATGTTACTTATTATATTCCTTCAACTGTACTAACCCTCTAACAGGCAAAAAAATCCTGAGAAAATTCTCAAACAACAAAGTTTTTTTATGGTTTTCTTTGAAGGCATCACTGTGCAACAGCCTCTAACAGTGTTTCCGGTAACTTCACTCATACTTTCAGATTATCTTTAATTGTACATCTAGCATCAAAGTCGCTACCTTAGCACCATTTTCTCTCATCTGAACGATGTTACCATATCCCTTTAAAGTCATACTACGTTACTGATCAATGATACTAATTTCAAGTAACTCAATAGCAAATGAAAAATGTTTACATGTATGTGAAAATTATTAAATCATACTTAAAAATGAAGAAAAAAATCCCTCTACAATGTACAAATTTACAAATACATGTATGTTACTTGGATGATGATTTTTCACATACCAATATCTATTCCCATTTGTGTATCTATGTTTTGCATTTGAAAATGAACATGATTTGCAAATAGATTAGAACTTTCTTGTGCAAAATTCCAAATTCCGTTTTTTTAAATAAATTTCTTACCAGTTCCTCTCAAATACTATCACTGCAAGCATGAACTGACAATTATTTCATAATCTTGAATGTAACATACCTTATTGAGTTCTTCAATCCTTCTAATGAGGTATGGTTGGGACGATGATGTCTCAAAGTAGACATAGTCTGGAATATAGAAAGTAAATGACATAGATCTCTTTTTTGAAAAACAATCACACAAAGCAATACATGTATACATTGCATGAAAATAATAGAAAGCAATTTCATGTTCAATACCAGTTTTAAACTAGCAGACCCTGGGGCATAAGGGGCAGACTATCCCCCCACTAAAACATAGAAATTAATAGTAAGTGTGCAACAAAAAGTGATTAAATGGAGAGAATTTAATTTTTAATTTGGGAATCAACCCAGTCATTTTATTATACAGTTATTGACCGGCAGGGGGTGTAACCGTGTAATATTAAGCAAATATTAATCGACTACGAGGGTAATGGTGCAAACTATCATCGCTGAGGTGATCTCGGGGCTACTATCTTCCCGATCCGCAAGGCGAGGGATGATGGTAGCCCAGAGATCACCGAGGCGATGATAATTTGTATCCATTGCCCGAGTAAAGGAGGTTAATATTTGTTTTATATCCCACATCGGCAATAAGGTCTATTTAAAGTGAATTTTACATAATAATAAGAACTGATTCTGCAGACAGTTTAGCTTCAGCTAAATTTTACAAAGCGCAACATGCATACATGTAATACAGTCGATGCGCGCTCATTTGACATTGACATTGACTTTGACATTTCGCGTAAACTACTTTGCTATGCGTATTCAATGGGCAAGGGTGGGCAAGTGGGGTAGCAGCAAAAAATTACTTTACAAAAGTACTATCTCAGGTAGATAGTACTTATCTATACCGTTTATTGCTCTGTACAATCGCAATGCAAACAGCTATACATGAGGGATATAAAACATTATATTAGATAGCTTAGACAGATACCGAGACGTGATTGGTCCAGAGCTTGTCACGTGATATCAATTGCGAGGATCCAAATTGTTATATTTTCCTGGCCGGTTATACTTTACCAGCAGGTGAAATGGAAATATTTTTAATCAATGCATGTCGCCCTCTTGAGGACTGTATGTCACCAATTACACATATTACCTGGGGTCGTTTTTTTTTCTTCCCCAAAAATGCTTTTTTGGGTAAGGATTTTGTTTTTTCGAATTTTTTTTTCTCCCTTGAAATTATATTTTTTTTATAATTTTTTTTTTTAAGGATTTCATTTTTTCTCCAATTATCTCGAAATATTTTTTTTCTAAAATTACCAATCATTTCGGGGCTTCATTTCAAATTTTTGGAAAATTTGGGGGGTTTACTTTTTCAACTTTCGGGGGCTCTTTATTCTGGGGCTACTTTTTCATTAATTCATAAAAGGATACAGTATGTTGAGATTTGTATAGTAGGCTAAGGTTTCGGGCTTCCAGCTTCATAATTGCTTAGACCTATTAAAAATAAACCCCTTTTTCTACATGAACTTCAATAACTAAGTATTCATGCATTGATTTGATGCAAGAACTGTAACATAATAGACCCTAGATTGTGATTAATTCTGGCCATGAATTTCCATACATCAAATCATTTTTCAAAGTAAAATTTTCACAAGAAAATCAGACAGCCATTTAAAAACGTAGACATTAGTAATACTTTTACTAATTCTAAGTTCAGGTTTCATACATCTATTCACGAAACTATATTGAAATTGCGGCAATAATGATGCAAACCAACAGATAGCAATTTCAAAGTGTCAAATCTCTTCGGCTCTACTAGCTCAGCTCAGCTCAGCTCAGCTCACACACACAATTGTACGAGTGTCAGTCACAGTGATTTTGTCTGATTTTCTTTACTTTGAAGAATGATTATCAAAATGCAGTAAACATGGCGGGAATAATCACAAAATAGGCTTTAATTTCATACCTCTATTCACAAAAACTTTATAAAATTGCAGCAATCGTGATGGACATTGATTGCAATTTCGCGATGTTTAGTGGTCTAGGTTCAGCTAATATGATTTATCAAAACAAAATCGACCGCCAAAAACTCGGCGCCTATGCTACGTCTCGATCTTGCAACCGCAAAATGTACGGGTGTTGGCGTATGTGCTTGCGACATGGTAAGCCAGGTAAGGTATGGAATATAGTTCGAATTTTTAAGACCGATTTTTTTTGTGCATACAATTTTACACGCCAACAAAGAAAAGCACAAAATGAATACGAAGCTAGAAGAGAGCGCGCGGCCGCTCATAATCGTTATGGGGGCGATTTGAGATCATTTCCTTTTTCTGATGTCGCCCCCGTAATCAGATTTTGGGCCTATTTCGGAAGCTGTTTATGGTGTTTCCGGGGCGAATTCGCCCTCCGCCCCCGTGTATTTTGTTGGCTGTTACCAATGTTCATGAATTGTGATGATATAAGTTAATAAAATTGGAGTGACTCGAGGTCGCCGTACGCTCCGCTATGCACACACTGTGTGCAAATTCACCAATTGTGACCGCACCCGAATGTAATCGCAATTCAGGTATGTATATTCCCTGTAGCGACGGCTCAGTTAATCATCACGGAACTTACGTACAGGTAATGTGCACTGCCGAGCGCTGGTTGCAGGGCGACTAGCACTGATGAGACCATAGCGCACCACTGGCTATATGATGAAATTAGGTCTGCTGATAACCACAATCAATATTAGTTTTTTTAGCACAATCAATGTTAGTTTTGAGCACAAAAACGGAACGATTGGCCGATTTAAATATTGTTTGTGTCTAAATTGCATATGATATGTACCTACACATTCTCTGTCATATTCCATAGGTCTATCCTCTTCTTATTTTTATTTTTGTGTGGTAAAAGATATTTTGATCAAGACTCGTGTCACTTTTCTTTGAAAATGAAACAGGACTGCATAAATTTAAACACAATAATTTTATTCAATACCTCAATAATTTTGGGGTCTGCACATATAAGACGCTTCATATTAATAATCTAACCAATGGCAAATATTTGAACAAATTAAACATCATTTTGACTTCTAGTTCCGCAGTTTCAACATAAAAATCATTAAAAATAAAAATATTAATTTTTTTTTAATACATTTCAAAAATCAACTTCACACAGTTATGTTATTACAATACGTTGATTCATTTAAAGAAAACTAGAACTCTCTACGACCCTCGGTTCAAAAGTTAATAAGTTTAAAGGTTTAACGGATTAAGCGGCCCAGCGCTTCGCCACTCAGCCACCAAAATTCACTGCAGAATTGCCCCAAAAACCCAGAGATTCACCAGATTCGATTTTTAAATGAAGAATATGAACTATGTGGACGGATTGTCAAGTATGAGATCCGTCCAGCCTGGGCGTCCTCATGTCCCCCCATGAACCAACGCGTCTTTTCCTTTCTTTGTGTTGGGCCTGCTGCTAGTTAGCGAAAACAAAATGGTGACCGAATTGGTAAGACTAGCTTGTTACGGGACATGAAAAAGCTCACTACAATCACACATTTCTGCACCCTCGTACTTACCACCAACTCTATACATGTTAGCCGCCATTCTGAAAAGTAGCCAGATGTGATATTTTCAAGCAAAAATGTTGAAAATTAAGAGCTCTTTTCGAGCGGAAGCCGCAGACGCGTTACGCTCACCCCCACGTCCGATTTCCGTCCTCGTCGACTTCGAGCCTAGCCAGGTTAACTAGTTATATACGTGGTTTAACAGTAGATGGCGCTCGACCAGTAAATGCGCTGAGCGCGCTAGCGTCAGGCATGCAAATAGAGAAAAAGCCAGCGGCCGAACACTTGATTATAAATATTGCATCGAGCCAAACAAAGAAAAAAAAATCCCCGCCGGATGGTAGGCCTAATATTTTTTCTTCTTCCAGAGTTGAGTTGTTGTTGTTGTTGTTTTATATATATATATATATTTTTTGGGAGGGGGGGGGGGTGAGGAGTGTTGAGTTGAAGAAAAAAAAAGTATTTGTTTTCATCTCATATTAACATTTACATCAGATGGCTTCATTTTAGGGGCTGGAATTGTTTTGAAACTTGTTACAAGTTTAAGGGTTCTATGCACTCTCTACCTCATTTCAATGATTTCAAGCTGTTACTTTTTTATAACAGAACTAAGCATGGGTGAATTCGAACTAGGTGGATCAGAGCAAAACAGCCGTGCCCACCTATCCACTGCTATAATATAGGCCAAGTAGCAAAAGTAACGAGTTTTCGTCCTGACTTTTTTTTTTTAAAGGAGGAGGCAGCGCTTTACTTTTTTTCTGTTTTTTTTTTTTGTTCTATTTTTTTCCAAGATCATGAGCCACCATATGGCTAGCCAAGGTATATTTATTTACATATATTGTGCTATTTGAGTATACTAGGCAATCAGTAGCGTACGCAGGATTTGTTCAGGGGGGGGGGGGGTTAACATTTTTAAATCGGGCCGAAAATTTCGCAACGTCTCAACCAGCCGCTGAATAAGCGGGGGGGGGGGGGGTCTCGAAGTTTGAAAATTTGACATTTTGCTCCGTAGGGGGGGGGGGGGGGGTAAGGTCACCGTCTTTTGGTCAGCCATTGGCATATTTTTTTTTTTTTTTTAATCCACAAAGGGGGGGGGGGATTTGCTCCGAAATACACACATTAAAAAAATGAAGGGGGGTTAACCCCCCCCCCCCCCCCCTGCGTACGCGCCTGGATGCAATGTATGACATAACCAATGAGTTGTATCATTTTAGTCCACTTGCTATAATAGCAAGTTTCAACATTCAGAAACAGTGCATAATATATACTTAAGCCATGTTTGAATTAGCTAACGCTATATACAGAAGCTATTTATACAAAATGAAGGCCTACGTATATCACTGCTTTTTTGTTGCTTTTTTCTGGATAATAAATGGTAAACAAAAGGATGCGGGTAAGGACAAGAAAGTCGTAAGTTTTTTATTTGGCCTAACTTTAAACGAAACAGTTTGGTAGGGTCTAAAATAAAATACTACGGCTGAAAAGTGCTGTGTTATTGTTATTTCAATAACAAATTATCACATGGGAGTTGTTGTTATGGGGGGAGGGGGGTGGGAAGAAAGAGAAAAGAAGGTAAAAGAGATGAAAAGTGGAAATGGAGAGAGAGAGAGAGAAAAAAAAAACACGGAAAAATCGATACCCTGGGTAAAGGGTGGGCAATGTATTGGGAGAAATGGAAGCCCCATCCCACCGCAAGCTATACGTAATGTGTGCATAAATGTATACATCAATGGCGGATCGGGGGAGGGGCGAATCGGCCGCGTCCCTCCCCCTTTTTATTTTTCTTTGCGTTCTACACAATGGAAAAAGCCAAATAGAGAGCGACGGAAGAAAAGGAGAGAATAAGCAGGAAAATGGTAATAGAAAAGAAGGATATAGAGAGTGAGAGAGAGAGAGAGAGAGAGAGAGAAATGAAAGAAAGAAAAAAAGGAAGATCATGAAACTTAAATGTACACATTAGATTTACCTTAGACCCTATCACAAATCGCCGATGAGTTGGCTCAACATGATTGTGTCTACGGAAGAAGACTTTGGACGAAAGTAGAATAGCGCCAACAACAACAAATTCTTTAAAAAAGAAAAAATTTCTATCGCTCATGAGGACGATCTCGAAGGTTCTATATTGTTAAAAATTCAAGAACTTTCAGGACCCTCCCCCCCCCCCCCCCCCCCCCCCCCCCCGATAAAGGTTCTGGCTGTCATCCCGCAAAGGGTCGTACGACAGGCCCTTGGACCTTATCCGTAAAGACAGTTCCCAAGACAACCCTTGTTCTATGAAAGTGTCCTTTGGGGAGAATGAGAGCGAGAGAGAAAGAAAGAGAGAGAGAGAGAGAGAGAGAGAAACAGAGAGAATCGATTTCTAATGAAATAAACCCATAGGGGCAGTGTAAAATAATATTTAACGGATGGATGAGATCGAGTTTCTATCGCTCAAGACGGCTATCTTGAGGATTCTTATTGCTAGAACTCGAGAGTGTGAGCTCTGACAGGGATTTGCAACCTACTAGAGGGCCCAAGGTCGGGCCACTGACCCGAACAATAAGGATTCGTACACAGTATGCGTTTGTCCCCCCCCCCCCCCCCCCTCCGCTTTTGGAAAATTCTGGAGTCACCGCTGGAGGGCAAAATAGTGTTGGTGACATGTCACCAGTGGCGGATCCAGGTGGCCCAGGCCCCCTCTCCTGGGGAAAAACATGTTAATTTTACCTTTATTTGTATACAAAAAAGATGGCCCCCCTCCCGTGGTGCTGGAAGGGGAGGGGGTACCCAAACACAATAGTGCTCATTACCCCCCCCCCCCCCCGCCTATTCACCGGCGGGCTGTTTTGCCGCTAAATATTTTCTCACGAATTGGGCCACCTCGTTGGCCTCCTCCCCTGTCGCCGGCTGGATTCGCCTCTGCGTGTGACGTGTGTGATCTCACACGGAAATTGATGTGAACAATCCAAATACATTTTGAAATCTCCGTAAATAAAAAGTGAAAGATTAAAAATTTTACCGTTTTTCGGCTCTCCTCAAAATAATTTAACTTTATAACTGGCCTACATAAGTGGGAGGCTGCCATCTTATGCTACGGTCACAAAGGTTCGTACGAATCTCCCTCTTTTTCCATTGTCTTTCCGAATTTCCATTGTCTGAAAATCGTTCGTACGGCGTTCGTAACAAAAAAGGTCAATGCACTTTAGAAATTCATCAACACAGTTAACATCGTCCGATTCTAATGATTTTAGAGTCTAATAATATGTTTTCTGGCATAACAAATTCAACTAAGCAACTTTTAAAATCAAAAGTGGTTGCCATAACCTTGAAATTCCCCCAAACCCATGGATAAGAAGTTGTTAGATGTTTGTCACCGAAACGGCAGCCATTTTGAATGTACATGGTCAAGGTAAGCACTTTTACTTTTGAAAGTTGTATAGTTGAATTTGCCATGTTAGAAAACATATTATCATATAGTGAGCACTATTTTTTTTTCATTTGAAAAAAGTGCCAACCAATATTTCGGGGGGGGGGGGGATAGAAAGCACCTTGGCCAGCCCAAGGGGGATTTAAACCCCCTAACCCCCCCCCCCAGATCCGCCCCTGAGGCAAACGGCTCTCCGATGAGTTTTTTTTCTTTCGATTCTTGTTTCTGAACCATAACAACATGAATATCGATATAATATGAATTGTTTTAAAACTTGATGATAAATTGTTAAAATTTGATAAAAAGTCATTTTGTGGCTTAGTCGAGACAAGTTGTGCTAGTTGTGTAGTCCCGTATGTTCTGTATTGCGTGACAGGGAATAGGCCATTTTCGTAATGTAATCAAATTTAATACATAAGTCTTTGTGAGGTTCCTCAATACAAATTATTTTATTCACCTGTCTAAGCAGGAAGCTGTAATTAATGGAGATCCCGTCCAAGAGGTCCCTTTGAAGTCATCCGTGGCACCGCGCGTCTTTTGTTCCCCCTACCGTAATCCCCTTAATCCCCCTCCGAAACCGTACAGCTCTCTTGTAGCACTAAGTCCTCCCTTTCCACATACAGCCCAGCCCAGCGAGCACGGCGGCTTTTGCTTTGCCGGCCCGTACTTGGGGTGAATAGTGGTGATAACTTGACAACTTCTAGCACTAAATCAATAAATGCGCAAACATATAACACAATATCATTTAGTTTATTAGAAAGATAAACCTTTGGACTACCTTCCTAGCTATGTAAAAATTTCGGAAATTTTCGGGAAATGTCAATAATTAGATGAGAAAATCATGATGATAAAAACCTTTCATTCGCTATAACTCATGATTTCCTTGGTCGATTTCGCTGGTTGAAATGGCCATGTCTTCAATACAGCTATCTGAGAACGGAAAAGTCATTTGATGACTTATAGAAAGTTGCATTGGTCATTATGTTGTGAATTCTGTATTTTATATGTTATAGCTAAATACATCTTCACTAAACATGACTTAATTTGTCGGTGCCACGCATGGCTTCAAAGCTCGATGCTTGCATATTTTTGCAAAAGAGTGAATAGAGAACTTAGGGAAGCAGATGGCGTTGCGTAACATTTCGTACTATTTGGAATGCCAGAGAGGGACTGTGCATTGATATGGACAGCTGTGGATGGAAATGGTGGCTGGAGAGGGTTACATTTCTTTTTGTTAAGCCAGGTTAATCTTGAATATTTTATCCTCGGAAAATTCTTTTGAGACGGTATCTCCATTCATTACAGCTTCCTGGTCTAAGATACGCAATAGTCAGAATGCAAACTGCATGTATTAAGTGTGGCAACAACTAATGTATGCAAATTGGATTCTGTCTATTGAAATACTATTATTATTATCAGGTGAATGAAATAGTTGTATCGAGGCACTTGATTCACTTGGGGCGTCATTGAGAACGCCCGTAGATTTGGCCAAAACCCGTTCTGGATTTCAGTACCGATCAGCGGTCACCCTGCTGTTACTATAGTAGCTTCTCGATTTTGCACACGAACCGTAGATTATCTGTCCGCAATGGCCCGAATTCACAAAGCAAGGTTTGAGCTCAAACCTCCTTTTGTTCTTTACAAACCAGGTTTGTAAAAAACGCGTAAAACGCGTCACATGACGTACGAAAACCAAGGTTTGTCGACAAACCTCGTTTGTGAATTCGGGCCTATGAGTTTGCGAAAACTCCCTAATAACCCCTCAAGGCCTGAACCCTCGCTAATCCATCGCATCCAAGGCACGTGGTCATAAATATCAGGAGAATATATTTCTAACCTAATGACATCGAATGGGCCATTTTCGTAATGTAACCAAATTTAATGCATAAGTCTTTGTAAAGTGCCTCAATACAAAATTATTTCATTCACCTGGTAAGAATAATAGTATTTCAATAGACAGAATCCAAACTGCATACACTAGTTGTTGCCAGGTTGGACAAACATTATGGCTTGACCTACCTAGCAACACTTGATATATGCAGTTTGCATTCTGACTATTGAATTGCAGGTGAATGAAATAATGAGGCACTTCACAAAGACTTGTGCATAAAATTTGGTTAAATTACGAAAATGGTCTATTCAGACGTCATTGTTGAGTGCCTCTTTACGAATTATTCCATTCACCTGTTACGAATCATTAATTGTATTTCAATAGTCAGAATGCACATCACAGACATGTTATGGAGTTTGTCCGACCTAGTAACAGCTGATGAATGCAATTTGCATTCTTACTCTTCAGATACAATAATAACGGGTGGATGTAATAGCGCGTGCTAGATAAACGTAAATAAATTTGAATACATTTTGAAAATGGTCCATTATTTCCGTGAGATGTTCGGAGAAGTTAAAAGGTTTGAAACATTTAAAAGATTCGAATACATTAAATGTGAGGAAGATCCGGCCCCATCTACTTGACAATGATAAAACTATGAAAAATTATTCTTAAGTAGGTTCCGCTTTGTTAACTCTTAGGAGGAAAAAAAAGAGACATTATTTTGATAAATTTTGCATAAATTCTAAACCACTTTAAAAAAAATAGAATATTCAACGAAATATTTATCCTGATTTTAACGATTCAAAGAGAATTTAGTTGTTTTTGCATTTGGTTATCTCATTGCGTTTTGTAAACACATTACTCTCCAAATATTTTGCAAAATTACCACGATTTATTTTGTTTTTTGCTTATCTTGATATCCTTAATACTTTATATGTGTTTAGAAACAAGCAAACAGACAACCAAGCAAACAAACACGATTGAGTGAGTTTAAAGCTATCGATATCGGGGAGGTTGGACCGCGCTTTTATTTTTGGAAGAAATTTACATTCCTAGGTGGACGTGCACACCTGTAGAAAAGAAGAAAGGAATGTGCATAATTCCGCAACCATGCCCGAGCAGACGACTTAAAACGCACCCGCGGCCGCGGCAACAGGTACCATCCAATACATTTCAGAGAGACTTTGCTGCCCGCTTGTTTCGTAGTACGGATGTATCAACTATAGTACATACGGCACGGTTGGTTAATATCCGGGGTTAATATGCGAAAAGGCGTTTCCCTTTTTCTTGATATCATACCTTATTACATCTTTTTCAAATCTAATTTTTACATGAAACCAAGAATAGATAGTTCTAAAAACATTTTCAAAACTTAACTTTCAAGAACTACCACCAAGCTCTATTTTTTACCTTTCAAAGCTGCCACAGGCTTAACACGTAAAACATAATACCCGGAATATCAGGGTTACTACTCGTCCCTTTTCGTGCTTTGCGTGCTTTGCGTTTTGACTAACCTATCTTTGCAATACAAGCGCTGTGATAACGGAGATTTTAACAAAGTGCAATTTTAGAGACAGCGCTATTATTCTATTCGCCATCAACAGATGCAGTACGTCATGTCGCCTTCTCTAGAAATTACTTGTAGGAGGGCAACTTTTGAGTGAACAAAACTTATTCAAGACACCCAGTTTGGTGAGAAATTAGTTAGAATTCTTAGGTAGAGATTGAAAATATCCTTTTGTCATAAATAAAAGATTTTTCTTCATTCTAAGTTAGAAACCGATGTGAGAGCCTAAGACTATGAGCTGGAAATTCAGTTATGTATTGGTTAAGCCTAAGGAGAGTTTTCTGTTTGCCCATGTTACTTAGTTAAAAGGCTTTATTTTTCCGTTTGAATAATCTAGAATTGAATAAATTGTACCTAGAGTATTTAATGGGGAAAAACAGCGGAATGTCGGACTAAATTTGCCGACAAGTTTTTCGGAAATGTTTAAACAAACAGCGCAAAAAAGGACCTCGGATATCCATTTTGCCAACGGGGCTAGAGAGAGGAAGGTTCATTAAAATTACCATTCTCAACCTCGCCGATAACATTCTTGATTTAGCCGATTAAAATTTCATTTTCTCCATCATTTTGGGCCACAAATCTTGCAGGTGTGCCGATAGGCGAAAATCCAATGCAAGTGCTTTTGTCCTAATATATTGTGTAAAAAAAAAAACATTTACCATTTTTAATGAACCAAACCTTACAGCTTATGAAGAAGGGATTTACTCATTGTGAAGATATGTCTGCATGTACGAAAGTCCCTATCCTATCCGAAGTCCAGCCTATAATATTCGGCCCGTTAATCTCACCGAGACCGTCTAAGTTCAATGGCAAACAAATGTTGTCGGCCTAAGGTCCTTCGGGTGTAGACCCACATGCCCCGAAAAAAGACCTGCAAGTTTTGCCTTTAACTCTGTAATAAAGATGACTTTATGATAACTTAATAAAGATGACTCTAATTTTAATATAAAAAATGAAAAGTGACCCCAAAAAACAAAAACAATAGAAGAAGAAGAAGAAAACAAAAATGTAATAAAAGGAGAGATGATGATGATAATGATGACGATGATGATGGTGATAATGATGATGATGATGATGAACGTAGTGTCGCTTTTCAATTTTGATTACATCAAAGTGCTGCATTTCATTCAGTTAAAATTTACTTTATGTAACTCGAGTGCCGGGCTCGAGTGTTGCAATTTGATTAAAATCATTTTAGTACATGCTTTATTTTTGTCCCATACGTTCCGGATTACATCGAAAATGTTATTAGATAGAGTCTATGTTTATATTATCAAATAAGTAGCCGTCCTGGAGCTGAGATCAGAAAGAAGTTAGCAAAGTATCAAAATTGACGTGAATCTATGTTAAAAACTCCACAATAGTTGGTAATATTTATGGATGGAGCACGAAATTGTTTCACAAAAGCTATACCCATACATTACATGGCTGAAACATGCCTCGCGTGGATGATGTCTTGCTTTTTTGACAGACATGATAACACAATAGAGAAGAATGTGATACATCTGTGATATTAACTCATGGGCACGTGAATGCCGCATATCTCAGATACCGAGAGAGTACTTTTATTGTATGTTGTCGGACAGTCCATCATCGCATGAAACCAAATGAAGTCTGGCATCCAATCGAAAATGTGTGTTAATTTTTTAACACGCGATTCAATGAGATGTCCTCTACCCCCATCCCTCTCTCTCCACCCCCTCTCTCTCTCTCTCTCTCTCTCTCTCTCTCTTCCTCCATTATTTTGACTGGTGATGGGCGTATCTGGACCTTGGCTTCATTATTGGGGAGGGGACATCCAAGCTTATAGCAATCCATTTATTTCGGTTTAAAAATAATGGCAAGTGCGACAGCTTAATTTATGTTAACTGTCCGGTAATCTCGCCTCCACGCCCCTACTCCAATTAGCTCTTTATGACCCAGGTCGCAAACAAATAAGACACAAATGTACGAGTTTTGAAGAGCGATTAGGTGACTTTTTTTTGTTTACCTTGATTTATAATATTTTGATTGATCAGGGCCCTGTCTTACAAAGAGTTGCGATTGATCCAAATCAATCGCAAGTCCTCCACTCAATCGCAAGTTTGCAGTCTCCTATCTCGTATGTACATAGTTGCGATTGATATCAACTCTTTGTAAGACGGGGCCCAGAAGGTCTTCTTTTTTTTCGTTGGCAATTTGTCAGAAAGTGCTCTTTTTTGTTGGTGCTTAAACAATTCTCACTCTCGTTGCTTTCCTCATTAGCATGTAAGGTAAATCAGGATCTTGCTAAATATCCTCCCCCCCCCCCATTATAGAATAAAGTGTTTAACGTGGAGTTTTCATATATTCAACCATCCAAAAGAAGCCTAGGCCGTTTAGTTGTTTTGCACATTCTAATAATGTATTTCTCAGACTGTCATTAATTTTGCGCCCGAAATATGATAAATTACGAAGGAGAGAATATATAAATGAAAGGGTATTCGATATTCAAAATTTGAAAGATTCTCTCAGGCTCAAAAGCAGTGCCACTATGTGTTTTCTTTTCCATTAGGGTAGGCACGCATAAGAAATTACGTTTTTGAGGTTTGGAAATGATAAATAAATTCTACCAGTCGGTCCCTTGCATGTATCAAATTTTGGCTACCAAACCACTCACTACCTATTTAAAGGGACAAGGAGGGTAATTCACCCCCCCCCCCCGTCCCCAAAGAAACTTTGAGAAAAAACAAAGCCGAAAAATATGTCTTTCCAATCATTATGAAGAAAATCATTCAAGGTGTAATTATCAAATTCCTCTTTATACCCCATTAGTATGAATTCCACAGGATTTCTCTCGCTGGATGGCAGTGCAACCTCGTTTTAAAGCCAAACTATAAAATAAAGTTTGGGGAGATTGTGGTCACATAATAATCAAGCCCAACAGAGCTAATTTGAAGTCCAATTTTTTATAAAATGATGTATTGAAATCAAAGTTATACAAATAAATTGCTAATGTATGTATGATAAAGAATGAACCTGCCCAGAAAAATTAGTTCAGAGGTAAATAGAGCTCCAATATTTTCTGGCTCTTTTTGCTGACTTACAATAGTTATTATTTCAAAGTTGCTAACAAACTGCACTAAACAGAAATAATATAATGAACTAAATCATTAATTATTATGTTTTCAAATGCGATCAAAAGAATGTCTGTTGCTCTAACCCCCCCCCCCCCCCCCACACACACACACAAATTAGAGTCCTTAAAATAATTGTTCTTGCTGGATCGACAATGGCTCGAAGATTTTGCCCACCTCTAAGGAAATATCTAGATATGCCAGTGAATCACATGCATCAAACATCATTGTCACGGAGTGTTAACATTTCTGAAAAAAAGGGTTATTAATCTGGATAATATTTGAAAATGAGTATGGGAGGACGTGCATTCTTGTGTGGGTATTCCTAGGGTACCAGATTGAGTGGACGAGAACGGCGTGAACGTCCACTGATCATGCGTGTCTATGGCAAGCCGTTTTAACATTTATTCCTCTTGATATCAAGAATTCAACACTTGATATCAATAACTACCATTGCTTTACAACAGAAAATCATTTTTTGATATAAAAAATTACCATTGCATTACAACAGAAAATCATTTTTTGATATAAAAAATTACCTTTGCTTTACATCAGAAAATCATTTCTTGATGGTAATGTTACATAATAGCTATTTGCTATTAGGTAACCTTTCATTTTAAACGGTTTAATTTTCCCTAATATGAATAGATGCTGCATGTTTTTTACCAAAAAAGATAGGAATTACACACGGGAAACTACATGTTTGGATGTGATCAGATATTTCAAGCAAATTGTATGTGACTCATTTTCTTAGGAATCAAATGCATGTTCATACAAAGTATCTTTTAAAATGAGGACATTTTTCGGTGAAGATGGAATATTATGTAAGGTTTTAATTTTACTGAGCCAAATGGTATTTGTTTAGTTTACTTTAGCTTTCCACTCCGTTATGCTTCAGCGCACTCCTGACCTACATTCATTCTCTCATGTCTGCTAGCTCTTGGCTTCTATTGTTCTGTCCCTATTCATTCCTCCTCATGCACATTACCTGACATAGCACCACATATACACACACACACACACACACACACTCTTCCTATCTCTTAGCTATTCAACCCAGCACACTATAGGTACATGGCACTCTATCTAGTACAAGCTTTTCTATTGGTTACTTACTTATTGTCCAATCTTGTGATTGGTGATTATTGTTGGATGGACTGCATGCCAGCCATCTTGGCAGCCATTTTGTGGTTGTATTGAAATCTAACAGTGCAGCTCAAGTCATCAAACATGTAAGACTGGTTTTGTCTTGTGTGGGTCCTTACAGTAAGAATTGAATTCTTGATATCAAGAAAGAGGACTAAATGTTAAAAACGGCTTGCCATTGACACGCATGATCAGTGGACGTTCACGCCGTTTTCGTCCACGCAATCTAAAAGTCCCTATTATCTCGAATCAGTCAATGTCATTGACGACTACGCCTTATACTTGCCCGACATAGCAATAAATAATGTAATGACAATAGTTACGGTTATAGCACTTCATTTTTTCCTGAAAGTATTACATGATTTCATCGTAAAATAAACAACAACAAAAACTTAAACAACACACCTTTTTTTGTCTTTTCAGGGCGGTCGGAGATTAAGCCGGACAGCTTAAGATGTGACATAGTTGAGATGCAGAAATGAATAGCTTGTCGGTTGCCCTGTAGGGGACTGCTGTGTCTAGGCAAGGACTTCGAGGTTACCAAGACACATCCAATATACCTCATAATTTCCCCAGCGGACAATTTTGGGACATGAACCTTATTTTTCTGTAGATGAATTTGCTTCTAAAGATGAACTTCTTTTCTGAAGATTTTCTTCTTGTCTGGAGATGAGAACACGACGTTTAGTTTCTTGTCTATTGTTAAAAGTGACTTTGCTGATACCTAAAGACACTTTACTTTGCATGATTATTTCTGGACGCTAGATTTCATGTGAGTGCATTCAACCGATCTTGGACTTCCGATCAATCCATGGACATACTACTTACGATGATGCCTGAATATAGGAGAGTCCGAATATTCATATTCTGAAAGATACATTAATATTTTCGAGCAGGACTTGTGATTTCGAAGGCCACATTAAATTTATCTACAAAATAAAAAAAATTCAGATTTGCAACCATGCTTATCTCTAAGCAGGTTTCGCTATTCCGTCAAATCGGACGGTCATAAACTGAGGACAATTCAACTGAGAAGTATCTGATGTCAAAATCTTGAAGAGAACTTGCCTATTCGGCCTGACTGATTCGAACCTTGCAAGAGGTTTGTTGATCGGACTGTGCCGGAAAACATCCAAGATAAAGACAGACTTTATGACTGTTATGATACTCGATCTACACAACGACCTAAGATATGGAATGATACCGGTGCTGATCATTTGCAAATGGAACAATATTGGAGCGTGACGGACTTTTGGATAATCATTTTTTTAGGATCAAATGGAATGTTCATGAATTACTGTTTGGATCACATTCCCGCTGGATCACAGGATTGAAGGGGAGAATGCAGAGACTGAACCTTGAGATGTCGGGGCAAGTGAAGGTTAGCCTGTAAACAATACAACAATATCACTTCTGATCTTAATGGAGCTCTGAAATTTACTGAGATGTGTCAAAGTTGGGTTTGAGTTAAGTTAAAAATATAAACTATGACATTTACACATTAGGGATAATTAATATAAATGTAGTGTAAGGGCCTAATTTGAATCTGACCCTAACCCATCTCAGAAAATTTTGAGCTCTATATCAGGAAGATTGTTGCGTTGTAGAAAATCTATGAAGTGTCCAACTTTTCGAATTGGACACGTTTCGTATCGAATCCTCGCGGCTCGGCATGCCTCGTTGCCACTCGTCGCATTTCGTTGCGTTTCGTTTCGTTTCGTTTCGTTGCGTCTTGTGACGTCTCTTCACGTAACGACAATTTTTCGGTGAGATATAGTATGGATTATTATTTTGTTGGTGAATATATGATAGATTATCTCCGTTATATTTGATTTCAGTTTAGTCTGTGATTGCTTTATTAAACTGTAGAAAAGATGATATTAACAATAATACTATTAATAATAATGATTATTGGACAGAGATCGTTCCTATCACATACGACAAAGAAGAAGAGAAGAAAATGAAGATAAGAAGAAAAGGAAGATGTGTCGTACAGATAAGTGTCGTATTGGTAGGCTTGCTTTACTAGAAATGTAGTTTGACAATTTTTTTGATTAGCATAGAATAAAAAAAATACGACGAATATGAGGAGGACATGTACCTATAGTCTCATTAGCAATATTTATCTTATCCTGCCAAGGCAGTTGAATTAGATCTATTTGCATACGTTTTGTATATTTATCTACCGATGTGATTAAAATTGCGACTAACATGAGAATATTAGGAAGATACGTTTAGATGTATATGTATATGTAGATATAGGATTATCTATAACACCTTTACATTTAAACTGCGAACATTTTATAAACCGATGTGATGAGAAAATAGAGATAATATGTGTCGTCAAACTCACTCAGTGCAGAACTCTCATCTCTCCTATCCTTCATGCATAGCACTAGTTTCTTGTAACACATTATAAACTTTGACGAGTCACAAGCAAGTTTTTAGTCTTTTTTTTCCTTCTCACCAAGTATCATGTGATAATGAACATTAGTAGACATCGGGATTGACATTCCATTCATATTTCATTCGATTCAAGCTTTAGGCTTAGTACTAAGGATTTAATAAAGTAACAAGATGTATTGTTGATACATCGTATAGGCGACAAAGTAGCTTGGATTCGCTCTCTTTTTGTCTTTCAGGTTTTCATTGCGGTGTACCTGCATACATCCATGACTTCTTTGATCTTGTCGACTTCGTTAAGCTATCGTCCATAATACTCCGTTCAGCCTCTTCACATCCCACGTTCATGGCATCGATGGGGGAAGTTGATCATATGACTAATTTACATAAATGTAGCGTAATGGTCTAATTTGATCTTGCCCTAACCCATCTCAGAAAATGTAGAGTTTCATATCAGGAGGACTTGCGTTCTAAAAATCAGGGGGGCAATTTGAATATTCCTTATTATTTGGATACACCATGTCACATCTCATCAAGTCTCGTCACCTCTCGTCACCTCTCGTCGCGTTACGAATCTCTTTGTGGTAAGATATACTTACATCTTTATGGTAATATTCCCATGTTAACTAGCTTTTTATAATCAGTTAGACCTAATATTATCAAGATATGATTTAATATTGTAGCATTAATTTACATTATTCATTTGAATGGAAAATTAAAAAAAAACGTGCTCTCCTGTTTACAGTCAGTGTGGAAATCATTCCTTACCAAATACTGTAATAGAATTAATGGTCGTTTAGAGAATAAATGCATAGCAATCGTAATTAGCAAGGCATTAATGACGTATTGGTAATATCCCCACATTAAAATATTCAAATCGTATCCTATATAGTAACTACATATCGATGTGAGGAGAAATCGACAAAATGAATAAGAGAAGAAAGAGAAGATGTTTTAAGAGATATGTGTCGTATTGGTACTCTCTTAGTATAGCAATTAAACTAGGTCTATTCATAAAAACATGAGAAAATACGACAAAGAAGAAGAGACTAAATAAAATGTCTTTCTAGAGATATATGTCGTAACACTTATTGAAGGCAGGAGTCATATCTATCACATACTTCATTCGCTGCACTAGTTTCCTTTAGCACCTATTCATGGGCAAATCTTTTTTGATTTTGTGTTCCTTGCTTTACCGAGTATTATGGAATTATGACCTTAAATTGGCATCAGAAGTGTCATTTACTCTATATCTCTTGTGATTCAAGCTTAAGAACTACGACTAGGGACTTAATGAAGTGATAAGATGTTTTGATACATCTTGGATATGACCAAATAGCTTGGACTCGCTCTCTTCATGTCTTTCAGGTTCTACAATGCAGTATATATACACGCTTCCAGGACTTCAGTCACATCTACGAACCACCGCGTCGACTTAGTTCAGCTATTGTCCATCGACTGCGTTCATCTTCTTCACATCCCACATTCACGGCACCAAGGAGGAAGTCGATCATTTTCAAGATCTGGCCCACCACTCTGATATATGTGTACATCGTCAGCAACTACGAAAAGAGCTCAAAGATTAAGACTCAGTTTAATTATGCCATCTCCCTTGTATCTTTTTGGTAATTGTGTTTTTTCTTTCTGTGAGTGGGACCTGATGCAACACCTCTCGGAAAATATAAGTGTCATTGATCTACGTAGGCAAGTATTATCAGGTATGTATTCCAAAGTTTGCTAAAGAATTTATCTATTAAATCAAGGCAGAATGAACACGAGTATATTTCTCATGAAAAAGTTTATATTGAAACAGGTGTTGTACTGTTACAAGGCGCGTGACAATAATAAGTCTCATAATTACCATTCGACTGATATGAATACATAATACGAAGGGAAATGCTCAACATTAAAGAGCTACAGGAGAAGAAGAATCGTTAAAAAATGGATAATAAAACAGGGCAAAATGTATTGTGATTATGAAATGCAAAGACATATTTTTAAAAGTATGAATGCAAACAAAAAGAAGAAAATTATTCACTCGAATTATTGTGAAGAGAAATATTTATTCAATATATGATGCGATTTTTGCAAGATTTCTCATTGTACAGGTGAAAGAAGGGAGAGGGGATGACGATCACTGATTTGACTACGCCACACGATGACGACCATGGTAATGACTACGGTGACAGCGAGGGTGACATAGGAGCAGCAGTGGATAGGCTTCGTGTTTCTGCAAACGTTCAGTAAGATGTGTTCATTTTAGATAACGACATAAACCCAATACATCATTTTAAGTAAGTTTATTTCAGTTAGGTAAATTCCACACTCGTGGAGATAGAATTAGATTATTGTTGATAGGACAACATATGATTTAAGATGGAATATCCAAATGTTTGAAATCTAGGATGTAGTTTAGTATCTGTTAAATCAAAGCGGAATGAAAACCGAGTATATATTCCTCGTGATATAAACGTTTTTGAAACAGATATGGTACTGCAACAACCCACGTGATAATTGTATTTTGCAATATTATACTTCGACAGGAATGCATAGGTTATATAAAAGAAAATATGTACAACCCTCAAGGGTTACGAGAGGGAAAAAATATAAGCGAATGAATTTTAAAACGGGGCAATGTATCTACATTTTTACGAAATGGCGATTAGGTATGACTATCAAAAGGGTGGTGTCTAGGATGATAACTACGATGACGACCATGCACAATTCACTTGAATTATTGAAATTAATTTACTACATATATGACTTGAAGAAAGTGCAGCCATGATGGAATGCCTTTCGATTCTCCCCTCTCCTTGTATCAAACCAAATAACTCTATCCGAGATTGTCATCTTGTCATCCTCCTTCTGTAATATCGGGTAGGGTTACTTTCAGGTTGATGGCGAGAAGGATGACTACCAGGGTGACGGCGGGTAGGGTTACTTTCAGGTTGATGGCGAGAAGGATGACTACCAGGGTGACGACGGGTAGGGTTACTTTCAGGTTGATGGCGAGGAGGATGACTACCAGGGTGACGGCGGGGAGGGTTACTTTCAGGTTGATGGCGAGAAGGATGACTACCAGGGTGATGGCGAGTAGGGTTACTTTCAGGTTGATGGCGAGAAGGATGACTACCAGGGTGACGACGAGTAGGGTTACTTTCAGGTTGATGGCGAGGAGGATGACTACTAGGGTGACGGCGGGTAGGGTTACTTTCAGGTTGATGGCGAGGAGGATGACTACTAGGGTGACGGCAGGTAGGGTTACTTTCAGGTTGATGGCGAGAAGGATGACTACAAGGGTGATGGCGAGTAGGGTTACTTTCAGGTTGATGGCGAGAAGGATGACTACCAGGGTGACGGCGGGTAGTGTTACTTTCAGGTTGATGGAGAGAAGGATGACTATCAGGTTGATGGCGAGTAGGGTTACTTTCAGGTTGATGGCGAGAAGGATGACTACCAGGGTGATGGCGAGTAGGGTAACTTTCAGGTTGATGGCGAGGAGGATGACTACCAGGGTGACGGCGTGTACTTTCAGGTTGATGGCGAGAAGGATGACTACCAGGGTGACGGCGGGTAGGGTTACTTTCAGGTTGATGGCGAGAAGGATAGACTACCAGGGTGACGACGGGTAGGGTTACTTTCAGGTTGATGGCGAGAAGGATGACTACCAGGGTGATGGCGAGTAGGGTAACTTTCAGGTTGATGGCGAGGAGGATGACTACCAGGGTGACGGCGTGTACTTTCAGGTTGATGGCGAGAAGGATGACTACCAGGGTGACGGCGGGTAGGGTTACTTTCAGGTTGATGGCGAGAAGGATAGACTACCAGGGTGACGACGGGTAGGGTTACTTTCAGGTTGATGGCGAGAAGGATGACTACCAGGGTGATGGCGAGTAGGGCTACTTTCAGGTTGATGGCGAAAAGGATGACTATCAGGTTGATGGCGAGAAGGGTTACTTTCAGGTTGATGGCGAGAAGGATCGGGAGAAGGATGACTACCAGGGCGACGGCGGGTAGGGTTACTTTCAGGTTGATGGCGAGAAGGATGACTATCAGGGTGATGGGGACTAGGGTTACTTTCAGGTTGATGGCGAGGAGGATGACTACAAGGGTGACGACGGGTAGGGTTACTTTCAGGTTGATGGCGAGGAGAATGACTACCAGGGTGACGGCGGGTAGGGTTACTTTCAGGTTGATGGCGAGAAGGATGACTACCAGGGTGACGGCGAGTAGGGTTACTTTCAGGTTGATGGCGAGAAGGATGACTACCAGGGTGACGGCGAGTAGGGTTACTTTCAGGTTGATGGCGAGGAGGATGACTTCCAGGGAGATGGGGACTAGGGTTACTTTCAGGTTGATGGAGGGAGGATGACTACAAGGGTGACGACGGGTAGGGTTACTTTCAGGTTGATGGCGAGGAGAATGACTACCAGGGTGACGGCGGGTAGGGTTACTTTCAGGTTGATGGCGAGAAGGATGACTACAAGGGTGATGGCGAGTAGGGTTACTTTCAGGTTGATGGCGAGAAGGATGACTACCAGGGTGACGGCGGGTAGTGTTACTTTCAGGTTGATGGAGAGAAGGATGACTATCAGGTTGATGGCGAGTAGGGTTACTTTCAGGTTGATGGCGAGAAGGATGACTACCAGGGTGATGGCGAGTAGGGTTACTTTCAGGTTGATGGCGAGGAGGATGACTACCAGGGTGACGGCGTGTACTTTCAGGGTGATGGCGAGAAGGATGACTACCAGGGTGATGGCGAGTAGGGTTACTTTCAGGTTGATGGCGAGAAGGATGACTATCAGGTTGATGGCGAGTAGGGTTACTTTCAGGTTGATGGCGAGAAGGATCGCGAGAAGGATGACTACAAGGGCGACGGCGGGTAGGGTTACTTTCAGGTTGATGGCGAGTAGGATGGCGAGTAGGATGGCGAGAAGGATGGCTTCAAGGGTGACGGCGGGTAGGGTTACTTTTAGGGTGACGGCGAGAAGGATGACTACAAGTGTGACGGCGGGTAGGGTTACTTTCAGGTTGATGGCGAGAAGGATGACTACCAGGGCGACGGCGGGTAGGGTTACTTTCAGGTTGATGGCGAGAAGGATGGTGAGAAGGATGACTACAAGGGTGACGGCGGGTAGGGTTACTTTCAGGTTGATGGCGAGTAGGATGGCGAGAAGGATGGCTACAAGGGTGACGGCGGGTAGGGTTACTTTCAGGTTGATGGCGAGAAGGATGACTACCAGGGCGACGGCGGGTAGGGTTACTTTCAGGTTGATGGCGAGAAGGATGGTGAGAAGATGACTACAAGGGTGACGGCGGGTAGGGTTACTTTCAGGTTGATGGCGAGAAGGATGACTACCAGGGTGACGGCGGGTAGGGTTACTTTCAGGTCGATGGCGAGAAGGATGACTACCAGGGTGACGTCGGGTAGGGTAACTTTCAGGTTGACGGCGAGAAGGATAACTACCAGGGTGACGGCGAGTAGGGTTACATTCAGGTTGATGGCGAGAAGGATGACTACAAGGGTGACGGCGGGTAGGGTGACTGTCAGGTTGATGACGACAATGATAGTCTCCAGGATGACGAAAGGTGACGACCAGGTACACAGTAGTTAAGTTATATGAACCGTTTTACCATATAACTTTATCAACGATCTTGAAGAGGAACATTGATGTTAGCCATGATGTTACATGTATAGTCATCACCTTTTAGACGTAGACACAGAAGCAAGACGATGAAACACCTTCTAGTCTGCCCATTTCTACCAGAACCATTGTATTCTCAAAGATCATGAGGAGTTTAATAAGCCAACTTCAGGTCCTACATCGTGCACTGGATGGGACTTGTGTCGTAACTTGTAACTGACCATTTCTTGCCTTGCCGGTGGATTGAAGAAGATTATAAAATCATCTATTCATTTATGTTGCAGCGCGGAGAGCAGGATGACTTTGAGGATAACTACCAGGGTGATGACCAGCAGCAACATCAGGGACGATGTCGACCTACCAGGTTGATATCAACGAAGGAGACGAGCAGGGCGGTCACGACCAGGATAATGACTATGGTGACGTCCCTGAAGAAGAACAGGTAAACAATAATGACATAATTCAATCATTTTACCACATAAATACATTAAAGATCATGACAGTATGCTCTCTCATTGCGATTTACAATTTACATTCTTACAATTGGCGTTTCATCAAGGAGGTACGGAATAGCGGTTTCTGTGATCGACCGAAGCAATATTGGCAGATTAGATTGATTACAAAAATATATTCATTTATATTGCAGCGTGGGGAAGACGACGACGACGATGAACTGGACGACTACCAGAGTCACTACCAGGGCGACTACCAAGCTGATGACGACGACCAGGATTACAATGAGGTAGGAATCGGTCAATGTTTAAAATTATACCACATATTGATTGTTTTGAGGACCGTGAATATTGATATTAAAATTAATCTTTGCTGTTGTTGCAAGTCATTTCATGTGGAAAACTGAATTCATAACAATATTTTTTTCGCCGATTTTGGTGTTTATTTTCTTGGCACCTGTCAGTGATAGCTTGCTCAATTTGATGAAGATTGATTCAATCAATAACAGTGGCAATGAATTCATCCCCCAAATCGGCAAAAGAATATTGTCATGAGATCAGTTCTTATATGAAAAAGATTGGTTTAAATTATTTGCATGGGATTTCTATGCTAAGAGAGACTAGGGAAAGAAGAAAAATAAAAGGAACGAGTATTCTGCATATATTTACAATGCTTCAGTTTAGAAAAACAAAACATAAACAATAATCAGTTCTATATACTTTTTGTTTTCCAGTGCTGTCTACGATGTTCATCTGACTGCTCTAAATCGGGGTTGCAGTATCTAGCCAGGGTCATTGACCTTACCAAAACACACTCAGTGTACCTCTTCACCTCGCCAGTGGACAAGAACTTCTATACTGGACAAAAACTTGAATGGACATGAAACTTATTTTCAGGAGATGAGAACATGACGATCCATCTCGTTGTCTATTGGTGATTTGCAAAGAATTATACAAAGACACTCTACTCTGTATAATAATTGAGGAGGCTTGATTTCATTCCACCAGAAACCTGTAAATTTCTCTGATCAAATCTTCCTTGGAATCCTCATTCATCGATGGACATACTACGTACGATGATGCCTAAACATGTTGCAGTCCGACTTTCTATATTCTGAAAGAAACGCAATCATGTTTCATCAGGTTTTCTCATTTAGCAAGCAAGCAAGCAATCTAAATTGTCTCATAAATTTGCAATCATGGTTATCTCCAAATGAACACGGCGACGTCTGCTTCGGAAGCAGAATCTCCATATATGTAAACGATGGAATAAAACAACATTGAACTACTAAACTATTCTCTCAAATATTATTAACTAAAAGCAACACTATCGAGAATCACCTGTCAGAATCGTGTACACAACTCATCAGAGACAAATGTCAACCTGACTGATACGAACCTGGCAAGAGGTTTGTTGATTGGTCTGTGTCGGAAAAAAAGGGCTTGCAAGAGAATTCGACCCTACATAGCTGATTCTAAACAGGTTTCACCATTCCGTCAAATCGGACGGTCATAAACTGAGGACAATTCAACTGAGAAGTATCTGATGTCAGAATCTTGAAGAGAACTAGCCTATTCGGCCTGACTGATTCGAACCTTGCAAGAGGTTTGTTGATCGGACTGTGCCGGAAAACATGCAAGATAAAGAAAAACTTTATGATTGTTATGATACTTGATCTACACAACGACCTAAGATATGGAATAATACCGGTGCTGATTATTTGCAAATGGAACAATATTGGAGCGTGACGGACTTTTGGATAATCAATTTTTTGGGATCAAATGGAATGTTCATGAATTACTGTTTGGATCATATTCCCGCTGGATCACAGGATTGAAGGGGAGAATGCAGAGACTGAACCTTGAGATGAACCTGAGACTGAGATGTCGGGGCAAGTGAAGGTTAGCCTGTAAACAATACAACAATATCACTTCTGATCTTAATGGAGCTCTGAAATTTACTGAGATGTGTCAAGGTTGGGTTTGAGTTAAGTTTAAAATATAAACTATAACATTTACACATTAGGCTTAATTAATATAAATGTAGTGTAAGGGCCTAATTTGAATCTGACCCTAACCCATCTCAGAAAATTTTGAGCTCTATATCAGGAAGATTGTTGCGTTGTAGAAAATCTATGAAGTGTCCAACTTTTCGAATTGGACACGTTTCGTATCGAAGCCTCGCGCCTTGGCATGCCTCGTTGCCACTCGTCGCATTTCGTTGCGTTGCGTTTCGTTTCGTTTCGTTGCGTCTTGTGACGTCTCTTCACGTAACGACAATTTTTCGGTGAGATATAGTATGGATTATTATTTTGTTGGTGAATATATGATAGATTATCGCCGTTATATTTGATTTATTTAAGTTTAGTCTGTGATTGCTATATTAATTAGCTTGGTAAACTGTAGAAAAGATGATGATAACAATAATACTATTAATAATAATGATTATTGGACAGAGATCGTTCCTATCACATACGACAAAGAAGAAGAGAAGAAAATGAAGATAAGAAGAAAAGGAAGATGTGTCGTACAGATAAGTGTCGTATTGGTAGGCTTGCTTTACTAGAAATGTAGTTTGACAAGTTTTTTGATTAGCATAGAATAGGAAAATACGACGAATATGAGGAGGACATGTACCTATAGTCTCATTAGCAATATTTATATTATCTTGCCAAGGCAGTTGAATTAGATCTATCTGCATACGTGTTGTATATTTATCTACCGATGTGATTAAAATTGCGACTAACATGAGAATATTAGGAAGATACGTTTAGATATATATGTAGATATAGGATTATCTATAACAGTTAACACCCTTGAATTTAAACTGCGAACATTCTATAAACCGATGTGATGAGAAAATAGAGATAATATGTGTTGTCAAACTCACTCAGTACAGAACTCTCATCTCTCATATCCTTCATGCATAGCACTAGTTTCTTGTAACACATTATAAACTTTGACGAGTCACAAGCAAGTTTTTAGTCTTTTTTTTTTTCTTCTCACCAAGTGTCATGTGATAATGAACATTAATAGACATCGGGATTGTCATTCCCCTCATATTTCATTCGATTCAAGCTTTAGGCTTAGTACTAAGGATTTAATAAAGTAACAGGATGTATAGTTGATACATCGTATAGGCGACAAAGTAGCTTGGATTCGCTCTCTTTTTGTCTTTCAGGTTTTCATTGCGGTGTACCTGCATACATCCATGACTTCTTTGATCTTGTCGACTTCGTTAAGCTATCATCCATAGACTACGTTCAGCCTCTTCCATCCCACGTTCATGGCACCGATGGCAGAATTTGATCATATGACTAATTTACATAAATGTAGCGTAATGGTCTAATTTGATCTTACCCTAAACCATCTCTGAAAATGTAGAGTTTCATATCAGGAGGACTTGCGTTCTAAAAATCAGGGGGGCAATTTGAATATTCCTTATTATTTGGATACACCATGTCACATCTCATCAAGTCTCGTCACCCCTCGTCACCTCTCGTCGCGTTACGAATCTCTCTGTGGTAAGATATACTTACATCTTTATTGTAATATTCCCATGTTAACTAGCTTTTTATAATCAGTTAGACCTAATATTATCAAGATATGATTTAATATTGTAGCATTAATTTACATTATTAATTTGAATGGGAAATTTAAAAAAACGTGCTCTCATGTTTACAGTCAGTGTGGAAATCATTTCTCACCAAATACTGTAATAGAATTAATGGTCTTTTAGAGAATAAATGCATAGCAATCATAATTAGCAAGGCATTAATGACGTATTGGTAATATCTCCACATTAAAAAATCGAATCGTATCCTATGTAGTAACTACATATCGATGTGATGAGAAATCGACAAAATGAATAAGAGAAGAAAGAGAAGATGTTTTTAGAGATATGTGTCGTATTGGTACTCTCTTCGCATAGCAATTAAACTAGATCTATTCATAAAAATATGAGAAAATACGACAAAGAAGAAGAGACTAAATAAAATGTCTTTCTAGAGATATGTATTAACACTCATTGAAGGCAGGACTCACATCTATCACATACTTCATTCACTGCACTAGTTTAATTTAGCACCTATTATGGAATTATGACATTAAATTGGCATCAGAAGGGTCATTTACTCTATATCTCTTGTGATTCAAGCTTAAGAACTACGACTAGGGACTTAATGAAGTGATAAGATGTTTTGATACATCTTGGATATGACCAAATAGCTTGGACTCGCTCTCTTCATGTCTTTCAGGTTCTACAATGCAGTATATATACACGCATCCAGGACTTCATTCACATCTACGAACCACCGCGTCGACTTAGTTCAGCTATTGTCCATCGACTGCGTTCATCTTCTGCACATCCCACATTCACGGCACCAAGGAGGAAGTCGATCATTTTCAAGATCTGGCCCACCACTCTGATATATGTGTACATCGTCAGCAACTACGAAAAGAGCTCAAAGATTAAGACTCAGTTTAATTATGCCATCTCCCTTGTATCTTTTTGGTAATTGTGTTTTTTCTTTCTGTGAGTGGGACCTGATGTAACACCTCTCGGAAAATATAAGTGTCATTGATCTACGTAGGCAAGTATTATCAGGTATGTATTCCAAAGTTTGCTAAAGAATTTATCTATTAAATCAAGGCAGAATGAACACGAGTATATTTCTCATGAAAAGGTTTATATTGAAAGAGGTGTTGTACTGTTACAAGGCGCGTGACAATAATAAGTCTCATAATTACCATTCGACTGATATGAATACATAATACGAAGGGAAATGCTCAACATTAAAGAGCTACAGGAGAAGAAGAATCGTTAAAAAATGGATAATAAAACAGGGCAAAATGTATTGTGATTATGAAATGCAAAGACATATTTTTAAAAGTATGAATGCAAACAAAAAGAAGAATATTATTCACTCGAATTATTGTGAAGAGAAATATTTATTCAATATATGATGCGATTTTTGCAAGATTTCTCATTATACAGGTAAAAGAAGGGAGAGGGGATGACGATCACTGATTTGACTACGCCACACGATGACGACCATGGTAATGACTACGGTGACAGCGAGGGTGACATAGGAGCAGCAGTGGATAGGCTTCGTGTTTCTGCAAACGTTCAGTAAGATGTGTTCATTTTAGATAACGACATAAACCCAATACATCATTTTAAGTAAGTTTATTTCAGTTAGGTAAATTCCACACTCGTGGAGATAGAATTAGATTATTGTTGATAGGACAACATATGATTTAAGATGGAATATCCAAATGTTTGAAATCTAGGATGTAGTTTAGTATCTGTTTAATCAAAGCGGAATGAAAACCGAGTATATATTCCTCGTGATATAAACGTTTTTGAAACAGATATGGTACTGCAACAACCCACGTGATAATTGTATTTTGCAATATTATACTTCGACAGGAATGCATAGGTTATATAAAAGAAAATATGTACAACCCTCAAGGGTTACGAGAGGGAAAAAATATAAGCGAATGAATTTTAAAACGGGGCAATGTATCTACATTTTTAAGAAATGGCGATTAGGTATGACTATCAAAAGGGTGGTGTCTAGGATGATAACTACGATGACGACCATGCACAATTCACTTGAATTATTGAAATTAATTTACTACATATTTGATTTGAAGAATGGCATAAGTGCAGCCATGATGGAATGCCTTTCGATTCTCCCCTCTCCTTGTATCAAACCAAATAACTCTATCCGAGATTGTCATCTTGTCATCCTCCTTCTGTAATATCGGGTAGGGTTACTTTCAGGTTGATGGCGAGAAGGATGACTACCAGGGTGACGGCGGGTAGGGTTACTTTCAGGTTGATGGCAAGAAGGATGACTACCAGGGTGACGACGGGTAGGGTTACTTTCAGGTTGATGGCAAGAAGGATGACTACCAGGGTGATGGCGAGTAGGGTTACTTTCAGGTTGATGGCGAGAAGGATGACTACCAGGGTGACGGCGGGTAGTGTTACTTTCAGGTTGATGGAGAGAAGGATGACTATCAGGTTGATGGCGAGTAGGGTTACTTTCAGGTTGATGGCGAGAAGGATGACTACCAGGGTGATGGCGAGTAGGGTTACTTTCAGGTTGATGGCGAGGAGGATGACTACCAGGGTGACGGCGTGTACTTTCAGGGTGATGGCGAGAAGGATGACTACCAGGGTGATGGCGAGTAGGGTTACTTTCAGGTTGATGGCGAGAAGGATGACTATCAGGTTGATGGCGAGTAGGGTTACTTTCAGGTTGATGGCGAGAAGGATCGCGAGAAGGATGACTACCAGGGCGACGGCGGGTAGGGTTACTTTCAGGTTGATGGCGAGTAGGATGGCGAGTAGGATGGCGAGAAGGATGGCTTCAAGGGTGACGGCGGGTAGGGTTACTTTTAGGGTGACGGCGAGAAGGATGACTACAAGTGTGACGGCGGGTAGGGTTACTTTCAGGTTGATGGCGAGAAGGATGACTACCAGGGCGACGGCGGGTAGGGTTACTTTCAGGTTGATGGCGAGAAGGATGGTGAGAAGGATGACTACAAGGGTGACGGCGGGTAGGGTTACTTTCAGGTTGATGGCGAGTAGGATGGCGAGAAGGATGGCTACAAGGGTGACGGCGGGTAGGGTTACTTTCAGGTTGATGGCGAGAAGGATGACTACCAGGGCGACGGCGGGTAGGGTTACTTTCAGGTTGATGGCGAGAAGGATGGTGAGAAGATGACTACAAGGGTGACGGCGGGTAGGGTTACTTTCAGGTTGATGGCGAGAAGGATGACTACCAGGGTGACGGCGGGTAGGGTTACTTTCAGGTCGATGGCGAGAAGGATGACTACCAGGGTGACGTCGGGTAGGGTAACTTTCAGGTTGACGGCGAGAAGGATAACTACCAGGGTGACGGCGAGTAGGGTTACATTCAGGTTGATGGCGAGAAGGATGACTACAAGGGTGACGGCGGGTAGGGTGACTGTCAGGTTGATGACGACAATGATAGTCTCCAGGATGACGAAAGGTGACGACCAGGTACACAGTAGTTAAGTTATATGAACCGTTTTACCATATAACTTTATCAACGATCTTGAAGAGGAACATTGATGTTAGCCATGATGTTACATGTATAGTCATCACCTTTTAGACGTAGACACAGAAGCAAGACGATGAAACACCTTCTAGTCTGCCCATTTCTACCAGAACCATTGTATTCTCAAAGATCATGAGGAGTTTAATAAGCCAACTTCAGGTCCTACATCGTGCACTGGATGGGACTTGTGTCGTAACTTGTAACTGACCATTTCTTGCCTTGCCGGTGGATTGAAGAAGATTATAAAATCATCTATTCATTTATGTTGCAGCGCGGAGAGCAGGATGACTTTGAGGATAACTACCAGGGTGATGACCAGCAGCAACATCAGGGATGATGTCGACCTACCAGGTTGATATCAACGAAGGAGACGAGCAGGGCGGTCACGACCAGGATAATGACTATGGTGACGTCCCTGAAGAAGAACAGGTAAACAATAATGACATAATTCAATCATTTTACCACATAAATACATTAAAGATCATGACAGTATGCTCTCTCATTGCGATTTACAATTTACATTCTTACAATTGGCGTTTCATCAAGGAGGTACGGAATAGCGGTTTCTGTGATCGACCGAAGCAATATTGGCAGATTAGATTGATTACAAAAATATATTCATTTATATTGCAGCGTGGGGAAGACGACGACGACGATGAACTGGACGACTACCAGAGTCACTACCAGGGCGACTACCAAGCTGATGACGACGACCAGGATTACAATGAGGTAGGAATCGGTCAATGTTTAAAATTATACCACATATTGATTGTTTTGAGGACCGTGAATATTGATATTAAAATTAATCTTTGCTGTTGTTGCAAGTCATTTCATGTGGAAAACTGAATTCATAACAATATTTTTTTCGCCGATTTTGGTGTTTATTTTCTTGGCACCTGTCAGTGATAGCTTGCTCAATTTGATGAAGATTGATTCAATCAATAACAGTGGCAATGAATTCATCCCCCAAATCGGCAAAAGAATATTGTCATGAGATCAGTTCTTATATGAAAAAGATTGGTTTAAATTATTTGCATGGGATTTCTATGCTAAGAGAGACTAGGGAAAGAAGAAAAATAAAAGGAACGAGTATTCTGCATATATTTACAATGCTTCAGTTTAGAAAAACAAAACATAAACAATAATCAGTTCTATATACTTTTTGTTTTCCAGTGCTGTCTACGATGTTCATCTGACTGCTCTAAATCGGGGTTGCAGTATCTAGCCAGGGTCATTGACCTTACCAAAACACACTCAGTGTACCTCTTCACCTCGCCAGTGGACAAGAACTTCTATACTGGACAAAAACTTGAATGGACATGAAACTTATTTTCAGGAGATGAGAACATGACGATCCATCTCGTTGTCTATTGGTGATTTGCAAAGAATTATACAAAGACACTCTACTCTGTATAATAATTGAGGAGGCTTGATTTCATTCCACCAGAAACCTGTAAATTTCTCTGATCAAATCTTCCTTGGAATCCTCATTCATCGATGGACATACTACGTACGATGATGCCTAAACATGTTGCAGTCCGACTTTCTATATTCTGAAAGAAACGCAATCATGTTTCATCAGGTTTTCTCATTTAGCAAGCAAGCAAGCAATCTAAATTGTCTCATAAATTTGCAATCATGGTTATCTCCAAATGAACACGGCGACGTCTGCTTCGGAAGCAGAATCTCCATATATGTAAACGATGGAATAAAACAACATTGAACTACTAAACTATTCTCTCAAATATTATTAACTAAAAGCAACACTATCGAGAATCACCTGTCAGAATCGTGTACACAACTCATCAGAGACAAATGTCAACCTGACTGATACGAACCTGGCAAGAGGTTTGTTGATTGGTCTGTGTCGGAAAAAAAGGGCTTGCAAGAGAATTCGACCCTACATAGCTGATTCTAAACAGGTTTCACCATTCCGTCAAATCGGACGGTCATAAACTGAGGACAATTCAACTGAGAAGTATCTGATGTCAGAATCTTGAAGAGAACTAGCCTATTCGGCCTGACTGATTCGAACCTTGCAAGAGGTTTGTTGATCGGACTGTGCCGGAAAACATGCAAGATAAAGAAAAACTTTATGATTGTTATGATACTTGATCTACACAACGACCTAAGATATGGAATAATACCGGTGCTGATTATTTGCAAATGGAACAATATTGGAGCGTGACGGACTTTTGGATAATCAATTTTTTGGGATCAAATGGAATGTTCATGAATTACTGTTTGGATCATATTCCCGCTGGATCACAGGATTGAAGGGGAGAATGCAGAGACTGAACCTTGAGATGAACCTGAGACTGAGATGTCGGGGCAAGTGAAGGTTAGCCTGTAAACAATACAACAATATCACTTCTGATCTTAATGGAGCTCTGAAATTTACTGAGATGTGTCAAGGTTGGGTTTGAGTTAAGTTTAAAATATAAACTATAACATTTACACATTAGGCTTAATTAATATAAATGTAGTGTAAGGGCCTAATTTGAATCTGACCCTAACCCATCTCAGAAAATTTTGAGCTCTATATCAGGAAGATTGTTGCGTTGTAGAAAATCTATGAAGTGTCCAACTTTTCGAATTGGACACGTTTCGTATCGAAGCCTCGCGCCTTGGCATGCCTCGTTGCCACTCGTCGCATTTCGTTGCGTTGCGTTTCGTTTCGTTTCGTTGCGTCTTGTGACGTCTCTTCACGTAACGACAATTTTTCGGTGAGATATAGTATGGATTATTATTTTGTTGGTGAATATATGATAGATTATCGCCGTTATATTTGATTTATTTAAGTTTAGTCTGTGATTGCTATATTAATTAGCTTGGTAAACTGTAGAAAAGATGATGATAACAATAATACTATTAATAATAATGATTATTGGACAGAGATCGTTCCTATCACAATCGACAAAGAAGAAGAGAAGAAAATGAAGATAAGAAGAAAAGGAAGATGTGTCGTACAGATAAGTGTCGTATTGGTAGGCTTGCTTTACTAGAAATGTAGTTTGACAAGTTTTTTGATTAGCATAGAATAGGAAAATACGACGAATATGAGGAGGACATGTACCTATAGTCTCATTAGCAATATTTATATTATCTTGCCAAGGCAGTTGAATTAGATCTATCTGCATACGTGTTGTATATTTATCTACCGATGTGATTAAAATTGCGACTAACATGAGAATATTAGGAAGATACGTTTAGATATATATGTAGATATAGGATTATCTATAACAGTTAACACCCTTGAATTTAAACTGCGAACATTCTATAAACCGATGTGATGAGAAAATAGAGATAATATGTGTTGTCAAACTCACTCAGTACAGAACTCTCATCTCTCATATCCTTCATGCATAGCACTAGTTTCTTGTAACACATTATAAACTTTGACGAGTCACAAGCAAGTTTTTAGTCTTTTTTTTTTTCTTCTCACCAAGTGTCATGTGATAATGAACATTAATAGACATCGGGATTGTCATTCCCCTCATATTTCATTCGATTCAAGCTTTAGGCTTAGTACTAAGGATTTAATAAAGTAACAGGATGTATAGTTGATACATCGTATAGGCGACAAAGTAGCTTGGATTCGCTCTCTTTTTGTCTTTCAGGTTTTCATTGCGGTGTACCTGCATACATCCATGACTTCTTTGATCTTGTCGACTTCGTTAAGCTATCATCCATAGACTACGTTCAGCCTCTTCCATCCCACGTTCATGGCACCGATGGCAGAATTTGATCATATGACTAATTTACATAAATGTAGCGTAATGGTCTAATTTGATCTTACCCTAAACCATCTCTGAAAATGTAGAGTTTCATATCAGGAGGACTTGCGTTCTAAAAATCAGGGGGGCAATTTGAATATTCCTTATTATTTGGATACACCATGTCACATCTCATCAAGTCTCGTCACCCCTCGTCACCTCTCGTCGCGTTACGAATCTCTCTGTGGTAAGATATACTTACATCTTTATTGTAATATTCCCATGTTAACTAGCTTTTTATAATCAGTTAGACCTAATATTATCAAGATATGATTTAATATTGTAGCATTAATTTACATTATTAATTTGAATGGGAAATTTAAAAAAACGTGCTCTCATGTTTACAGTCAGTGTGGAAATCATTTCTCACCAAATACTGTAATAGAATTAATGGTCTTTTAGAGAATAAATGCATAGCAATCATAATTAGCAAGGCATTAATGACGTATTGGTAATATCTCCACATTAAAAAATCGAATCGTATCCTATGTAGTAACTACATATCGATGTGATGAGAAATCGACAAAATGAATAAGAGAAGAAAGAGAAGATGTTTTTAGAGATATGTGTCGTATTGGTACTCTCTTCGCATAGCAATTAAACTAGATCTATTCATAAAAATATGAGAAAATACGACAAAGAAGAAGAGACTAAATAAAATGTCTTTCTAGAGATATGTATTAACACTCATTGAAGGCAGGACTCACATCTATCACATACTTCATTCACTGCACTAGTTTAATTTAGCACCTATTATGGAATTATGACATTAAATTGGCATCAGAAGGGTCATTTACTCTATATCTCTTGTGATTCAAGCTTAAGAACTACGACTAGGGACTTAATGAAGTGATAAGATGTTTTGATACATCTTGGATATGACCAAATAGCTTGGACTCGCTCTCTTCATGTCTTTCAGGTTCTACAATGCAGTATATATACACGCATCCAGGACTTCATTCACATCTACGAACCACCGCGTCGACTTAGTTCAGCTATTGTCCATCGACTGCGTTCATCTTCTGCACATCCCACATTCACGGCACCAAGGAGGAAGTCGATCATTTTCAAGATCTGGCCCACCACTCTGATATATGTGTACATCGTCAGCAACTACGAAAAGAGCTCAAAGATTAAGACTCAGTTTAATTATGCCATCTCCCTTGTATCTTTTTGGTAATTGTGTTTTTTCTTTCTGTGAGTGGGACCTGATGTAACACCTCTCGGAAAATATAAGTGTCATTGATCTACGTAGGCAAGTATTATCAGGTATGTATTCCAAAGTTTGCTAAAGAATTTATCTATTAAATCAAGGCAGAATGAACACGAGTATATTTCTCATGAAAAGGTTTATATTGAAAGAGGTGTTGTACTGTTACAAGGCGCGTGACAATAATAAGTCTCATAATTACCATTCGACTGATATGAATACATAATACGAAGGGAAATGCTCAACATTAAAGAGCTACAGGAGAAGAAGAATCGTTAAAAAATGGATAATAAAACAGGGCAAAATGTATTGTGATTATGAAATGCAAAGACATATTTTTAAAAGTATGAATGCAAACAAAAAGAAGAATATTATTCACTCGAATTATTGTGAAGAGAAATATTTATTCAATATATGATGCGATTTTTGCAAGATTTCTCATTATACAGGTAAAAGAAGGGAGAGGGGATGACGATCACTGATTTGACTACGCCACACGATGACGACCATGGTAATGACTACGGTGACAGCGAGGGTGACATAGGAGCAGCAGTGGATAGGCTTCGTGTTTCTGCAAACGTTCAGTAAGATGTGTTCATTTTAGATAACGACATAAACCCAATACATCATTTTAAGTAAGTTTATTTCAGTTAGGTAAATTCCACACTCGTGGAGATAGAATTAGATTATTGTTGATAGGACAACATATGATTTAAGATGGAATATCCAAATGTTTGAAATCTAGGATGTAGTTTAGTATCTGTTAAATCAAAGCGGAATGAAAACCGAGTATATATTCCTCGTGATATAAACGTTTTTGAAACAGATATGGTACTGCAACAACCCACGTGATAATTGTATTTTGCAATATTATACTTCGACAGGAATGCATAGGTTATATAAAAGAAAATATGTACAACCCTCAAGGGTTACGAGAGGGAAAAAATATAAGCGAATGAATTTTAAAACGGGGCAATGTATCTACATTTTTAAGAAATGGCGATTAGGTATGACTATCAAAAGGGTGGTGTCTAGGATGATAACTACGATGACGACCATGCACAATTCACTTGAATTATTGAAATTAATTTACTACATATTTGATTTGAAGAATGGCATAAGTGCAGCCATGATGGAATGCCTTTCGATTCTCCCCTCTCCTTGTATCAAACCAAATAACTCTATCCGAGATTGTCATCTTGTCATCCTCCTTCTGTAATATCGGGTAGGGTTACTTTCAGGTTGATGGCGAGAAGGATGACTACCAGGGTGACGGCGGGTAGGGTTACTTTCAGGTTGATGGCAAGAAGGATGACTACCAGGGTGACGACGGGTAGGGTTACTTTCAGGTTGATGGCGAGGAGGATGACTACCAGGGTGACGGCGGGGAGGGTTACTTTCAGGTTGATGGCGAGAAGGATGACTACCAGGGTGATGGCGAGTAGGGTTACTTTCAGGTTGATGGCGAGAAGGATGACTACCAGGGTGACGACGAGTAGGGTTACTTTCAGGTTGATGGCGAGGAGGATGACTACTAGGGTGACGGCGGGTAGGGTTACTTTCAGGTTGATGGCGAGGAGGATGACTACTAGGGTGACGGCGGGTAGGGTTACTTTCAGGTTGATGGCGAGAAGGATGACTACCAGGGTGACGGCGGGTAGGGTTACTTTCAGGTTGATGGCGAGGAGAATGACTACCAGGGAGACGGCGGGTAGGGTTACTTTCAGGTTGATGGCGAGGAGAATGACTACCAGGGTGACGGCGGGTAGGGTAACTTTCAGGTTGATGGCGAGTAGGGTTACTTTCAGGTTGATGGCGAGAAGGATGACTACTAGGGTGATGGCGAGTAGGGTTACTTTCAGGTTGATGGCGAGAAGGATGACTACCAGGGTGATGGCGGGTAGGGTTACTTTCAGGTTGATGGCGAGAAGGATGACTACCAAGGTGATGGCGAGTAGGGTTACTTTCAGGTTGATGGCGAGAAGGATGACTATCAGGTTGATAGCGAGTAGGGTTACATTCAGGTTGATGGCGAGAAGGATCGCGAGAGAATGATTACCAGGGCGACGGCGGGTAGGATTACTTTCAGGTTGATGGCGAGAAGGCTAGACTACCAGGGTGACGACGGGTAGGGTTACTTTAAGGTTGATGGCGAGAAGGATGACTACCAGGGTGATGGCGAGTAGGGTTACTTTCAGGTTGATGGCGAGAAGGATGACTACAAGGGTGATGGCGGGTAGGGTTACTTTCAGGTTGATGGCGAGAAGGATGACTACCAGGGTGATGGCGAGTAGGGTTACTTTCAGGTTGATGGCGAGAAGGATGACTATCAGGTTGATGGCGAGTAGGGTTACTTTCATGTTGATGGCGAGGAGGATGACTACCAGGGTGATGGGGACTAGGGTTACTTTCAGGTTGATGGCGAGGAGGATGACTACAAGGGTGACGACGGGTAGGGTTACTTTCAGGTTGATGGCGAGGAGAACGACTACCAGGGTGACGGCGGGTAGGGTTACTTTCAGGTTGATGGCGACGAGAATGACTACCAGGGAGACGGCGGGTAGGTTTACTTTCAGGTTGATGGCGAGGAGAATGACTACCAGGTTGACGGCGGGTAGGGTTACTACCAGGGTGACGGCGGGTAGGGTTACTTTCAGGTTGATGGCGAGTAGGATGGCGAGAAGGATGACTACCAGGGTGACGACGGGTAGGGTTACTTTTAGGTTGATGGCGAGAAGGATGACTACCCAGGGTGATGGCGAGTAGGGTTACTTTCAGGTTGATGGCGAGAAGGATAGACTAGCAGGGTGACGACGGGTAGGGTTACTTTAAGGTTGATGGCGACGAGAATGACTACCAGGGAGACGGCGGGTAGGGTTACTTTCAGGTTGATGGCGAGTAGGGTTACTTTCAGGTTGATGGCGAGAAGGATGACTACCAGGGTGATGGCGGGTAGGGTTACTTTCAGGTTGATGGCGAGAAGAATGACTACCAGGGTGATGGCGAGTAGGGTTACTTTCAGGTTGATGGCGAGAAGGATGACTATCAGGTTGATGGCGAGTAGGGTTACTTTCAGGTTGATGGCGAGAAGGATCGCGAGAAGGATGACTACCAGGGCGACGGCGGGTAGGGTTACTTTCAGTTTGATGGCGAGAAGGATGACTACCAGGGTGACGGCGAGTAGGGTTACTTTCAGGTTGATGGCGAGAAGGATGACTACCAGGGTGACGGCGAGTAGGGTTACTTTCAGGTTAACGGCCAGAAGGGTGACTACCAGGACGACAGCGGGTAGGACGACTGTCAGGTTGATGACGACAAGGATAGTGACCAGGATGACGAAAGGTGACGACCAGGTACACAGTAGTTAAATTATATGAACCGTTTTACCACATAACTTTATCAACGATCTTGAAGAGGATCATTGATGTTAGCCATGATGTTTCATGTATAGTCATCACCTTTAAGTCGTAGACACAAAAGCAAGACGATAAAACACCTTCTAGTCTGCCCATTTCTACCAGAACCATGTATTCTCAAAGACCATGAGGAGTTTAATATGCCAACTTCAGGTCCTACACCGTGCACTGGACGGGACTTGTGTCGTAACTCGTAACTTACCATTTCTGGCCTTGCCGGTGAATCGAAAAAGAGTATAAATCATTTATTCATTTATGTTGCAGCGCGGAGAGCAGGATGACTTGAGGATAACTACCAGGGTGCGAACAGCAGCAACAACGACGAAGGAGACGAGCAGGGTTGTAACCACCAGGATAATGACTATGGTGACGTCCCTGAAGAAGAACAGGTAAACAACAATGACATAATTCAATCATTTTACCACATAAATACATTAAAGATCATGACGGTATGCTCTCTCATTGCGATTTACAATTTTCGTTCTTATAATTGGCGTTTCATCAAGGAAGTACGGAATAGCGGTTTCTGTGATCGAGCAAAGCAATATTGGCAGATTAGATTGATTACAAAAATATATTCATTTATATTGCAGCGTGGGGAAGACGACGACGACGATCTGCACGACTACCAGAGTCACTATTAGGGCAACTACCAAGCTGATGACGACCACCAAGCTGATGACGACGACCAGGATTACAATCAGGTAGAAATCGGTCAATGTTTAAAATTATACCACATATTGATGGTTTTGAGGACCGTGAATATTGATATTGGAATTATTCCTTACTAGTGTTGCAAGTCATTACATGTGGAAAACTGCATTCATAACAATAGTTGTTCGCCGATTTGGGTGTTTATTTCATTGGCACCTGTCAGTGATAACTGGCTCAATTTGATCAAGATTGATTCAATCAATAACAGTGGCAATGAATTCATCCCCCAAATCGGCAAACAAATATAGTCATGAAATCAGTTCTTATATGAAAAAGATTGGTTTAAATTACTTGCAAGGGATTTCTATGCTAAGAGAGACTAGGGAAAGAAGAAAAATGAAAAGAACGAATATTCTACAAATATTTACAATGCTTCGATTTAGAAAAACGAAACATAAACAATAATCAGTTTTATATACTTTTTTTCCAGGGCGGTCGGTTATGTTCACTTGACTACTGTAAATCGGGGTTGCAGTATCTAGCCAGGGTCATTGACCTTACCAAGACACACTCAGTGTACCTCTTCACCTCTCCAGTGGACAAGAACTTCTATACTGGACAAGAACTTGAATGGACATGAACTTATTTTCAGGAGATGAGAACATGACGATTCATCTCTTTGTCCTTTGGTGATTTACACAGAATTATACAAAGACACTCTACTCTGTATAATAATTGAGGATACTTGACTTCATACCACCAGAAACATGTACATTTCTCTTATTAAATCTTCCTTGGAATCCGCATTCATCGATGGACATACTACGTACGATGACGCCTAAACATATTGCAGTCCGACTTTCTATATTCTGAAAGAAACACGATCATGTTTCATCAGGTTTTCTCATTTAGCAAGCAAGCAACAAATCTAAATTGTCTCATACATTTGCAACCATGGTTATCTCCAAATGAACACGGCGACGTCTGCTTCGGAAGCAGAATCCTCAGATATGTAAACGATGGAATAAAACAACATTGAACTACTAAACTATTCTCTCAAATATTATTAACTAAAAGCAACACTATCGAGAATCACCTGTCAGAATCGTGTACACAACTCACCAGAGACAAATGTCAACCTGAATGATATGAACCTGGCAAGAGGTTTGTTGATTGGCCTGTGTCGGAGAAAAAGGGCTAGCAAGAGAATTCGACACTACATAGCTGATTCTAAGCAGGTTGCACTATTCCGTCAAATCGGACGGTCATAAACTGTAAACAATTCAACTGAGAAATATCTGATGTCAGAATCTTGAAGAAAACTAGCCTATTCGGCCTGACTGATTCGAACCTTGCAAGAGGTTTGTTGATCGGACTGTGCCGGAAAACATCCAAGATAAAGAAAAACTTTATGATTGTTATGATACTCGATCTTCACAACGACCTAAGATATGGAATAATACCGGTGCTGATCATTTGCAAATGGAACAATATTGGAGCGTGACGGACTTTTGGATAATCATTTTTTTGGATCAAATGGAATGTTCATGAATTACTGTTTGGATCATATTCCCGCTGGATCACAGGATTGAAGGGGAGAATGCAGAGACTGAACCGTGAGATGTCGGGGCAAGTGAAGGTTAGCCTGTAAACAATACAACAATATCACTTCTGATCTTAATGGAGCTCTGAAATTTACTGAGATGTGTCAAAGTTGAGTTTGAGTTAAGTTTAAAATTAAAAAAACTATAACATTTACACATAGGCTTAATTAATATAAATGTAGTGTAAGGGCCTAATTTGAATCTGACCCTAACCCATCTCAGAAAATGTCGAGCTCTATATCAGGAAGATTGTTGCGTTGTAGAAAATCTATGAAGTGTCCAACTTTTCGAATTTGACACGTTTCGTATCGAATCCTCGCGGCTCGGCATGCCTCGTTGCCACTCGTCGCATTTCGTTGCGTTTCGTTTCGTTTCGTTGCGTCTTGTGACTTCTCTTCACGTAACGACAATTTTCGGTGAGATATAGTATGGATTATTATTTTGTTGGTGAATATATGATAGATTATCGCCGTTATATTTGATTTAAGTTTAGTCTGTGATTGCTATATTAATTAGCTTGGTAAACTGTAGAAAAGATGATAACAATAATACTATTAATGATAATGATTATTGGACAGAGATCGTTCCTATCACATACGACAAAGAAGAAGGGAAAAAATGAAGATAAGAAGAAAAGGAAGATGTGTCGTACAGATAAGTGTCGTATTGGTAGGCTTGCTTTACTAGAAATGTAGTTTGACAATTTTTTTGATTAGCATAGAATAAGAAAATACGACGAATATGAGGAGGACATGTACCTATAGTCTCATTAGCAATATTTATATTATCTTGCCAAGGCAGTTGAATTAGATCTATCTGCATACATGTTGTATATTTATCTACCGATGTGATTAAAATTGCGACTAACATGAGAATATTAGGAAGATACATTTAGGTATATATGTAGATATAGGATTATCTATAGCACCCTTGAATTTAAACTGCGAACATTCTATAAACCGATGTGATGAGAAAATATGTGTTGTCAAACTCACTCAGTGCAGAACTCTCATCTCTCCTATCCTTCATGCATAGCACTAGTTTCTTGTAACACATTATAAACTTTGACGAGTCACAAGCAAGTTTTTAGTCTTTTTTTTTCCTTCTCACCAAGTATCATGTGATAATGAACATTAATAGACATCGGGATTGTCATTCCCCTCATATTTCATTCGATTCAAGCTTTAGGCTTAGTACTAAGGATTTAATAAAGTAACAGGATGTATAGTTGATACATCGTATAGGCGACAAAGTAGCTTGGATTCGCTCTCTTTTTGTCTTTCAGGATTTCATTGCGGTGTACCTGCATACATCCATGACTTCTTTGATCTTGTCGACTTCGTTAAGCTATCATCCATAGACTACGTTCAGCCTCTTCACATCCCACGTTCATGGCACCGATGGCAGAATTTGATCATATGACTAATTTACATAAATGTAGCGTAATGGTCTAATTTGATCTTACCCTAAACCATCTCTGAAAATGTAGAGTTTCATATCAGGAGGACTTGCGTTCTAAAAATCAGGGGGGCAATTTGAATATTCCTTATTATATTTGGATACACCATGTCACATCTCATCAAGTCTCGTCACCTCTCGTCGCGTTACGAATCTCTCTGTGGTAAGATATACTTACATCTTTATTGTAATATTCCCATGTTAACTAGCTTTTTATAATCAGTTAGACCTAATATTATCAAGATATGATTTGATATTGTAGCATTAATTTACATTATTAATTTGAATGGGAAATTAAAAAAAACGTGCTCTCATGTTTACAGTCAGTGTGGAAATCATTTCTCACCAAATACTGTAATAGAATTAATGGTCTTTTAGAGAATAAATGCATAGCAATCATAATTAGCAAGGCATTAATGACGTATTGGTAATATCTCCACATTAAAAAATCGAATCGTATCCTATGTAGTAACTACATATCGATGTGATGAGAAATCGACAAAATGAATAAGAGAAGAAAGAGAAGATGTTTTTAGAGATATGTGTCGTATTGGTACTCTCTTCGCATAGCAATTAAACTAGATCTATTCATAAAAATATGAGAAAATACGACAAAGAAGAAGAGACTAAATAAAATGTCTTTCTAGAGATTATGTCGTAACACTTATTGAAGGCAGGACTCACATCTATCACATACTTCATTCACTGCACTAGTTTAATTTAGCACCTATTATGGAATTATGACATTAAATTGGACTCAGAAGGGTCATTTACTCTATATCTCTTGTGATTCAAGCTTAAGAACTACGACTAGGGACTTAATGAAGTGATAAGATGTTTTGATACATCTTGGATATGACCAAATAGCTTGGACTCGCTCTCTTCATGTCTTTCAGGTTCTACAATGCAGTATATATACACGCATCCAGGACTTCATTCACCTCTACGAACCACCGCGTCGACTTCGTTTAGCTACTGTCCATCGACTGCGTTCACCTTCTTCACATCCCACATTCACGGCACCAAGGAGGAAGGCGATCATTTTCAAGATCTGGCCCACCACTCTGATATAATTATGTGTACATCGTCAGCAACTACGAAAAGAGCTCAAAGATTAAGACTCAGTTCAATTATGCCATCTCCCTTGTATCTTTTTGGTAATTGTGTTTTTTATTTCTGTGAGTGGGACCTGATGCAACACCTCGGAAAATATAAGTGTCATTGATCTACGTAGGCAAGTATTATCAGGTATGTATTCCAAAGTTTGCTAAAGAATTTATCTATTAAATCAAGGCAGAATGAACACGAGTATATTTCTCATGAAAAAGTTTATATTGAAAGAGGTGTTGTACTGTTACAAGGCGCGTGACAATAATAAGTCTCATAATTACCATTCGACTGATATGAATACATAATACGAAGGGAAATGCTCAACATTAAAGAGCTACAGGAGAAGAAGAATCGTTAAAAAATGGATAATAAAACAGGGCAAAATGTATTGTGATTATGAAATGCAAAGACATATTTTTAAAAGTATGAATGCAAACAAAAAGAAGAAAATTATTCACTCGAATTATTGTGAAGAGAAATATTTATTCAATATATGATGCGATTTTTGCAAGATTTCTCATTGTACAGGTGAAAGAAGGGAGAGGGGATGACGATCACTGATTTGACTACGCCACACGATGACGACCATGGTAATGACTACGGTGACAGCGAGGGTGACATAGGAGCAGCAGTGGATAGGCTTCGTGTTTCTGCAAACGTTCAGTAAGATGTGTTCATTTTAGATAACGACATAAACCCAATACATCATTTTAAGTAAGTTTATTTCAGTTAGGTAAATTCCACACTCGTGGAGATAGAATTAGATTATTGTTGATAGGACAACATATGATTTAAGATGGAATATCCAAATGTTTGAAATCTAGGATGTAGTTTAGTATCTGTTAAATCAAAGCGGAATGAAAACCGAGTATATATTCCTCGTGATATAAACGTTTTTGAAACAGATATGGTACTGCAACAACCCACGTGATAATTGTATTTTGCAATATTATACTTCGACAGGAATGCATAGGTTATATAAAAGAAAATATGTACAACCCTCAAGGGTTACGAGAGGGAAAAAATATAAGCGAATGAATTTTAAAACGGGGCAATGTATCTACATTTTTACGAAATGGCGATTAGGTATGACTATCAAAAGGGTGGTGTCTAGGATGATAACTACGATGACGACCATGCACAATTCACTTGAATTATTGAAATTAATTTACTACATATTTGATTTGAAGAATGGCATAAGTGCAGCCATGATGGAATGCCTTTCGATTCTCCCCTCTCCTTGTATCAAACCAAATAACTCTATCCGAGATTGTCATCTTGTCATCCTCCTTCTGTAATATCGGGTAGGGTTACTTTCAGGTTGATGGCGAGGAGGATGACTACCAGGGTGACGGCGGGGAGGGTTACTTTCAGGTTGATGGCGAGAAGGATGACTACCAGGGTGATGGCGAGTAGGGTTACTTTCAGGTTGATAACGAGAAGGATGACTACCAGGGTGACGACGAGTAGGGTTACTTTCAGGTTGATGGCGAGGAGGATGACTACTCTAGGGTGACGGCGGGTAGGGTTACTTTCAGGTTGATGGCGAGGAGGATGACTACTACGGTGACGGCGGGTAGGGTTACTTTCAGGTTGATGGCGAGAAGGATGACTACAAGGGTGATGGCGAGTAGGGTTACTTTCAGGTTGATGGCGAGAAGGATGACTACCAGGGTGACGGCGGGTAGTGTTACTTTCAGGTTGATGGAGAGAAGGATGACTATCAGGTTGATGGCGAGTAGGGTTACTTTCAGGTTGATGGCGAGAAGGATGACTACCAGGGTGATGGCGAGTAGGGTTACTTTCAGGTTGATGGCGAGGAGGATGACTACCAGGGTGACGGCGTGTACTTTCAGGGTGATGGCGAGAAGGATGACTACCAGGGTGACGGCGGGTAGGGTTACTTTCAGGTTGATGGCGAGAAGGATAGACAACCAGGGTGACGACGGGTAGGGTTACTTTCAGGTTGATGGCGAGAAGGATGACTACCAGGGTGATGGCGAGTAGGGTTACTTTCAGGTTGATGGCGAGAAGGATGACTACCAGGGTGACGACGAGTAGGGTTACTTTCAGGTTGATGGCGAGGAGGATGACTACTCTAGGGTGACGGCGGGTAGGGTTACTTTCAGGTTGATGGCGAGGAGGATGACTACTACGGTGACGGCGGGTAGGTTACTTTCAGGTTGATGGCGAGAAGGATGACTACAAGGGTGATGGCGAGTAGGGTTACTTTCAGGTTGATGGCGAGAAGGATGACTACCAGGGTGACGGCGGGTAGTGTTACTTTCAGGTTGATGGAGAGAAGGATGACTATCAGGTTGATGGCGAGTAGGGTTACTTTCAGGTTGATGGCGAGAAGGATGACTACCAGGGTGACGGCGAGTAGGGTTACTTTCAGGTTGATGGCGAGGAGGATGACTACCAGGGTGACGGCGTGTACTTTCAGGGTGATGGCGAGAAGGATGACTACCAGGGTGACGGCGGGTAGGGTTACTTTCAGGTTGATGGCGAGAAGGATAGACAACCAGGGTGACGACGGGTAGGGTTACTTTCAGGTTGATGGCGAGAAGGATGACTACCAGGGTGATGGCGAGTAGGGCTACTTTCAGGTTGATGGCGAGAAGGATGACTACCAGGGTGACAAAAGGTAGGGTTACTTTCAGGTTGATGGCGAGAAGGATGACTACCAGGGTGATGGCGGGTAGGGTTACTTTCAGGTTGATGGCGAGAAGGATGACTATCAGGTTGATGGCGAGAAGGTTACTTTCAGGTTGATGGCGAAAAGGATCGCGAGAAGGATGACTACCAGGGCGACGGCGGGTAGGGTTACTTTCAGGTTGATGGCGAGAAGGATGACTACCAGGGTGACGGCGTGTAGGGTTACTTTCAGGTTGATGGCGAGGAGGATGACTACCAGTTTGATGGCGACTAGGGTTACTTTCAGGTTGATGGCGAGGAGGATGACTACAAGGGTGACGGCGGGTAGGGTTACTTTCATGTTGATGGTGAGAAGGATGACTGTCAGGGTGATGGCGAGTAGGGTTATTTTCAGGTTGATGGCGAGAAGGATGACTACCAGGGTGACGACGGGTAGGGTTACTTTCAGGTTGATGGCGAGAAGGATGACTACCAGGGCGATGGCGAGTAGGGTTACTTTCAGGTTGATGGCGAGAAGGATGACTACCAGGGTGATGGCGGGTAGGGTTACTTTCAGGTTGATGGCGAGAAGGATGACTACCTGGGCGATGGCGAGTAGGGTTACTTTCAGGTTGATGGCGAGAAGGATGACTATCAGGTTGATGGCGAGTAGGGTTACTTTCAGGTTGATGGCGAGAAGGATCGCGAGAAGGATGACTACCAGGGTGAGAAGGATGACTATCAGGTTGATGGCGAGTAGGGTTACTTTCAGGTTGATGGCGAGAAGGATGACTACCAGGGTGATGGCGAGTAGGGTTACTTTCAGGTTGATGGCGAGAAGGATGACTATCAAGTTGATGGCGAGTAGGGTAACTTTCATGTTGATGGCGAGGAGGATGACTACCAGGGTGATGGGGACTAGAGTTACTTTCAGGTTGATGGCGAGGAGGATGACTACAAGGGTGACGACGGGTAGGGTTACTTTCAGGTTGATGGCGAGGAGAATGACTACCAGGGTGACGGCGGGTAGGGTTACTTTCAGGTTGATGGCGACGAGAATGACTACCAGGGAGACGGCGGGTAGGGTTACTTTCAGGTTGATGGCGAGAAGGATGACTACCACGGTGATGGCGGGTAGGGTTACTTTCAGGTTGATGGCGAGAAGGATAGACTAGCAGGGTGACGACGGGTAGGGTTACTTTAAGGTTGATGGCGACGAGAATGGCTACCAGGGAGACGGCGGGTAGGGTTACTTTCAGGTTGATGGCGAGTAGGGTTACTTTCAGGTTGATGGCGAGAAGGATGACTACCAGGGTGATGGCGGGTAGGGTTACTTTCAGGTTGATGGCGAGAAGGATGACTACCAGGGTGACGGCGGGTAGGGTTACTTTCAGGTCGATGGCGAGAAGGATGACTACCAGGGTGACGTCGGGTAGGGTTACTTTCAGGTTGACGGCGAGAAGGATAACTACCAGGGTGACGGCGAGTAGGGTTACATTCAGGTTGATGGCGAGAAGGATGACTACAAGGGTGACGGCGGGTAGGGTGACTGTCAGGTTGATGACGACAATGATAGTCTCCAGGATGACGAAAGGTGACGACCAGGTACACAGTAGTTAAATTTTATAAACCGTTTTACCACATAATTTTATCAACGATCTTGAAGAGGAACATTGATGTTAGTCATGATGTTACATGTATAGTAATCACCTTTTAGTCGTAGACACAGAAGCAAGACGATAAAACACCTTCTAGTGTGCCAATTTCTACCAAAACCATTGTATTCTCAAAGATCATGAGGAGTTTAATAAGCCAACTTCAGGTCCTACATCGTGCACTGGATGGGACTTGTGTCGTAACTTGTAACTGACCATTTCTTGCCTTGCCGGTGGATTGAAGAAGATTATAAAATCATCTATTCATTTATGTTGCAGCGCGGAGAGCAGGATGACTTTGAGGATAACTACCAGGGTGATGACCAGCAGCAACATCAGGGACGATGTCGACCTACCAGGTTGATATCAACGAAGGAGACGAGCAGGGCGGTCACGACCAGGATAATGACTATGCTGACGTCCCTGAAGAAGAACAGGTAAACAATAATGACATAATTCAATCATTTTACCACATAAATACATTAAAGATCATGACAGTATGCTCTCTCATTGCGATTTACAATTTACATTCTTACAATTGGCGTTTCATCAAGGAGGTACGGAATAGCGGTTTCTGTGATCGACCGAAGCAATATTGGCAGATTAGATTGATTACAAAAATATATTCATTTATATTGCAGCGTGGGGAAGACGACGACGACGATGGACTGGACGACTACCAGAGTCACTACCAGGGCGACTACCAAGCTGATGACAACGACCAGGATTACAATGAGGTAGGAATCGGTCAATTTTTAAAATTATATCACATATTGATTGTTTTGAGGACCGTGAATATTGATATTAAAATTAATCTTTGCTGTTGTTGCAAGTCATTTCATGTGGAAAACTGAATTCATAACAATATTTTTTTCGCCGATTTTGGTGTTTATATTCTTGGCACCTGTCAGTGATAGCTTGCTCAATTTGATGAAGATTGATTTAATCAATAACAGTGGCAATGAATTCATCCCCCAAATCGGCAAAAGAATATTGTCATGAAATCAGTTCTTATATGAAAAAGATTGGTTTAAATTATTTGCATGGGATTTCTATGCTAAGAGAGACTAGGGAAAGAAGAAAAATAAAAGGAACGAGTATTCTGCATATATTTACAATGCTTCAGTTTAGAAAAACAAAACATAAACAATAATCAGTTCTATATACTTTTTGTTTTCCAGTGCTGTCTACGATGTTCACCTGACTGCTCTAAATCGGGGTTGCAGTATCTAGCCAGGGTCATTGACCTTACCAAAACACACTCAGTGTACCTCTTCACCTCGCCAGTGGACAAGAACTTCTATACTGGACAAAAACTTGAATGGACATGAAACTTATTTTCAGGAGATGAGAACATGACGATCCATCTCGTTGTCTATTGGTGATTTGCAAAGAATTATACAAAGACACTCTACTCTGTATAATAATTGAGGAGGCTTGATTTCATTCCACCAGAAACCTGTAAATTTCTCTGATCAAATCTTCCTTGGAATCCTCATTCATCGATGGACATACTACGTACGATGATGCCTAAACATGTTGCAGTCCGACTTTCTATATTCTGAAAGAAACACAATCATGTTTCATCAGGTTTTCTCATTTAGCAAGCAAGCAAGCAATCTAAATTGTCTCATAAATTTGCAATCATGGTTATCTCCAAATGAACACGGCGACGTCTGCTTCGGAAGCAGAATCTCCATATATGTAAACGATGGAATAAAACAACATTGAACTACTAAACTATTCTCTCAAATATTATTAACTAAAAGCAACACTATCGAGAATCACCTGTCAGAATCGTGTACACAACTCATCAGAGACAAATGTCAACCTGACTGATACGAACCTGGCAAGAGGTTTGTTGATTGGTCTGTGTCGGAAAAAAAGGGCTTGCAAGAGAATTCGACCCTACATAGCTGATTCTAAGCAGGTTTCACTATTCCGTCAAATCGGACGGTCATAAACTGAGGACAATTCAACTGAGAAGTATCTGATGTCAGAATCTTGAAGAGAACTAGCCTATTCGGCCTGACTGATTCGAACCTTGCAAGAGGTTTGTTGATCGGACTGTGCCGGAAAACATGCAAGATAAAGAAAAACTTTATGATTGTTATGATACTTGATCTACACAACGACCTAAGATATGGAATAATACCGGTGCTGATTATTTGCAAATGGAACAATATTGGAGCGTGACGGACTTTTGGATAATCAATTTTTTGGGATCAAATGGAATGTTCATGAATTACTGTTTGGATCATATTCCCGCTGGATCACAGGATTGAAGGGGAGAATGCAGAGACTGAACCTTGAGATGAACCTGAGACTGAGATGTCGGGGCAAGTGAAGGTTAGCCTGTAAACAATACAACAATATCACTTCTGATCTTAATGGAGCTCTGAAATTTACTGAGATGTGTCAAGGTTGGGTTTGAGTTAAGTTTAAAATATAAACTATAACATTTACACATTAGGCTTAATTAATATAAATGTAGTGTAAGGGCCTAATTTGAATCTGACCCTAACCCATCTCAGAAAATTTTGAGCTCTATATCAGGAAGATTGTTGCGTTGTAGAAAATCTATGAAGTGTCCAACTTTTCGAATTGGACACGTTTCGTATCGAAGCCTCGCGCCTTGGCATGCCTCGTTGCCACTCGTCGCATTTCGTTGCGTTGCGTTGCGTTTCGTTTCGTTGCGTCTTGTGACGTCTCTTCACGTAACGACAATTTTTCGGTGAGATATAGTATGGATTATTATTTTGTTGGTGAATATATGATAGATTATCGCCGTTATATTTGATTTATTTAAGTTTAGTCTGTGATTGCTATATTAATTAGCTTGGTAAACTGTAGAAAAGATGATGATAACAATAATACTATTAATAATAATGATTATTGGACAGAGATCGTTCCTATCACATACGACAAAGAAGAAGAGAAGAAAATGAAGATAAGAAGAAAAGGAAGATGTGTCGTACAGATAAGTGTCGTATTGGTAGGCTTGCTTTACTAGAAATGTAGTTTGACAAGTTTTTTGATTGCATAGAATAAGAAAATACGACGAATATGAGGAGGACATGTACCTATAGTCTCATTAGCAATATTTATATTATCTTGCCAAGGCAGTTGAATTAGATCTATCTGCATACGTGTTGTATATTTATCTACCGATGTGATTAAAATTGCGACTAACATGAGAATATTAGGAAGATACGTTTAGATATATATATAGATATAGGATTATCTATAACAGTTAACACCCTTGAATTTAAACTGCGAACATTCTATAAACCGATGTGATGAGAAAATAGAGATAATATGTGTTGTCAAACTCACTCAGTGCAGAACTCTCATCTCTCATATCCTTCATGCATAGCACTAGTTTCTTGTAACACATTATAAACTTTGACGAGTCACAAGCAAGTTTTTAGTCTTTTTTTTTCTTCTCACCAAGTGTCATGTGATAATGAACATTAATAGACATCGGGATTGTCATTCCCCTCATATTTTATTCGATTCAAGCTTTAGGCTTAGTACCAAGGATTTAATAAAGTAACAAGATGTATAGTTGATACATCGTATAGGCGACAAAGTAGCTTGGATTCGCTCTCTTTTTGTCTTTCAGGTTTTCATTGCGGTGTACCTGCATACATCCATGACTTCTTTGATCTTGTCGACTTCGTTAAGCTATCGTCCATAGACTACGTTCAGCCTCTTCACATCCCACGTTCATGGCATCGATGGGGAAGTTGATCATATGACTAATTTACATAAATGTAGCGTAATGGTCTAATTTGATCTTGCTCTAACCCATCTCAGAAAATGTAGAGTTCCATATCAGGAGGACTTGCGTTCTAAAAATCAGGGGGGCAATTTGAATATTCCTTATTATTTGGATACACCATGTCACATCTCATCAAGTCTCATCTCATCAAGTCTCGTCACCTCTCGTCACCTCTCGTCGCGTTACGAATCTCTCTGTGGTAAGATATACTTACATCTTTATGGTAATATTCCCATGTTAACTAGCTTTTTATAATCAGTTAGACCTAATATTATCAAGATATGATTTAATATTGTAGCATTAATTTACATTATTCATTTGAATGGGAAATTTAAAAAAACGTGCTCTCATGTTTACAGTCAGTGTGGAAATCATTTCTCACCAAATACTGTAATAGAATTAATGGTCTTTTAGAGAATAAATGCATAGCAATCATAATTAGCAAGGCATTAATGACGTATTGGTAATATCCCCACATTAAAATATTCAAATCGTATCCTATATAGTAACTACATATCAAAGTGATGAGAAATCGACAAAATGAATAAGAGAAGAAAGAGAAGATGTTTTAAGAGATATGTGTCGTATTGGTACTCTTTTAGCATAGCAATTAAACTAGGTCTATTCATAAAAATATGAGAAAATACGACAAAGAAGAAGAGACTAAATAAAATGTCTTTCTAGAGATATATGTCGTAACACTCATTAAAAGCAGGACTCATATCTATCACATACTTCATTCACTGCACTAGTTTCCTTTATCACCTATTCCTGGGCAAATCTTTTGTGATTTTGTGTTCCATGCTTTACCGAGTATTATGGAATTATGACCTTAAATTGACATCAGAAGTGTCATTTACTCTATATCTCTTGTGATTCAAGCTTAAGAACTACGACTAGGGACTTAATAAAGTGATAAGATGTTTTGATACATCTTGGATATGACAAAATAGCTTGGACTCGCTCTCTTCATGTCTTTCAGGTTCTACAATGCAGTATATCTACATGCTTCCAGGACTTCAGTCACCTCTACGAACAACCGCGTCGACTTCGTTCAGCTATTGTCCATCGACTGCGTTCACCTTCTTCACATCCCACATTCACGGCACCAAGGAGGAAGTCGATCATTTTCAAGATCTGGCCCACCACTCTGATATATGTGTACATCGTCAGCAACTCCGAAACGAACTCAAAGATTTAAGACTCAGTTTAATTATGCCATCTCCCTTGTATCTATTGTGTAATTGTGTTTTTCTTCATCTGTGAGTGGAAACTGATGCAACACCTCTTGGAAAATATAAGTGTCATTTATCTATGGAGGTAAGTATTATCAGGTATGTATTCAAAAGTTTGCTAAAGATTTTATCATATATTAAATCAAGGCAGAATGAACACGAGTATATTTCTAATGACAAAGTTTATGTTGAAACAGGTGTTGTACTGTTACAAGACACGTGCCAATTATAAGTCTCATAATTACCATTCGACGTCTCATAATTACCATTCGACTGAAATCATGAATGCATTATGAAGGGAGATGCACAACATTAAAGAGCTACAGGAGAAGAAGAATCGTTAATAAATGGGTAATAAAACGGGGCAAAATGTATTGTGATTATGAAATGCAAAGACATATTTTTAAAAGTATGAATGCAAACAAAAAGAAGAAAATTATTCACTCGAATTATTGTGAAGACAAATATCTATTCAATATATGTTGCGATTTTGGCAAAAGTTCTCATTGTACAGGTGAAAGAAAGGAGAGGGGACGATCACTGATTTGACTACGCCACACGATGACGAACACGGTAATGACTACGGTGACAACGAGGGTGACATTGGAGCAGGAGTGGATAGGCTTCGTGTTTCTGCAAGCGTTCAGTAAGATGTGTTCAATTTAGATAACGACATAAACCTAATACATCATTTTTAGTAAGTTTATTTTAGTTAGGTAATTTCCACACTCATGAAGTATTGATGGCGAGAAGGATGACTACCAGGGTGACGGCTGGTAGGATTACTTTCAGGTTGATGGCGAGAAGGATGACTGCCAGGGTGACGGCGGGTAGGGTTACTTTCAGGTTGATGGCGAAAAGGATGACTACAAGGGTGACGGCGGGTAGGGTTACTTTCAGGTTGATGGCGAGAAGGATGACTACCAGGGTGACGGCGAGTAGGGTTACTTTCAGGTTGATGGCGAGAAGGATGACTACAAGGGTGACGGCGGGTAGGGTTACTTTCAGGTTGACGGCGAGAATATTGACTACCAAGGTGACGGCGGGTAGGGTTACTTTTAGGTTGAATGCGAGAAGGATGACTACAAGGGTGACGGCGGGTAGGGTTACTTTTAGGTTGATGGCGAGAAGGATGACTACCAGGGTGACGGCGAGTAGGGTTACTTTCAGGTTGATGGCGAGAAGGATGACTACAAGGGTGACGGCGGGTAGGGTTACTTTCAGGTTGACGGCGAGAAGGATGACTACCGAGGTGACGGCGGGTAGGGTTACTTTTAGGTTGATGGCGAGAAGGATGACTACAAGGGTGACGGCGGGTAGGGTTACTTTTAGGTTGATGGCGAGAAGGATGACTACCAGAGTGATGGCGAGAAGGATGACTACAAGTGTGACGGCGGGTATGGTTACTTTTAGGTTAATGGCGAGAAAGATGACTACCAGGGTGATGGCGAGAATGATGACTACTAGTGTGACGGCGGGTATGGTTACTTTTAGGTTGATGGCGAGAAGGATGGCGAGAAGGATGACTACCAGGGTGACGGCGGGTAGGGTTACTTTCAGGTTGATGGCGAGAAGGATGACTACCAGGGTGACGGCGGGTAGGGTTACTTTCAGTTTGATGGCGAGAAGGATGACTACAAGGGTGACGGCGGGTAGGGTTACTTTCAGGTTGATGGCGAGAAGGATGACTATCAGGTTGATGGCGGGTAGGGTTACTTTCAAGTTGAGGGCGAGAAGGATGACTACAAGGGTAACGGCGGTCAGTGTTACTTTCAGGTTGATGGCGAGAAGGATGACTACAAGGGTGACGGCGAGTAGGGTTACTTTCAGGTTGATGGCGAGAAGGATGACTACCAAGGTGACGGCGGGTAGGATTATTTTCAGGTTGACAGCGAGAAGGATGACTACAAGGGTGACGGTGGGTAGGGTTACTTTCAGGTTAATGGCGAGAAGAATGACTACCAAGGTGACGGCGGGTAGGATTACTTTCAGGTTGATGGCGAGAAGGATGACTACAAGGGTGACGGCGGGTAGGGTTACTTTTAGGTTGATGGCGAGAAGGATGACTATCAGGTAGATGGCGGTGTGGGTTACTTTCAGGTTTATGGCGAGGAGGATGACTACCAGGGTGACGGCGGGTAGGGTTACTTTCAGGTTGATGGCGAGAAGGATGACTACCAGGGTGACGGCGGGTAGGGTTACTTTCAGGTTGATGGCGAGAAGGATGACTAACAGGGTGACGGCGGGTAGGGTTACTTTCAGGTTGACGGCGAGAAGGATGACTACAAGGGTGACGGCGGGTAGGGTTACTTTCAGGTTGATGGCGAGAAGGATGACTACCAGGGTGACGGCGGGTAGGGTTACTTTCAGGTTGATGGCGAGAAGGATGACTACAAGGGTGACGGCGGGTAGGGTTACTTTCAGGTTGACGGCGAGAAGGATGACTACAAGGGTTACGGTGGATAGGGTTACTTTTAGGTTGATGACGAGAAGGATGACTACCAGGGTGACGGCGGGTAGGGTTACTTCCAGGTTGACGGCGAGAAGGATGACTACAAGAGTGACGGCGGGTAGAGTTACTTTCAGGTTGATGGCGAGAAGGATGTCTACCAGGGTGACGGCGAGTAGGGTTACTTTCAGGTTGACGGCGAGAAGGATGATTATCAGGTTGATGGCGGTGTGGGTTACTTTCAGGTTGATGGCGAGAAGGATGACTACCAGGGTGACAGCTAGTAGGGTTACTTTCAGGTTGATGGCGAGGAGGATGACTACAAGGGTGGCGGCGGGTAGGGTTACTTTTAGGTTGATGGCGAGAAGGATGACTACCAGGGTGACGGCGAGTAGGGTTACTTTTAGGTTTACGGCGAGAAGGATGACTACAAGGGTGGCGGCGGGTAGGGTTACTTTTAGGTTGATGGCGAGAAGGATGACTACCAGGATGACGGCGGGTAGGGCGACTGTAAGGTTAATGACGACAAGGATAGTGACCAGGATGACGAAAGGTGACGACCAGGTACACAGTAGTTAAATTATATGAACCGTTTTACCACATAACTTTATCAACGATCTTGAAGAGGAACATTGATGTTAGTCATGATGTTACATGTATAGTAATCACCTTTTAGTCGTAGACACAGAAGCAAGACGATAAAACACCTTCTAGTGTGCCCATTTCTACCAAAACCATGTATTCTCAAAGACCATGAGAAGTTTAATATGCCAACTTCAGGTCCTACATCGTGTACTGGACGGGACTTGTGTCGTAACTCGTAACTGACCATACAATACACTACAATTATCTATTCATTATGTTGCAGGGTGACGACCAACAGCAACAACGAGGACGATGTCGACCTACCAGGTTGATATCGACGAAAGAGAAGAGCAGGGTGGTTACGACCAGGATAATGACTATGGTGATGTCCCTGAAGAAGAACAGGTAAACAATAATGACATAATTCAATCATTTTACCACATAAATACATTAAAGATTATGACGGTATGCTCCCTCATTGCGATTTACAATTTACATTCTTGCAATTGGCGTTTCATCAAGGACGTACGGAATAGCGTTTTCTGTGATCGAGCGAAGCATTACTGGCAGATTAGATTGATTAAACAAATATATTCATTTATATTGCAGCGTGGGGAAGACGACGACGACGAACTGGACGACTACCATAGTCACTACCAGGGCGACTACCAAGCTGATGACGACGACTAGGATTACAACCAGGTAGGAATCGGTCAATGTTCAAACTTATACCACATATAAAAAAAAATTACGACCGTAAAAATTGATATTAAAATTATACTTTGCTGTTGTTGCAAGTCATTTCATGTGGAAAACTGCATTCATAGCAATATTTTTTTCGCCGATTTTGGTGTTTATTTTCTTGGCACTTGTCAGTGATAACTTGCTCAATTTGATGAAGATTGATTTCAATCCATAACAGTGGCAATGAATTCATCCCCTGAAATCGGTAAAAGAATATTGTCATGAAATCAATTCTTATATGAAAAAGATTGGTTTAAATTGAGTGCCTGGGAATTCTACGATAATAGAGACTAGGGAAAGAAGAAAAATAAAAAGAACGAATATTCTAAAAATATTTACAGTGCTTCAATTTAGAAAAACGAAACAAACAATAATCAGTTCTATATATTTTTTTTCCAGGGCGGTCGGTGATGTTCACTGGACTACTGTAAATCGGGGTTGCAGTATCTAGCCAGGGTCATTGACCTTACCAAGACACACTCAGTGTACCTCTTCACCTCTCCAGTGGACGTGAACTAATTTTTAAGGAGATGAGAACATGGCGATTCATCTCTTTGTCCATTGGTGATTTGCAAAGAAATATGTAAAGACACTCTACTCTGTATAATAATTGAGGAGACTTGATTTCATTCCACCAGAAACCTGTAAATTTAAATCTTCCTTGGAATCCTCATTCATCGATGGACATACTACGTACGATGATGCCTAAACATATTGCAGTCCGACTTTCTACATTCTGAAAGAAACGCGGTCATGTTTCATCAGGTTTTCTTATTTAGCAAGCAAGCAATCTAAATTGTCTCGTAAATTAGCAATCATGGTTATATTCAAATGAACACGGCGACGTCTGCTTTGGAAGCAGAATCTCCAGATATGTAAACGATGGAATAAAACAACATTGAACTACTAAACTATTCTCTCAAATATTATTAACTAAAAGCAACACTATCGAGAATCACCTGTCAGAATCGTGTACACAACTCATCAGAGACAAATGTCAACCTGACTGATACGAACCTGGCAAGAGGTTTGTTGATTGGTCTGTGTCGGGAAAAAAAGGCTTGCAAGAGAATTCGACCCTACATAGCTGATTCTAAGCAGGTTTCACTATTCCGTCAAATCGGACGGTCATAAACTGAGGACAATTCAACTGAGAAGTATCTGATGTCAGAATCTTGAAGAGAACTAGCCTATTCGGCCTGACTGATTCGAACCTTGCAAGAGGTTTGTTGATCGGACTGTGCCGGAAAACATGCAAGATAAAGAAAAACTTTATGATTGTTATGATACTTGATCTACACAACGACCTAAGATATGGAATAATACCGGTGCTGATTATTTGCAAATGGAACAATATTGGAGCGTGACGGACTTTTGGATAATCAATTTTTTGGGATCAAATGGAATGTTCATGAATTACTGTTTGGATCATATTCCCGCTGGATCACAGGATTGAAGGGGAGAATGCAGAGACTGAACCTTGAGATGAACCTGAGACTGAGATGTCGGGGCAAGTGAAGGTTAGCCTGTAAACAATACAACAATATCACTTCTGATCTTAATGGAGCTCTGAAATTTACTGAGATGTGTCAAGGTTGGGTTTGAGTTAAGTTTAAAATATAAACTATAACATTTACACATTAGGCTTAATTAATATAAATGTAGTGTAAGGGCCTAATTTGAATCTGACCCTAACCCATCTCAGAAAATTTTGAGCTCTATATCAGGAAGATTGTTGCGTTGTAGAAAATCTATGAAGTGTCCAACTTTTCGAATTGGACACGTTTCGTATCGAAGCCTCGCGCCTTGGCATGCCTCGTTGCCACTCGTCGCATTTCGTTGCGTTGCGTTGCGTTTCGTTTCGTTGCGTCTTGTGACGTCTCTTCACGTAACGACAATTTTTCGGTGAGATATAGTATGGATTATTATTTTGTTGGTGAATATATGATAGATTATCGCCGTTATATTTGATTTATTTAAGTTTAGTCTGTGATTGCTATATTAATTAGCTTGGTAAACTGTAGAAAAGATGATGATAACAATAATACTATTAATAATAATGATTATTGGACAGAGATCGTTCCTATCACATACGACAAAGAAGAAGAGAAGAAAATGAAGATAAGAAGAAAAGGAAGATGTGTCGTACAGATAAGTGTCGTATTGGTAGGCTTGCTTTACTAGAAATGTAGTTTGACAAGTTTTTTGATTGGCATAGAATAAGAAAATACGACGAATATGAGGAGGACATGTACCTATAGTCTCATTAGCAATATTTATATTATCTTGCCAAGGCAGTTGAATTAGATCTATCTGCATACGTGTTGTATATTTATCTACCGATGTGATTAAAATTGCGACTAACATGAGAATATTAGGAAGATACGTTTAGATATATATGTAGATATAGGATTATCTATAACAGTTAACACCCTTGAATTTAAACTGCGAACATTCTATAAACCGATGTGATGAGAAAATAGAGATAATATGTGTTGTCAAACTCACTCAGTGCAGAACTCTCATCTCTCATATCCTTCATGCATAGCACTAGTTTCTTGTAACACATTATAAACTTTGACGAGTCACAAGCAAGTTTTTAGTCTTTTTTTTTCTTCTCACCAAGTGTCATGTGATAATGAACATTAATAGACATCGGGATTGTCATTCCCCTCATATTTTATTCGATTCAAGCTTTAGGCTTAGTACCAAGGATTTAATAAAGTAACAAGATGTATAGTTGATACATCGTATAGGCGACAAAGTAGCTTGGATTCGCTCTCTTTTTGTCTTTCAGGTTTTCATTGCGGTGTACCTGCATACATCCATGACTTCTTTGATCTTGTCGACTTCGTTAAGCTATCGTCCATAGACTACGTTCAGCCTCTTCACATCCCACGTTCATGGCATCGATGGGGAAGTTGATCATATGACTAATTTACATAAATGTAGCGTAATGGTCTAATTTGATCTTGCTCTAACCCATCTCAGAAAATGTAGAGTTCCATATCAGGAGGACTTGCGTTCTAAAAATCAGGGGGGCAATTTGAATATTCCTTATTATTTGGATACACCATGTCACATCTCATCAAGTCTCATCTCATCAAGTCTCGTCACCTCTCGTCACCTCTCGTCGCGTTACGAATCTCTCTGTGGTAAGATATACTTACATCTTTATGGTAATATTCCCATGTTAACTAGCTTTTTATAATCAGTTAGACCTAATATTATCAAGATATGATTTAATATTGTAGCATTAATTTACATTATTCATTTGAATGGGAAATTTAAAAAAACGTGCTCTCATGTTTACAGTCAGTGTGGAAATCATTTCTCACCAAATACTGTAATAGAATTAATGGTCTTTTAGAGAATAAATGCATAGCAATCATAATTAGCAAGGCATTAATGACGTATTGGTAATATCCCCACATTAAAATATTCAAATCGTATCCTATATAGTAACTACATATCAAAGTGATGAGAAATCGACAAAATGAATAAGAGAAGAAAGAGAAGATGTTTTAAGAGATATGTGTCGTATTGGTACTCTTTTAGCATAGCAATTAAACTAGGTCTATTCATAAAAATATGAGAAAATACGACAAAGAAGAAGAGACTAAATAAAATGTCTTTCTAGAGATATATGTCGTAACACTCATTAAAAGCAGGACTCATATCTATCACATACTTCATTCACTGCACTAGTTTCCTTTATCACCTATTCCTGGGCAAATCCTTTGTGATTTTGTGTTCCATGCTTTACCGAGTATTATGGAATTATGACCTTAAATTGACATCAGAAGTGTCATTTACTCTATATCTCTTGTGATTCAAGCTTAAGAACTACGACTAGGGACTTAATAAAGTGATAAGATGTTTTGATACATCTTGGATATGACAAAATAGCTTGGACTCGCTCTCTTCATGTCTTTCAGGTTCTACAATGCAGTATATCTACATGCTTCCAGGACTTCAGTCACCTCTACGAACAACCGCGTCGACTTCGTTCAGCTATTGTCCATCGACTGCGTTCACCTTCTTCACATCCCACATTCACGGCACCAAGGAGGAAGTCGATCATTTTCAAGATCTGGCCCACCACTCTGATATATGTGTACATCGTCAGCAACTCCGAAACGAACTCAAAGATTTAAGACTCAGTTTAATTATGCCATCTCCCTTGTATCTATTGTGTAATTGTGTTTTTCTTCATCTGTGAGTGGAAACTGATGCAACACCTCTTGGAAAATATAAGTGTCATTTATCTATGGAGGTAAGTATTATCAGGTATGTATTCAAAAGTTTGCTAAAGATTTTATCATATATTAAATCAAGGCAGAATGAACACGAGTATATTTCTAATGACAAAGTTTATGTTGAAACAGGTGTTGTACTGTTACAAGACACGTGCCAATTATAAGTCTCATAATTACCATTCGACGTCTCATAATTACCATTCGACTGAAATCATGAATGCATTATGAAGGGAGATGCACAACATTAAAGAGCTACAGGAGAAGAAGAATCGTTAATAAATGGGTAATAAAACGGGGCAAAATGTATTGTGATTATGAAATGCAAAGAAATATTTTTAAAAGTATGAATGCAAACAAAAAGAAGAAAATTATTCACTCGAATTATTGTGAAGACAAATATCTATTCAATATATGTTGCGATTTTGGCAAGAGTTCTCATTGTACAGGTGAAAGAAAGGAGAGGGGACGATCACTGATTTGACTACGCCACACGATGACGAACACGGTAATGACTACGGTGACAACGAGGGTGACATTGGAGCAGGAGTGGATAGGCTTCGTGTTTCTGCAAGCGTTCAGTAAGATGTGTTCAATTTAGATAACGACATAAACCTAATACATCATTTTTAGTAAGTTTATTTTAGTTAGGTAATTTCCACACTCATGAAGTATTGATGGCGAGAAGGATGACTACCAGGGTGACGGCGGGTAGGATTACTTTCAGGTTGATGGCGAGAAGGATGACTGCCAGGGTGACGGCGGGTAGGGTTACTGTCAGGTTGATGGCGAAAAGGATGACTACAAGGGTGACGGCGGGTAGGGTTACTTTCAGGTTGATGGCGAGAAGGATGACTACCAGGGTGACGGCGAGTAGGGTTACTTTCAGGTTGATGGCGAGAAGGATGACTACAAGGGTGACGGCGGGTAGGGTTACTTTCAGGTTGACGGCGAGAATATTGACTACCAAGGTGACGGCGGGTAGGGTTACTTTTAGGTTGAATGCGAGAAGGATGACTACAAGGGTGACGGCGGGTAGGGTTACTTTTAGGTTGATGGCGAGAAGGATGACTACCAGGGTGACGGCGAGTAGGGTTACTTTCAGGTTGATGGCGAGAAGGATGACTACAAGGGTGACGGCGGGTAGGGTTACTTTCAGGTTGACGGCGAGAAGGATGACTACCGAGGTGACGGCGGGTAGGGTTACTTTTAGGTTGATGGCGAGAAGGATGACTACAAGGGTGACGGCGGGTAGGGTTACTTTTAGGTTGATGGCGAGAAGGATGACTACCAGAGTGATGGCGAGAAGGATGACTACAAGTGTGACGGCGGGTATGGTTACTTTTAGGTTAATGGCGAGAAAGATGACTACCAGGGTGATGGCGAGAATGATGACTACTAGTGTGACGGCGGGTATGGTTACTTTTAGGTTGATGGCGAGAAGGATGACTACCAGGGTGACGGCGGGTAGGGTTACTTTCAGGTTGATGGCGAGAAGGATGACTACCAGGGTGACGGCGGGTAGGGTTACTTTCAGTTTGATGGCGAGAAGGATGACTACAAGGGTGACGGCGGGTAGGGTTACTTTCAGGTTGATGGCGAGAAGGATGACTATCAGGTTGATGGCGGGTAGGGTTACTTTCAAGTTGAGGGCGAGAAGGATGACTACAAGGGTAACGGCGGTCAGTGTTACTTTCAGGTTGATGGCGAGAAGGATGACTACAAGGGTGACGGCGAGTAGGGTTACTTTCAGGTTGATGGCGAGAAGGATGACTACCAGGGTGACGGCGGGTAGGATTATTTTCAGGTTGACAGCGAGAAGGATGACTACAAGGGTGACGGTGGGTAGGGTTACTTTCAGGTTAATGGCGAGAAGGATGACTACCAAGGTGACGGCGGGTAGGATTACTTTCAGGTTGATGGCGAGAAGGATGACTACAAGGGTGACGGCGGGTAGGGTTACTTTTAGGTTGATGGCGAGAAGGATGACTATCAGGTAGATGACGGTGTGGGTTACTTTCAGGTTTATGGCGAGGAGGATGACTACCAGGGTGACGGCGGGTAGGGTTACTTTCAGGTTGATGGCGAGAAGGATGACTACCAGGGTGACGGCGGGTAGGGTTACTTTCAGGTTGATGGCGAGAAGGATGACTAACAGGGTGACGGCGGGTAGGGTTACTTTCAGGTTGACGGCGAGAAGGATGACTACAAGGGTGACGGCGGGTAGGGTTACTTTCAGGTTGATGGCGAGAAGGATGACTACCAGGGTGACGGCGGGTAGGGTTACTTTCAGGTTGATGGCGAGAAGGATGACTACAAGGGTGACGGCGGGTAGGGTTACTTTCAGGTTGACGGCGAGAAGGATGACTACAAGGGTGACGGTGGATAGGGTTACTTTTAGGTTGATGACGAGAAGGATGACTACCAGGGTGACGGCGGGTAGGGTTACTTCCAGGTTGACGGCGAGAAGGATGACTACAAGAGTGACGGCGGGTAGAGTTACTTTCAGGTTGATGGCGAGAAGGATGTCTACCAGGGTGACGGCGAGTAGGGTTACTTTCAGGTTGACGGCGAGAAGGATGATTATCAGGTTGATGGCGGTGTGGGTTACTTTCAGGTTGATGGCGAGAAGGATGACTACCAGGGTGACAGCTAGTAGGGTTACTTTCAGGTTGATGGCGAGGAGGATGACTACAAGGGTCGCGGCGGGTAGGGTTACTTTTAGGTTGATGGCGAGAAGGATGACTACCAGGGTGACGGCGAGTAGGGTTACTTTTAGGTTTACGGCGAGAAGGATGACTACAAGGGTGGCGGCGGGTAGGGTTACTTTTAGGTTGATGGCGAGAAGGATGACTACAAGGATGACGGCGGGTAGGGCGACTGTAAGGTTAATGACGACAAGGATAGTGACCAGGATGACGAAAGGTGACGACCAGGTACACAGTAGTTAAATTATATGAACCGTTTTACCACATAACTTTATCAACGATCTTGAAGAGGAACATTGATGTTAGTCATGATGTTACATGTATAGTAATCACCTTTTAGTCGTAGACACAGAAGCAAGACGATAAAACACCTTCTAGTGTGCCCATTTCTACCAAAACCATGTATTCTCAAAGACCATGAGAAGTTTAATATGCCAACTTCAGGTCCTACATCGTGTACTGGACGGGACTTGTGTCGTAACTCGTAACTGACCATACAATACACTACAATTATCTATTCATTATGTTGCAGGGTGACGACCAACAGCAACAACGAGGACGATGTCGACCTACCAGGTTGATATCGACGAAAGAGAAGAGCAGGGTGGTTACGACCAGGATAATGACTATGGTGATGTCCCTGAAGAAGAACAGGTAAACAATAATGACATAATTCAATCATTTTACCACATAAATACATTAAAGATTATGACGGTATGCTCCCTCATTGCGATTTACAATTTACATTCTTGCAATTGGCGTTTCATCAAGGACGTACGGAATAGCGTTTTCTGTGATCGAGCGAAGCATTACTGGCAGATTAGATTGATTAAACAAATATATTCATTTATATTGCAGCGTGGGGAAGACGACGACGACGAACTGGACGACTACCATAGTCACTACCAGGGCGACTACCAAGCTGATGACGACGACTAGGATTACAACCAGGTAGGAATCGGTCAATGTTCAAACTTATACCACATATAAAAAAAAATTACGACCGTAAAAATTGATATTAAAATTATACTTTGCTGTTGTTGCAAGTCATTTCATGTGGAAAACTGCATTCATAGCAATATTTTTTTCGCCGATTTTGGTGTTTATTTTCTTGGCACTTGTCAGTGATAACTTGCTCAATTTGATGAAGATTGATTTCAATCCATAACAGTGGCAATGAATTCATCCCCTGAAATCGGTAAAAGAATATTGTCATGAAATCAATTCTTATATGAAAAAGATTGGTTTAAATTGAGTGCCTGGGAATTCTACGATAATAGAGACTAGGGAAAGAAGAAAAATAAAAAGAACGAATATTCTAAAAATATTTACAGTGCTTCAATTTAGAAAAACGAAACAAACAATAATCAGTTCTATATACTTTTTTTTCCAGGGCGGTCGGTGATGTTCACTGGACTACTGTAAATCGGGGTTGCAGTATCTAGCCAGGGTCATTGACCTTACCAAGACACACTCAGTGTACCTCTTCACCTCTCCAGTGGACGTGAACTAATTTTTAAGGAGATGAGAACATGGCGATTCATCTCTTTGTCCATTGGTGATTTGCAAAGAAATATGTAAAGACACTCTACTCTGTATAATAATTGAGGAGACTTGATTTCATTCCACCAGAAACCTGTAAATTTAAATCTTCCTTGGAATCCTCATTCATCGATGGACATACTACGTACGATGATGCCTAAACATATTGCAGTCCGACTTTCTACATTCTGAAAGAAACGCGGTCATGTTTCATCAGGTTTTCTTATTTAGCAAGCAAGCAATTTAAATTGTCTCGTAAATTAGCAATCATGGTTATATTCAAATGAACACGGCGACGTCTGCTTTGGAAGCAGAATCTCCAGATATGTAAACGATGGAATAAAACAACATTGAACTACTGAACTATTCTCTCAAATATTATTAACTAACAGCAACATTATCGAGAATCATCTGTCAGAATCGTGTACACAACTCACCAGAGACAAATGTCAACCTGACTGATATGAACCTGGCAAGAGGTTTGTTGATTGGTCTGTGTCGGAGAAAAATGCTTGCACGAGAATGCAACCCTGCATAGCTTATTCTTAAGCAGGTTTCACTATTCCTTCAAATCGGACGGTCATAAACCGAGGACAATTCAACTGAGAAGTATCTGATTTCAGAATCTTGAAGAGAACTAGCCTATTCGGCCTGACTGATTCGAACCTTGCAAGAGGTTTGTTGATCGGACTGTGCCGGAAAACATCCAAGATAAAGACAAACTTTATGATTGTTATGATACTCAATCTACACAACGACCCAAGATATGGAATAATACCGGTGCTGATCATTTGCAAATGGAACAATATTGGAGCGTGACGGACTTTTGGATAATCAATTTTTTTGATCAAATGGAATGTTCATGAACTACTGTTTGGATCATATTCCCGCTGGATCACAGGATTGAAGGGGAGAATGCAGAGATTGAACCTTCAGATGAACTTGAGACTGAGATGTCGGGGCAAGTGAAGGTTAGCCTGTAAACAATACAACAATATCACTTCTGATCTTAATGGAGCTCTGAAATTTACTGAGATGTGTCAAAGTTGGGTTTGAGTTAAGTTTAAAATATAAACTATAACATTTACACATTAGGCTTAATTAATATAAATGTAGTGTAAGGGCCTAATTTGAATCTGACCCTAACCCATCTCAGAAAATTTCGAGCTCTATATCAGGAAGATTGTTGCGTTGTAGAAAATCTATGAAGTGTCCAACTTTTCGAATTGGACACGTTTCGTATCGAATCCTCGCGGCTCGGCATGCCTCGTTGCCACTCGTCGCATTTCGTTGCGTTTCGTTTCGTTTTGTTGCGTCTTGTGACGTCTCTTCACGTAACGACAATTTTCCGGTGAGATATAGTATGGATTATTATTTTGTTGGTGAATATATGATAGATTATCGCCGTTATATTTGATTTAAGTTTAGTCTGTGATTGCTATATTAATTAGCTTGGTAAACTGTAGAAAAGATGATGATAACAATAATACTATTAATAATAATGATTATTGGACAAAGATCGCTCCTATCACATACGACAAAGAAGAAGAGAAGAAAATGAAGATAAGAAGAAAAGGAAGATGTGTCGTACAGATAAGTGTTGTATTGGTAGGCTTGCTTTACTAGAAATGTAGTTTGACAATTTTTTTGATTAGTATAGAATAGGAAAATACGACGAATATGAGGAGGACATGTACCTATAGTCTCATTAGCAATATTTATATTATCTTGCCAAGGCATTTGAATTAGATCTATCTGCATACATGTTGTATATTTATCTACCGATGTGATTAAAATTGCGACTAACATGAGAATATTAGGAAGATACGTTTAGATATATATGTAGATATAGGATTATCTATAACACCCTTAAATTTAAACTGCGAACATTCCATAAACCGATGTGATGAGAAAATAGAGATAATATGTGTTGTCAAACTCACTCAGTGCAGAACTCTCATCTCTCCTACCCTACATGCATAGCACTAGTTTCTTGTAACACATTATAAACTTTGACGAGTCACAAGCAAGTTTTTTTTCTTTTTTTCCCTTCTCACCAAGTATCATGTGATAATGAACATTAATAGACATCGGGATTGTCATTATCCTCATATTTCATTCGATTCAAGCTTTAGGCTTAGTACTAAGGATTTAATAAAGTAATAAGATGTATAGTTGATACATCGTATATGCGACAAAGTAGCTTGGATTCGCTCTCTTTTTGTCTTTCAGGTTTTCATTGCGGTGTACCTGCATACATCCATGACTTCTTTGATCTTGTCGACTTCGTTAAGCTATCGTACATAGACTACGTTCAGCCTCTTCACATCCCACCTTCATGGCACCGATGGGGGAAGTTGATCATATGACTAATTTACATAAATGTAGCGTAATGGTCTAATTTGATCTTGTCCTAACCCATCTCAGAAAATGTAGAGTTCCATATCAGGAGGACTTGCGTTCTAAAAATCAGGGGGGCAATTTGAATATTCCTTATTATTTGGATACACCATGTCACATCTCATCAAGTCTCATCTCATCAAGTCTCGTCACCTCTCGTCACCTCTCGTCGCGTTACGAATCTCTCTGTGGTAAGATATACTTACATCTTTATGGTAATATTCCCATGTTAACTAGCTTTTTATAATCAGTTAGACCTAATATTATCAAGATATGATTTAATATTGTAGCATTAATTTACATTATTCATTTGAATGAGAAATTTAAAAAAACGTGCTCTCATGTTTACAGTCAGTGTGGAAATCATTTCTCACCAAATACTGTAATAGAATTAATGGTCTTTTAGAGAATAAATGCATAGCAATCATAATTAGCAAGGCATTAATGACGTATTGGTAATATCCCCACATTAAAATATTCAAATCGTATCCTATATAGTAACTACATATCGATGTGATGAGAAATCGACAAAATGAATAAGAGAAGAAAGATAAGATGTTTTTAGAGATATGTGTCGTATTGGTACTCTCTTAGCATAGCAATTAAACTAGGTCTATTCATAAAAATATGAGAAAATACGACAAAGAAGAAGAGACTAAATAAAAGGTCTGTCTAGAGATACATGTCGTAACACTCATTGAAAGCAGGACTCACATCTATCACATACTTCATTCACTGCACTAGTTTCCTTTATCACCTATTCCTGGGCAAATCTTTAGTGATTTTGTGTTCCATGCTTTACCAAGTATTATGGAATTATGACCTTAAATTGGCATCAGAAGTGTCATTTACTCTATATCTCTTGTAATTCAAGCTTAAGAACTACGACTAGGGACTTAATGAAGTGATAAGATGTTTTGATAGATCTTGGATATGACAAAATAGCTTGGACTCGCTCTCTTCATGTCTTTCAGGTTCTACAATGCAGTATATTTACATGCATCCAGGACTTCATTCACCTCTACGAACAACCGCGTCGACTTCGTTCAGCTATTGTCCATCGACTGTGTTCACCTTCTTCACATCCCACATTCCACATTCACGGCACCAATGAGGAAGTCGATCATTTTCAAGATCTGGCCCACCACTCTGATATATGTGTACATCGTCAGCAACTCTGAAACGAGCTCAAAGATTAAGACTCAGTTTAATTATGCCATCTCCATTGTATCTATTTTGTTATTGTGTTTTCTTCATCTGTAAGTGGAACCTGATGCAATACCTCGGAAAATATACGTGTCATTGATCTACGTAGGCAAGTATTATCAGGTATGTATTCAAAAGTTTGTTTAAGATTTTATCATCTATTATATCAAGGCAGAATGAACACGAGTATAATTCTAATGACAAAGTTTACGTTGAAACAGGTGTTGTACTGTTACAAGGCACGTGCCAATTATAAGTCTCATAATACCATTCGATGTCTCATAATTACCATTCGACTGATATGAATGCATTATGAAGGGAGATGCACAACATTAAAGAGCCTCAGGAGAAGAAGAATCGTTAATAAATGGGTAATAAAACGGGGCAAATTGCATTGTGATTATGAAATGCAAAGAAATATTTTTTAAAGGATGAATGCAAACAAAAAGAAGAAAATTATTCACTCGAATTATTGTGAAGACAAATATTTATTCAATATATGATGCGATTTTGGCAAGAGTTCTCATTGTACAGGTAAAAGAAAGGAGAGGGGACGAAGATCACTGATTTGACTACGCCACACGATGACGACCACGGTAATGACTACGGTGACAGCGAGGGTGACATAGGAGCAGCAGTGGATAGGCTTCGTGTTTCTGCAAGCGTTCAGTAAGATGTGTTCATTTTAGATAACTACATAAACCCAATACATCATTTTCAGTAATTTTATTTCAGTTAGGTAAATTCCACACTCGTCGAGATAGAATTAGATTATTGTTGATAGGACAACATATGATTTGAGATGGAATATCCAAATGTTTGAAATCTAGGATGTAGTTTAGTATCTATTAAATCAAAGCGGAATGAAAACCGAGTATATATTTCTCGTGATATAAACATTTTTGAAACAGATATTGTACTGCAACAACCCACGTGATAATTCTATTTTGCAATAGTATACTTCGACAGGAATGCATAAGTTATAATATGTACAACACTCAAGGGTTACGAGAGGAAAAAAATATAAGCGAATGAATTTTAAAACGGGGCAATGTATCTACATTTTTACGAAATGGCGATTAGGTATGACTATCAGAAGGGTGGTGTCTATGATGATAACTACGATGACGACCATGCACAATTCACTTGAATTATTGAAATTAATTTACTTCATATTTGACTTGAAGAATGGCATAGATGCAGCCTTGATGGCGTGCCTTTCCATTCTCCTCTCCCCTTGTATCTAACCAAATAACTCTATCCAAGATTGGCATCATGTCATCCTCTTTCTGTAATATCTGGTCTTGCCTGTTATTTATACTAGAGTATAGAGTCTTCTAATTTGTATTGCAGCACAAAGAAGGTAACGATGGTGACTACCATGATGAAGACCAGAGCAACATCCAGGGTGCAAACGACTACTCGAGTGATGGCAAGTATGAAAACGACCGGAGTGACGAATAGGATGATGACCAGGTTAAATACAGTTCGAAGATAGGCATGAAGTGCAGTTATGACGTCATCATCTTCAAGTTGTTGTTGTTGACATTTTGAAATTTCCTTTGAAATTTCCTTTGAAATTTCCTTGTCTTGCCCGTCATTTATACAGGAATGTAACATTTTCTATTCTTTTACAATACAAAAATGGAAAAAGAACGACTTCCAGGGTGACGCAAATGAAGGCGACTACCAGGGTAACGATGAGAAGGGAGACCACCAGGGTGACGACGAGCAGGGTGACGGCGGTTAGGATGACTACCAGGGTGACGGCGAGAACGATGACTAACGGGGTGACGGCGGGTAGGGTTACTACCAGGGTGACGGCGAGAAGGATGAAAACCAGGGTGACAGCGAGAAGGATGACTACCAGGATGACGGCGAGTAGGGTTACTTTCAGGTTGATGGCGAGAAGGATGACTACAAGGATGACGGCGGGTAGGGTTACTTTCAGGTTGATGGCGAGAAGGATGACTACCAGGGTGACAGCGGGTAGGGTTACTTTCAGGTTGATAGCGAGAAGGATGACCATCAGGGTGACGGCAGGCAGGGTTACTTTCAGGTTGATGGCGAGAAGGATGACTAACAGGGTGACGGCGGGTAGCGTTACTTTCAGGTTGATGGCGAGAAGGATGACTACCAGGGTGACAGCGGGTAGGGTTACTTTCAGGTTGATGGCGAGAAGGATGACTACTAGGGTGACGGCGGGTAGGGTTACTTTCAGGTTGATGGCGAGAAGGATGACTACCAAGGTGACGGCGGGTAGCGTTACTTTCAGGTTGATGGCGAAAAGGATGACTACCAGGGTGACAGCGGGTAGGGTTACTTTCAGGTTGATGGCGAGAAGGATGACTGCAAGGGTGACGACGGGAAGGGTTACTTTGAGGTTGATGGCAAGAAGGATGACCACCAGGGTGACGGCGAGTAGGGTTACTTTCAGGTTGATGGCGAGAAGGATGACTATCAGGGTGACGGCGGGCAGGGTTACTTTCAGGTTGATAGCGAGAAGGATGACTACAAGGGTGACGGCGGGTAGGGTTACTTTCAGGTTGATGGCGAGAAGGATGACTACCAGGGTGACGGCGGGCAGGGTTACTTTCAGGTTGATGGCGAGAAGGATGACTACAAGGGTGACGGTGGGTAGGGTTTCTTTCAGGTTGATGGCGAGAAGGATGACTCCCAGGGTGACGGCGAGTAGGAAGACTTCCAGGAAGACGGCGAGCAGGATGACTACCAGAGTGACGGCGGGTAGGGTTACTACCGGGGTGACGGCGGGTAGGATTACTACCAGGATGACGACGAGGATAGTGACCAGGTGGACGAAAGGTGGCGAGCAGGTACACAGTAGTTAAATTATATGATCTGTTTTACACATATTTTTATCGAAGATCCTGAAGAGGAACATTGATGTTAGCCATGATGTTGCATGACCATGGTAACGTCCCTGAAGAAGAACAGGTAAACAATAATGACATAATTCAATCATTTTACCAAATAAATACATTAAAGATCATGACGGTATGCTCTCTCATTGCGATTTGCAATTTACATTCTTGCAATTGGCGTTTCATCAAGGAAGTACGGAATAGCGGTTTCTGTAATCGAGCGAAACATTACTGGCAGATTAGATTGATTAAACAAATATACTCATTTATATTGCAGCATGGGGAAGACGACGACGACGAACTGGACGACTACTAAAGTCACTACCAGGGCGACTACCAAGCTGATGACGACCACCAATCTGATGACGACGACCAGGATTACAATCAGGTAGGAATCGGTCAATGTTTAAAATTATACCACATATTGATTGTTTTGAGGACCGTAAATATTGATGTTGGAATTATTCCTTACTGTTGTTGCAAGTCATTACATGTGGAAAACTGCACTCATAACAATAATTGTTCGCCGATATTGGTGTTTATTTCATTGGCACCTGTCAGTGATAACTGGCTCAAGTTGATGAAGATTGATTCAATCAATAACAGTGTCAATGAATTCATCCCCCAAATCGGCAAACGAATATTTTCATGAAATCAGTTCTTATATGAAAAAGATTGGTTTAAATTATGTGCCTGGAATTCTACGATAAGAGAGACTAGGGAAAGAAGAAAAATAAAAAGAACGAGTATTCTACAAATATTTACAATGCTTCAGTTTAGAAAAAACAAAACATAAACAATATTCAGTTCTATATACTTTTTGTTTTTCAGGGCGGTCTGCGATGTTCACCGGACTACTCTAAATCGGGGTTGCAGTATCTAGCCAGGGTCAATGACCCTACCAAGGCACACTCAGTGTACCTCTTCACCTCTCCAGTGGACAAGAACTTCTATACTGGACAAGAACTTGAATGGACATGAACTTATTTTCAGGAGATGAGAACATGACGATTCATCTCTTTGTCCTTTGGTGATTTACAAAGAATTATACAAAGACACTCTACTCTGTATAATAATTGAGGATACTTGACTTCATACCACCAGAAACATGTACATTTCTCTTATTAAATCTTCCTTGGAATCCGCATTCATCGATGGACATACTACGTACGATGACGCCTAAACATATTGCAGTCCGACTTTCTATATTCTGAAAGAAACACGATCATGTTTCATCAGGTTTTCTCATTTAGCAAGCAAGCAACAAATCTAGATTGTCTCATACATTTGCAACCATGGTTATCTCCAAATGAACACGGCGACGTCTGCTTCGGAAGCAGAATCCTCAGATATGTAAACGATGGAATAAAACAACATTGAACTACTAAACTATTCTCTCAAATATTATTAACTAAAAGCAACACTATCGAGAATCACCTGTCAGAATCGTGTACACAACTCACCAGAGACAAATGTCAACCTGACTGATATGAACCTGGCAAGAGGCTTGTTGATTGGCCTGTGTCGGAGAAAAAGGGCTAGCAAGAGAATTCGACACTACATAGCTGATTCTAAGCAGGTTGCACTATTCCGTCAAATCGGACGGTCATAAACTGTAAACAATTCAACTGAGAAATATCTGATGTCAGAATCTTGAAGAAAACTAGCCTATTCGGCCTGACTGATTCGAACCTTGCAAGAGGTTTGTTGATCGGACTGTGCCGGAAAACATCCAAGATAAAGAAAAACTTTATGATTGTTATGATACTCGATCTTCACAACGACCTAAGATATGGAATAATACCGGTGCTGATCATTTGCAAATGGAACAATATTGGAGCGTGACGGACTTTTGGATAATCATTTTTTTGGATCAAATGGAATGTTCATGAATTACTGTTTGGATCATATTCCCGCTGGATCACAGGATTGAAGGGGAGAATGCAGAGACTGAACCGTGAGATGTCGGGGCAAGTGAAGGTTAGCCTGTAAACAATACAACAATATCACTTCTGATCTTAATGGAGCTCTGAAATTTACTGAGATGTGTCAAAGTTGAGTTTGAGTTAAGTTTAAAATTAAAAAAACTATAACATTTACACATAGGCTTAATTGATATAAATGTAGTGTAAGGGCCTAATTTGAATCTGACCCTAACCCATCTCAGAAAATGTCGAGCTCTATATCAGGAAGATTGTTGCGTTGTAGAAAATCTATGAAGTGTCCAACTTTTCGAATTTGACACGTTTCGTATCGAATCCTCGCGGCTCGGCATGCCTCGTTGCCACTCGTCGCATTTCGTTGCGTTTCGTTTCGTTTCGTTGCGTCTTGTGACTTCTCTTCACGTAACGACAATTTTCGGTGAGATATAGTATGGATTATTATTTTGTTGGTGAATATATGATAGATTATCGCCGTTATATTTGATTTAAGTTTAGTCTGTGATTGCTATATTAATTAGCTTGGTAAACTGTAGAAAAGATGATAACAATAATACTATTAATGATAATGATTATTGGACAGAGATCGTTCCTATCACATACGACAAAGAAGAAGGGAAAAAATGAATATAAGAAGAAAAGGAAGATGTGTCGTACAGATAAGTGTCGTATTGGTAGGCTTGCTTTACTAGAAATGTAGTTTGACAATTTTTTTGATTAGCATAGAATAAGAAAATACGACGAATATGAGGAGGACATGTACCTATAGTCTCATTAGCAATATTTATATTATCTTGCCAAGGCAGTTGAATTAGATCTATCTGCATACATGTTGTATATTTATCTACCGATGTGATTAAAATTGCGACTAACATGAGAATATTAGGAAGATACATTTAGGTATATATGTAGATATAGGATTATCTATAGCACCCTTGAATTTAAACTGCGAACATTCTATAAACCGATGTGATGAGAAAATATGTGTTGTCAAACTCTCATCTCTCCTATCCTTCATGCATAGCACTAGTTTCTTGTAACACATTATAAACTTTGACGAGTCACAAGCAAGTTTTTAGTCTTTTTTTTTCCTTCTCACCAAGTATCATGTGATAATGAACATTAATAGACATCGGGATTGTCATTCCCCTCATATTTCATTCGATTCAAGCTTTAGGCTTAGTACTAAGGATTTAATAAAGTAACAGGATGTATAGTTGATACATCGTATAGGCGACAAAGTAGCTTGGATTCGCTCTCTTTTTGTCTTTCAGGATTTCATTGCGGTGTACCTGCATACATCCATGACTTCTTTGATCTTGTCGACTTCGTTAAGCTATCATCCATAGACTACGTTCAGCCTCTTCACATCCCACGTTCATGGCACCAAATGGCAGAATTTGATCATATGACTAATTTACATAAATGTAGCGTAATGGTCTAATTTGATCTTGCCCTAAACCATCTCTGAAAATGTAGAGTTTCATATCAGGAGGACTTGCGTTCTAAAAATCAGGGGGGCAATTTGAATATTCCTTATTATATTTGGATACACCATGTCACATCTCATCAAGTCTCGTCACCTCTCGTCGCGTTACGAATCTCTCTGTGGTAAGATATACTTACATCTTTATTGTAATATTCCCATGTTAACTAGCTTTTTATAATCAGTTAGACCTAATATTATCAAGATATGATTTGATATTGTAGCATTAATTTACATTATTAATTTGAATGGGAAATTTAAAAAAACGTGCTCTCATGTTTACAGTCAGTGTGGAAATCATTTCTCACCAAATACTGTAATAGAATTAATGGTCTTTTAGAGAATAAATGCATAGCAATCATAATTAGCAAGGCATTAATGACGTATTGGTAATATCTCCACATTAAAAAATCGAATCGTATCCTATGTAGTAACTACATATCGATGTGATGAGAAATCGACAAAATGAATAAGAGAAGAAAGAGAAGATGTTTTTAGAGATATGTGTCGTATTGGTACTCTCTTCGCATAGCAATTAAACTAGATCTATTCATAAAAATATGAGAAAATACGACAAAGAAGAAGAGACTAAATAAAATGTCTTTCTAGAGATTATGTCGTAACACTTATTGAAGGCAGGACTCACATCTATCACATACTTCATTCACTGCACTAGTTTAATTTAGCACCTATTATGGAATTATGACATTAAATTGGCATCAGAAGGGTCATTTACTCTATATCTCTTGTGATTCAAGCTTAAGAACTACGACTAGGGACTTAATGAAGTGATAAGATGTTTTGATACATCTTGGATATGACCAAATAGCTTGGACTCGCTCTCTTCATGTCTTTCAGGTTCTACAATGCAGTATATATACACGCATCCAGGACTTCATTCACCTCTACGAACCACCGCGTCGACTTCGTTTAGCTACTGTCCATCGACTGCGTTCACCTTCTTCACATCCCACATTCACGGCACCAAGGAGGAAGGCGATCATTTTCAAGATCTGGCCCACCACTCTGATATAATTATGTGTACATCGTCAGCAACTACGAAAAGAGCTCAAAGATTAAGACTCAGTTCAATTATGCCATCTCCCTTGTATCTTTTTGGTAATTGTGTTTTTTCTTTCTGTGAGTGGGACCTGATGCAACACCTCGGAAAATATAAGTGTCATTGATCTACGTAGGCAAGTATTATCAGGTATGTATTCCAAAGTTTGCTAAAGAATTTATCTATTAAATCAAGGCAGAATGAACACGAGTATATTTCTCATGAAAAAGTTTATATTGAAACAGGTGTTGTACTGTTACAAGGCGCGTGACAATAATAAGTCTCATAATTACCATTCGACTGATATGAATACATAATACGAAGGGAAATGCTCAACATTAAAGAGCTACAGGAGAAGAAGAATCGTTAAAAAATGGATAATAAAACAGGGCAAAATGTATTGTGATTATGAAATGCAAAGACATATTTTTAAAAGTATGAATGCAAACAAAAAGAAGAAAATTATTCACTCGAATTATTGTGAAGAGAAATATTTATTCAATATATGATGCGATTTTTGCAAGATTTCTCATTGTACAGGTGAAAGAAGGGAGAGGGGATGACGATCACTGATTTGACTACGCCACACGATGACGACCATGGTAATGACTACGGTGACAGCGAGGGTGACATAGGAGCAGCAGTGGATAGGCTTCGTGTTTCTGCAAACGTTCAGTAAGATGTGTTCATTTTAGATAACGACATAAACCCAATACATCATTTTAAGTAAGTTTATTTCAGTTAGGTAAATTCCACACTCGTGGAGATAGAATTAGATTATTGTTGATAGGACAACATATGATTTAAGATGGAATATCCAAATGTTTGAAATCTAGGATGTAGTTTAGTATCTGTTAAATCAAAGCGGAATGAAAACCGAGTATATATTCCTCGTGATATAAACGTTTTTGAAACAGATATGGTACTGCAACAACCCACGTGATAATTGTATTTTGCAATATTATACTTCGACAGGAATGCATAGGTTATATAAAAGAAAATATGTACAACCCTCAAGGGTTACGAGAGGGAAAAAATATAAGCGAATGAATTTTAAAACGGGGCAATGTATCTACATTTTTACGAAATGGCGATTAGGTATGACTATCAAAAGGGTGGTGTCTAGGATGATAACTACGATGACGACCATGCACAATTCACTTGAATTATTGAAATTAATTTACTACATATTTGACTTGAAGAATGGCATAAGTGCAGCCATGATGGAATGCCTTTCGATTCCCCCCTCTCCTTGTATCAAACCAAATAACTCTATCCGAGATTGTCATCTTGTCATCCTCCTTCTGTAATATCGGGTAGGGTTACTTTCAGGTTGATGGCGAGAAGGATGACTACCAGGGTGACGGCGGGTAGGGTTACTTTCAGGTTGATGGCGAGAAGGATGACTACCAGGGTGACGACGGGTAGGGTTACTTTCAGGTTGATGGCGAGGAGGATGACTACCAGGGTGACGGCGGGGAGGGTTACTTTCAGGTTGATGGCGAGAAGGATGACTACCAGGGTGATGGCGAGTAGGGTTACTTTCAGGTTGATGGCGAGAAGGATGACTACCAGGGTGACGACGAGTAGGGTTACTTTCAGGTTGATGGCGAGGAGGATGACTACTCTAGGGTGACGGCGGGTAGGGTTACTTTCAGGTTGATGGCGAGGAGGATGACTACTACGGTGACGGCGGGTAGGGTTACTTTCAGGTTGATGGCGAGAAGGATGACTACAAGGGTGATGGCGAGTAGGGTTACTTTCAGGTTGATGGCGAGAAGGATGACTACCAGGGTGACGGCGGGTAGTGTTACTTTCAGGTTGATGGAGAGAAGGATGACTATCAGGTTGATGGCGAGTAGGGTTACTTTCAGGTTGATGGCGAGAAGGATGACTACCAGGGTGATGGCGAGTAGGGTTACTTTCAGGTTGATGGCGAGGAGGATGACTACCAGGGTGACGGCGTGTACTTTCAGGGTGATGGCGAGAAGGATGACTACCAGGGTGACGGCGGGTAGGGTTACTTTCAGGTTGATGGCGAGAAGGATAGACAACCAGGGTGATGACGGGTAGGGTTACTTTCAGGTTGATGGCGAGAAGGATGACTACCAGGGTGATGGCGAGTAGGGCTACTTTCAGGTTGATGGCGAGAAGGATGACTACCAGGGTGACGACAGGTAGGGTTACTTTCAGGTTGATGGCGAGAAGGATGACTACCAGGGTGATGGCGGGTAGGGTTACTTTCAGGTTGATGGCGAGAAGGATGACTATCAGGTTGATGGCGAGAAGGTTACTTTCAGGTTGATGGCGAAAAGGATCGCGAGAAGGATGACTACCAGGGCGACGGCGGGTAGGGTTACTTTCAGGTTGATGGCGAGAAGGATGACTACCAGGGTGACGGCGTGTAGGGTTACTTTCAGGTTGATGGCGAGGAGGATGACTACCAGTTTGATGGCGACTAGGGTTACTTTCAGGTTGATGGCGAGGAGGATGACTACAAGGGTGACGGCGGGTAGGGTTACTTTCATGTTGATGGTGAGAAGGATGACTGTCAGGGTGATGGCGAGTAGGGTTACTTTCAGGTTGATGGCGAGAAGGATGACTACCAGGGTGACGACGGGTAGGGTTACTTTCAGGTTGATGGCGAGAAGGATGACTACCAGGGCGATGGCGAGTAGGGTTACTTTCAGGTTGATGGCGAGAAGGATGACTACCAGGGTGATGGCGGGTAGGGTTACTTTCAGGTTGATGGCGAGAAGGATGACTACCAGGGCGATGGCGAGTAGGGTTACTTTCAGGTTGATGGCGAGAAGGATGACTATCAGGTTGATGGCGAGTAGGGTTACTTTCAGGTTGATGGCGAGAAGGATCGCGAGAAGGATGACTACCAGGGTGAGAAGGATGACTATCAGGTTGATGGCGAGTAGGGTTACTTTCAGGTTGATGGCGAGAAGGATGACTACCAGGGTGATGGCGAGTAGGGTTACTTTCAGGTTGATGGCGAGAAGGATGACTATCAAGTTGATGGCGAGTAGGGTAACTTTCATGTTGATGGCGAGGAGGATGACTACCAGGGTGATGGGGACTAGGGTTACTTTCAGGTTGATGGCGAGGAGGATGACTACAAGGGTGACGACGGGTAGGGTTACTTTCAGGTTGATGGCGAGGAGAATGACTACCAGGGTGACGGCGGGTAGGGTTACTTTCAGGTTGATGGCGACGAGAATGACTACCAGGGAGACGGCGGGTAGGGTTACTTTCAGGTTGATGGCGAGAAGGATGACTACCACGGTGATGGCGGGTAGGGCTACTTTCAGGTTGATGGCGAGAAGGATAGACTAGCAGGGTAACGACGGGTAGGGTTACTTTAAGGTTGATGGCGACGAGAATGGCTACCAGGGAGACGGCGGGTAGGGTTACTTTCAGGTTGATGGCGAGTAGGGTTACTTTCAGGTTGATGGCGAGAAGGATGACTACCAGGGTGATGGCGGGTAGGGTTACTTTCAGGTTGATGGCGAGAAGGATGACTACCAGGGTGACGGCGGGTAGGGTTACTTTCAGGTCGATGGCGAGAAGGATGACTACCAGGGTGACGTCGGGTAGGGTTACTTTCAGGTTGACGGCGAGAAGGATAACTACCAGGGTGACGGCGAGTAGGGTTACATTCAGGTTGATGGCGAGAAGGATGACTACAAGGGTGACGGCGGGTAGGGTGACTGTCAGGTTGATGACGACAATGATAGTCTCCAGGATGACGAAAGGTGACGACCAGGTACACAGTAGTTAAATTTTATGAACCGTTTTACCACATAACTTTATCAACGATTTTGAAGAGGAACATTGATGTTAGTCATGATGTTACATGTATAGTAATCACCTTTTAGTCGTAGACACAGAAGCAAGACGATAAAACACCTTCTAGTGTGCCAATTCCTACCAAAACCATTGTATTCTCAAAGATCATGAGGAGTTTAATAAGCCAACTTCAGGTCCTACATCGTGCACTGGATGGGACTTGTGTCGTAACTTGTAACTGACCATTTCTTGCCTTGCCGGTGGATTGAAGAAGATTATAAAATCATCTATTCATTTATGTTGCAGCGCGGAGAGCAGGATGACTTTGAGGATAACTACCAGGGTGATGACCAGCAGCAACATCAGGGACGATGTCGACCTACCAGGTTGATATCAACGAAGGAGACGAGCAGGGCGGTCACGACCAGGATAATGACTATGCTGACGTCCCTGAAGAAGAACAGGTAAACAATAATGACATAATTCAATCATTTTACCACATAAATACATTAAAGATCATGACAGTATGCTCTCTCATTGCGATTTACAATTTACATTCTTACAATTGGCGTTTCATCAAGGAGGTACGGAATAGCGGTTTCTGTGATCGACCGAAGCAATATTGGCAGATTAGATTGATTACAAAAATATATTCATTTATATTGCAGCGTGGGGAAGACGACGACGACGATGGACTGGACGACTACCAGAGTCACTACCAGGGCGACTACCAAGCTGATGACAACGACCAGGATTACAATGAGGTAGGAATCGGTCAATGTTTAAAATTATATCACATATTGATTGTTTTGAGGACCGTGAATATTGATATTAAAATTAATCTTTGCTGTTGTTGCAAGTCATTTCATGTGGAAAACTGAATTCATAACAATATTTTTTTCGCCGATTTTGGTGTTTATTTTCTTGGCACCTGTCAGTGATAGCTTGCTCAATTTGATGAAGATTGATTTAATCAATAACAGTGGCAATGAATTCATCCCCCAAATCGGCAAAAGAATATTGTCATGAAATCAGTTCTTATATGAAAAAGATTGGTTTAAATTATTTGCATGGGATTTCTATGCTAAGAGAGACTAGGGAAAGAAGAAAAATAAAAGGAACGAGTATTCTGCATATATTTACAATGCTTCAGTTTAGAAAAACAAAACATAAACAATAATCAGTTTTATATACTTTTTGTTTTCCAGTGCTGTCTACGATGTTCACCTGACTGCTCTAAATCGGGGTTGCAGTATCTAGCCAGGGTCATTGACCTTACCAAAACACACTCAGTGTACCTCTTCACCTCGCCAGTGGACAAGAACTTCTATACTGGACAAAAACTTGAATGGACATGAAACTTATTTTCAGGAGATGAGAACATGACGATCCATCTCGTTGTCTATTGGTGATTTGCAAAGAATTATACAAAGACACTCTACTCTGTATAATAATTGAGGAGGCTTGATTTCATTCCACCAGAAACCTGTAAATTTCTCTGATCAAATCTTCCTTGGAATCCTCATTCATCGATGGACATACTACGTACGATGATGCCTAAACATGTTGCAGTCCGACTTTCTATATTCTGAAAGAAACACAATCATGTTTCATCAGGTTTTCTCATTTAGCAAGCAAGCAAGCAATCTAAATTGTCTCATAAATTTGCAATCATGGTTATCTCCAAATGAACACGGCGACGTCTGCTTCGGAAGCAGAATCTCCATATATGTAAACGATGGAATAAAACAACATTGAACTACTAAACTATTCTCTCAAATATTATTAACTAAAAGCAACACTATCGAGAATCACCTGTCAGAATCGTGTACACAACTCATCAGAGACAAATGTCAACCTGACTGATACGAACCTGGCAAGAGGTTTGTTGATTGGTCTGTGTCGGAAAAAAAAGGCTTGCAAGAGAATTCGACCCTACATAGCTGATTCTAAGCAGGTTTTACTATTCCGTCAAATCGGACGGTCATAAACTGAGGACAATTCAACTGAGAAGTATCTGATGTCAGAATCTTGAAGAGAACTAGCCTATTCGGCCTGACTGATTCGAACCTTGCAAGAGGTTTGTTGATCGGACTGTGCCGGAAAACATGCAAGATAAAGAAAAACTTTATGATTGTTATGATACTTGATCTACACAACGACCTAAGATATGGAATAATACCGGTGCTGATTATTTGCAAATGGAACAATATTGGAGCGTGACGGACTTTTGGATAATCAATTTTTTGGGATCAAATGGAATGTTCATGAATTACTGTTTGGATCATATTCCCGCTGGATCACAGGATTGAAGGGGAGAATGCAGAGACTGAACCTTGAGATGAACCTGAGACTGAGATGTCGGGGCAAGTGAAGGTTAGCCTGTAAACAATACAACAATATCACTTCTGATCTTAATGGAGCTCTGAAATTTACTGAGATGTGTCAAGGTTGGGTTTGAGTTAAGTTTAAAATATAAACTATAACATTTACACATTAGGCTTAATTAATATAAATGTAGTGTAAGGGCCTAATTTGAATCTGACCCTAACCCATCTCAGAAAATTTTGAGCTCTATATCAGGAAGATTGTTGCGTTGTAGAAAATCTATGAAGTGTCCAACTTTTCGAATTGGACACGTTTCGTATCGAAGCCTCGCGCCTTGGCATGCCTCGTTGCCACTCGTCGCATTTCGTTGCGTTGCGTTTCGTTTCGTTTCGTTGCGTCTTGTGACGTCTCTTCACGTAACGACAATTTTTCGGTGAGATATAGTATGGATTATTATTTTGTTGGTGAATATATGATAGATTATCGCCGTTATATTTGATTTATTTAAGTTTAGTCTGTGATTGCTATATTAATTAGCTTGGTAAACTGTAGAAAAGATGATGATAACAATAATACTATTAATAATAATGATTATTGGACAGAGATCGTTCCTATCACATACGACAAAGAAGAAGAGAAGAAAATGAAGATAAGAAGAAAAGGAAGATGTGTCGTACAGATAAGTGTCGTATTGGTAGGCTTGCTTTACTAGAAATGTAGTTTGACAAGTTTTTTGATTGGCATAGAATAAGAAAATACGACGAATATGAGGAGGACATGTACCTATAGTCTCATTAGCAATATTTATATTATCTTGCCAAGGCAGTTGAATTAGATCTATCTGCATACGTGTTGTATATTTATCTACCGATGTGATTAAAATTGCGACTAACATGAGAATATTAGGAAGATACGTTTAGATATATATGTAGATATAGGATTATCTATAACAGTTAACACCCTTGAATTTAAACTGCGAACATTCTATAAACCGATGTGATGAGAAAATAGAGATAATATGTGTTGTCAAACTCACTCAGTGCAGAACTCTCATCTCTCATATCCTTCATGCATAGCACTAGTTTCTTGTAACACATTATAAACTTTGACGAGTCACAAGCAAGTTTTTAGTCTTTTTTTTTCTTCTCACCAAGTGTCATGTGATAATGAACATTAATAGACATCGGGATTGTCATTCCCCTCATATTTTATTCGATTCAAGCTTTAGGCTTAGTACCAAGGATTTAATAAAGTAACAAGATGTATAGTTGATACATCGTATAGGCGACAAAGTAGCTTGGATTCGCTCTCTTTTTGTCTTTCAGGTTTTCTTGGCGGTGTACCTGCATACATCCATGACTTCTTTGATCTTGTCGACTTCGTTAAGCTATCGTCCATAGACTACGTTCAGCCTCTTCACATCCCACGTTCATGGCATCGATGGGGAAGTTGATCATATGACTAATTTACATAAATGTAGCGTAATGGTCTAATTTGATCTTGCTCTAACCCATCTCAGAAAATGTAGAGTTCCATATCAGGAGGACTTGCGTTCTAAAAATCAGGGGGGCAATTTGAATATTCCTTATTATTTGGATACACCATGTCACATCTCATCAAGTCTCATCTCATCAAGTCTCGTCACCTCTCGTCACCTCTCGTCGCGTTACGAATCTCTCTGTGGTAAGATATACTTACATCTTTATGGTAATATTCCCATGTTAACTAGCTTTTTATAATCAGTTAGACCTAATATTATCAAGATATGATTTAAAATTGTAGCATTAATTTACATTATTCATTTGAATGGGAAATTTAAAAAAACGTGCTCTCATGTTTACAGTCAGTGTGGAAATCATTTCTCACCAAATACTGTAATAGAATTAATGGTCTTTTAGAGAATAAATGCATAGCAATCATAATTAGCAAGGCATTAATGACGTATTGGTAATATCCCCACATTAAAATATTCAAATCGTATCCTATATAGTAACTACATATCAAAGTGATGAGAAATCGACAAAATGAATAAGAGAAGAAAGAGAAGATGTTTTAAGAGATATGTGTCGTATTGGTACTCTTTTAGCATAGCAATTAAACTAGGTCTATTCATAAAAATATGAGAAAATACGACAAAGAAGAAGAGACTAAATAAAATGTCTTTCTAGAGATATATGTCGTAACACTCATTAAAAGCAGGACTCATATCTATCACATACTTCATTCACTGCACTAGTTTCCTTTATCACCTATTCCTGGGCAAATCTTTTGTGATTTTGTGTTCCATGCTTTACCGAGTATTATGGAATTATGACCTTAAATTGACATCAGAAGTGTCATTTACTCTATATCTCTTGTGATTCAAGCTTAAGAACTACGACTAGGGACTTAATAAAGTGATAAGATGTTTTGATATATCTTGGATATGACAAAATAGCTTGGACTCGCTCTCTTCATGTCTTTCAGGTTCTACAATGCAGTATATCTACATGCTTCCAGGACTTCAGTCACCTCTACGAACAACCGCGTCGACTTCGTTCAGCTATTGTCCATCGACTGCGTTCACCTTCTTCACATCCCACATTCACGGCACCAAGGAGGAAGTCGATCATTTTCAAGATCTGGCCCACCACTCTGATATATGTGTACATCGTCAGCAACTCCGAAACGAACTCAAAGATTTAAGACTCAGTTTAATTATGCCATCTCCCTTGTATCTATTGTGTAATTGTGTTTTTCTTCATCTGTGAGTGGAAACTGATGCAACACCTCTTGGAAAATATAAGTGTCATTTATCTATGGAGGTAAGTATTATCAGGTATGTATTCAAAAGTTTGCTAAAGATTTTATCATATATTAAATCAAGGCAGAATGAACACGAGTATATTTCTAATGACAAAGTTTATGTTGAAACAGGTGTTGTACTGTTACAAGACACGTGCCAATTATAAGTCTCATAATTACCATTCGACGTCTCATAATTACCATTCGACTGAAATCATGAATGCATTATGAAGGGAGATGCACAACATTAAAGAGCTTCAGGAGAAGAAGAATCGTTAATAAATGGGTAATAAAACGGGGCAAAATGTATTGTGATTATGAAATGCAAAGACATATTTTTAAAAGTATGAATGCAAACAAAAAGAAGAAAATTATTCACTCGAATTATTGTGAAGACAAATATCTATTCAATATATGTTGCGATTTTGGCAAGAGTTCTCATTGTACAGGTGAAAGAAAGGAGAGGGGACGATCACTGATTTGACTACGCCACACGATGACGAACACGGTAATGACTACGGTGACAACGAGGGTGACATTGGAGCAACAGTGGATAGGCTTCGTGTTTCTGCAAGCGTTCAGTAAGATGTGTTCAATTTAGATAACGACATAAACCTAATACATCATTTTTAGTAAGTTTATTTTAGTTAGGTAATTTCCACACTCATGAAGTATTGATGGCGAGAAGGATGACTACCAGGGTGACGGCGGGTAGGATTACTTTCAGGTTGATGGCGAGAAGGATGACTGCCAGGGTGACGGCGGGTAGGGTTACTTTCAGGTTGATGGCGAAAAGGATGACTACAAGGGTGACGGCGGGTAGGGTTACTTTCAGGTTGATGGCGAGAAGGATGACTACCAGGGTGACGGCGAGTAGGGTTACTTTCAGGTTGATGGCGAGAAGGATGACTACAAGGGTGACGGCGGGTAGGGTTACTTTCAGGTTGACGGCGAGAATATTGACTACCAAGGTGACGGCGGGTAGGGTTACTTTTAGGTTGAATGCGAGAAGGATGACTACAAGTTTGACGGCGGGTAGGGTTACTTTTAGGTTGATGGCGAGAAGGATGACTACCAGGGTGACGGCGAGTAGGGTTACTTTCAGGTTGATGGCGAGAAGGATGACTACAAGGGTGACGGCGGGTAGGGTTACTTTCAGGTTGACGGCGAGAAGGATGACTACCGAGGTGACGGCGGGTAGGGTTACTTTTAGGTTGATGGCGAGAAGGATGACTACAAGGGTGACGGCGGGTAGGGTTACTTTTAGGTTGATGGCGAGAAGGATGACTACCAGAGTGATGGCGAGAAGGATGACTACAAGTGTGACGGCGGGTATGGTTACTTTTAGGTTAATGGCGAGAAAGATGACTACCAGGGTGATGGCGAGAATGATGACTACTAGTGTGACGGCGGGTATGGTTACTTTTAGGTTGATGGCGAGAAGGATGGCGAGAAGGATGACTACCAGGGTGACGGCGGGTAGGGTTACTTTCAGGTTGATGGCGAGAAGGATGACTACCAGGGTGACGGCGGGTAGGGTTACTTTCAGTTTGATGGCGAGAAGGATGACTACAAGGGTGACGGCGGGTAGGGTTACTTTCAGGTTGATGGCGAGAAGGATGACTATCAGGTTGATGGCGGGTAGGGTTACTTTCAAGTTGAGGGCGAGAAGGATGACTACAAGGGTAACGGCGGTCAGTGTTACTTTCAGGTTGATGGCGAGAAGGATGACTACAAGGGTGACGGCGAGTAGGGTTACTTTCAGGTTGATGGCGAGAAGGATGACTACCAAGGTGACGGCGGGTAGGATTATTTTCAGGTTGACAGCGAGAAGGATGACTACAAGGGTGACGGTGGGTAGGGTTACTTTCAGGTTAATGGCGAGAAGGATGACTACCAAGGTTACGGCGGGTAGGATTACTTTCAGGTTGATGGCGAGAAGGATGACTACAAGGGTGACGGCGGGTAGGGTTACTTTTAGGTTGATGGCGAGAAGGATGACTATCAGGTAGATGGCGGTGTGGGTTACTTTCAGGTTTATGGCGAGGAGGATGACTACAAGGGTGACGACGGGTAGGGTTACTTTCAGGTTGATGGCGAGGAGAATGACTACCAGGGTGACGGCGGGTAGGGTTACTTTCAGGTTGATGGCGACGAGAATGACTACCAGGGAGACGGCGGGTAGGGTTACTTTCAGGTTGATGGCGAGAAGGATGACTACCACGGTGATGGCGGGTAGGGTTACTTTCAGGTTGATGGCGAGAAGGATAGACTAGCAGGGTGACGACGGGTAGGGTTACTTTAAGGTTGATGGCGACGAGAATGGCTACCAGGGAGACGGCGGGTAGGGTTACTTTCAGGTTGATGGCGAGTAGGGTTACTTTCAGGTTGATGGCGAGAAGGATGACTACAAGGGTGACGGCGGGTAGGGTTACTTTCAGGTTGACGGCGAGAAGGATGACTACCGAGGTGACGGCGGGTAGGGTTACTTTTAGGTTGATGGCGAGAAGGATGACTACAAGGGTGACGGCGGGTAGGGTTACTTTTAGGTTGATGGCGAGAAGGATGACTACCAGAGTGATGGCGAGAAGGATGACTACAAGTGTGACGGCGGGTATGGTTACTTTTAGGTTAATGGCGAGAAAGATGACTACCAGGGTGATGGCGAGAATGATGACTACTAGTGTGACGGCGGGTATGGTTACTTTTAGGTTGATGGCGAGAAGGATGGCGAGAAGGATGACTACCAGGGTGACGGCGGGTAGGGTTACTTTCAGGTTGATGGCGAGAAGGATGACTACCAGGGTGACGGCGGGTAGGGTTACTTTCAGTTTGATGGCGAGAAGGATGACTACAAGGGTGACGGCGGGTAGGGTTACTTTCAGGTTGATGGCGAGAAGGATGACTATCAGGTTGATGGCGGGTAGGGTTACTTTCAAGTTGAGGGCGAGAAGGATGACTACAAGGGTAACGGCGGTCAGTGTTACTTTCAGGTTGATGGCGAGAAGGATGACTACAAGGGTGACGGCGAGTAGGGTTACTTTCAGGTTGATGGCGAGAAGGATGACTACCAAGGTGACGGCGGGTAGGATTATTTTCAGGTTGACAGCGAGAAGGATGACTACAAGGGTGACGGTGGGTAGGGTTACTTTCAGGTTAATGGCGAGAAGGATGACTACCAAGGTTACGGCGGGTAGGATTACTTTCAGGTTGATGGCGAGAAGGATGACTACAAGGGTGACGGCGGGTAGGGTTACTTTTAGGTTGATGGCGAGAAGGATGACTATCAGGTAGATGGCGGTGTGGGTTACTTTCAGGTTTATGGCGAGGAGGATGACTACAAGGGTGACGACGGGTAGGGTTACTTTCAGGTTGATGGCGAGGAGAATGACTACCAGGGTGACGGCGGGTAGGGTTACTTTCAGGTTGATGGCGACGAGAATGACTACCAGGGAGACGGCGGGTAGGGTTACTTTCAGGTTGATGGCGAGAAGGATGACTACCACGGTGATGGCGGGTAGGGTTACTTTCAGGTTGATGGCGAGAAGGATAGACTAGCAGGGTGACGACGGGTAGGGTTACTTTAAGGTTGATGGCGACGAGAATGGCTACCAGGGAGACGGCGGGTAGGGTTACTTTCAGGTTGATGGCGAGTAGGGTTACTTTCAGGTTGATGGCGAGAAGGATGACTACCAGGGTGATGGCGGGTAGGGTTACTTTCAGGTTGATGGCGAGAAGGATGACTACCAGGGTGACGACGAGTAGGTTTACTTTCAGGTTGATGGCGAGGAGGATGACTACTCTAGGGTGACGGCGGGTAGGGTTACTTTCAGGTTGATGGCGAGGAGGATGACTACTACGGTGACGGCGGGTAGGGTTACTTTCAGGTTGATGGCGAGAAGGATGACTTCAAGGGTGATGGCGAGTAGGGTTACTTTCAGGTTGATGGCGAGAAGGATGACTACCAGGGTGACGGCGGGTAGTGTTACTTTCAGGTTGATGGAGAGAAGGATGACTATCAGGTTGATGGCGAGTAGGGTTACTTTCAGGTTGATGGCGAGAAGGATGACTACCAGGGTGATGGCGAGTAGGGTTACTTTCAGGTTGATGGCGAGGAGGATGACTACCAGGGTGACGGCGTGTACTTTCAGGGTGATGGCGAGAAGGATGACTACCAGGGTGACGGCGGGTAGGGTTACTTTCAGGTTGATGGCGAGAAGGATAGACAACCAGGGTGACGACGGGTAGGGTTACTTTCAGGTTGATGGCGAGAAGGATGACTACCAGGGTGATGGCGAGTAGGGCTACTTTCAGGTTGATGGCGAGAAGGATGACTACCAGGGTGACGACAGGTAGGGTTACTTTCAGGTTGATGGCGAGAAGGATGACTACCAGGGTGATGGCGGGTAGGGTTACTTTCAGGTTGATGGCGAGAAGGATGACTATCAGGTTGATGGCGAGAAGGTTACTTTCAGGTTGATGGCGAAAAGGATCGCGAGAAGGATGACTACCAGGGCGACGGCGGGTAGGGTTACTTTCAGGTTGATGGCGAGAAGGATGACTACCAGGGTGACGGCGTGTAGGGTTACTTTCATGTTGATGGCGAGGAGGATGACTACCAGTTTGATGGCGACTAGGGTTACTTTCAGGTTGATGGCGAGGAGGATGACTACAAGGGTGACGGCGGGTAGGGTTACTTTCATGTTGATGGTGAGAAGGATGACTGTCAGGGTGATGGCGAGTAGGGTTACTTTCAGGTTGATGGCGAGAAGGATGACTACCAGGGTGACGACGGGTAGGGTTACTTTCAGGTTGATGGCGAGAAGGATGACTACCAGGGCGATGGCGAGTAGGGTTACTTTCAGGTTGATGGCGAGAAGGATGACTACCAGGGTGATGGCGGGTAGGGTTACTTTTAGGTTGATGGCGAGAAGGATGACTACCAGGGCGATGGCGAGTAGGGTTACTTTCAGGTTGATGGCGAGAAGGATGACTATCAGGTTGATGGCGAGTAGGGTTACTTTCAGGTTGATGGCGAGAAGGATCGCGAGAAGGATGACTACCAGGGTGAGAAGGATGACTATCAGGTTGATGGCGAGTAGGGTTACTTTCAGGTTGATGGCGAGAAGGATGACTACCAGGGTGATGGCGAGTAGGGTTACTTTCAGGTTGATGGCGAGAAGGATGACTATCAAGTTGATGGCGAGTAGGGTAACTTTCATGTTGATGGCGAGGAGGATGACTACCAGGGTGATGGGGACTATGGTTACTTTCAGGTTGATGGCGAGGAGGATGACTACAAGGGTGACGACGGGTAGGGTTACTTTCAGGTTGATGGCGAGGAGAATGACTACCAGGGTGACGGCGGGTAGGGTTACTTTCAGGTTGATGGCGACGAGAATGACTACCAGGGAGACGGCGGGTAGGGTTACTTTCAGGTTGATGGCGAGAAGGATGACTACCACGGTGATGGCGGGTAGGGTTACTTTCAGGTTGATGGCGAGAAGGATAGACTAGCAGGGTGACGACGGGTAGGGTTACTTTAAGGTTGATGGCGACGAGAATGGCTACCAGGGAGACGGCGGGTAGGGTTACTTTCAGGTTGATGGCGAGTAGGGTTACTTTCAGGTTGATGGCGAGAAGGATGACTACCAGGGTGATGGCGGGTAGGGTTACTTTCAGGTTGATGGCGAGAAGGATGACTACCAGGGTGACGACGAGTAGGTTTACTTTCAGGTTGATGGCGAGGAGGATGACTACTCTAGGGTGACGGCGGGTAGGGTTACTTTCAGGTTGATGGCGAGGAGGATGACTACTACGGTGACGGCGGGTAGGGTTACTTTCAGGTTGATGGCGAGAAGGATGACTACAAGGGTGATGGCGAGTAGGGTTACTTTCAGGTTGATGGCGAGAAGGATGACTACCAGGGTGACGGCGGGTAGTGTTACTTTCAGGTTGATGGAGAGAAGGATGACTATCAGGGTGACGGCGGGTAGGATTACTTTCAGGTTGATGGCGAGAAGGATGACTGCCAGGGTGACGGCGGGTAGGGTTACTTTCAGGTTGATGGCGAAAAGGATGACTACAAGGGTGACGGCGGGTAGGGTTACTTTCAGGTTGATGGCGAGAAGGATGACTACCAGGGTGACGGCGAGTAGGGTTACTTTCAGGTTGATGGCGAGAAGGATGACTACAAGGGTGACGGCGGGTAGGGTTACTTTCAGGTTGACGGCGAGAATATTGACTACCAAGGTGACGGCGGGTAGGGTTACTTTTAGGTTGAATGCGAGAAGGATGACTACAAGGGTGACGGCGGGTAGGGTTACTTTTAGGTTGATGGCGAGAAGGATGACTACCAGGGTGACGGCGAGTAGGGTTACTTTCAGGTTGATGGCGAGAAGGATGACTACAAGGGTGACGGCGGGTAGGGTTACTTTCAGGTTGACGGCGAGAAGGATGACTACCGAGGTGACGGCGGGTAGGGTTACTTTTAGGTTGATGGCGAGAAGGATGACTACAAGGGTGACGGCGGGTAGGGTTACTTTTAGGTTGATGGCGAGAAGGATGACTACCAGAGTGATGGCGAGAAGGATGACTACAAGTGTGACGGCGGGTATGGTTACTTTTAGGTTGATGGCGAGAAGGATGGCGAGAAGGATGACTACCAGGGTGACGGCGGGTAGGGTTACTTTCAGGTTGATGGCGAGAAGGATGACTACCAGGGTGACGGCGGGTAGGGTTACTTTCAGTTTGATGGCGAGAAGGATGACTACAAGGGTGACGGCGGGTAGGGTTACTTTCAGGTTGATGGCGAGAAGGATGACTATCAGGTTGATGGCGGGTAGGGTTACTTTCAAGTTGAGGGCGAGAAGGATGACTACAAGGGTAACGGCGGTCAGTGTTACTTTCAGGTTGATGGCGAGAAGGATGACTACAAGGGTGACGGCGAGTAGGGTTACTTTCAGGTTGATGGCGAGAAGGATGACTACCAAAGTGACGGCGGGTAGGATTACTTTCAGGTTGATGGCGAGAAGGATGACTACAAGGGTGACGGCGGGTAGGGTTACTTTTAGGTTGATGGCGAGAAGGATGACTATCAGGTAGATGGCGGTGTGGGTTACTTTCAGGTTTATGGCGAGGAGGATGACTACCAGGGTGACGGCGGGTAGGGTTACTTTCAGGTTGATGGCGAGAAGGATGACTACCAGGGTGACGGCGGGTAGGGTTACTTTCAGGTTGATGGCGAGAAGGATGACTACAAGGGTGACGGCGGGTAGGGTTACTTTCAGGTTGACGGCGAGAAGGATGACTACCAGGGTGACGGCGGGTAGGGTTACTTTCAGGTTGATGGCGAGAAGGATGACTACCAGGGTGACGGCGGGTAGGGTTACTTTCAGGTTGATGGCGAGAAGGATGACTACAAGGGTGACGGCGGGTAGGGTTACTTTCAGGTTGACGGCGAGAAGGATGACTACAAGGGTGACGGTGGATAGGGTTACTTTTAGGTTGATGACGAGAAGGATGACTACCAGGGTGACGGCGGGTAGGGTTACTTCCAGGTTGACGGCGAGAAGGATGACTACAAGAGTGACGGCGGGTAGAGTTACTTTCAGGTTGATGGCGAGAAGGATGTCTACCAGGGTGACGGCGAGTAGGGTTACTTTCAGGTTGACGGCGAGAAGGATGATTATCAGGTTGATGGCGGTGTGGGTTACTTTCAGGTTGATGGCGAGAAGGATGACTACCAGGGTGACAGCTAGTAGGGTTACTTTCAGGTTGATGGCGAGGAGGATGACTACAAGGGTGGCGGCGGGTAGGGTTACTTTTAGGTTGATGGCGAGAAGGATGACTACCAGGGTGACGGCGAGTAGGGTTACTTTTAGGTTTACGGCGAGAAGGATGACTACAAGGGTGGCGGCGGGTAGGGTTACTTTTAGGTTGATGGCGAGAAGGATGACTACCAGGATGACGGCGGGTAGGGCGACTGTAAGGTTAATGACGACAAGGATGGTGACCAGGATGACGAAAGGTGACGACCAGGTACACAGTAGTTAAATTATATGAACCGTTTTACCACATAACTTTATCAACGATCTTGAAGAGGAACATTGATGTTAGTCATGATGTTACATGTATAGTAATCACCTTTTAGTCGTAGACACAGAAGCAAGACGATAAAACACCTTCTAGTGTGCCCATTTCTACCAAAACCATGTATTCTCAAAGACCATGAGAAGTTTAATATGCCAACTTCAGGTCCTACATCGTGTACTGGACGGGACTTGTGTCGTAACTCGTAACTGACCATACAATACACTACAATTATCTATTCATTATGTTGCAGGGTGACGACCAACAGCAACAACGAGGACGATGTCGACCTACCAGGTTGATATCGACGAAAGAGAAGAGCAGGGTGGTTACGACCAGGATAATGACTATGGTGATGTCCCTGAAGAAGAACAGGTAAACAATAATGACATAATTCAATCATTTTACCACATAAATACATTAAAGATTATGACGGTATGCTCCCTCATTGCGATTTACAATTTACATTCTTGCAATTGGCGTTTCATCAAGGACGTACGGAATAGCGTTTTCTGTGATCGAGCGAAGCATTACTGGCAGATTAGATTGATTAAACAAATATATTCATTTATATTGCAGCGTGGGGAAGACGACGACGACGAACTGGACGACTACCATAGTCACTACCAGGGCGACTACCAAGCTGATGACGACGACTAGGATTACAACCAGGTAGGAATCGGTCAATGTTCAAACTTATACCACATATCAAAAAAAATTACGACCGTAAAAATTGATATTAAAATTATTCTTTGCTGTTGTTGCAAGTCATTTCATGTGGAAAACTGCATTCATAGCAATATTTTTTTCGCCGATTTTGGTGTTTATTTTCTTGGCACTTGTCAGTGATAACTTGCTCAATTTGATGAAGATTGATTTCAATCCATAACAGTGGCAATGAATTCATCCCCTGAAATCGGTAAAAGAATATTGTCATGAAATCAATTCTTATATGAAAAAGATTGGTTTAAATTGAGTGCCTGGGAATTCTACGATAATAGAGACTAGGGAAAGAAGAAAAATTAAAAGAACGAATATTCTAAAAATATTTACAGTGCTTCAATTTAGAAAAACGAAACAAACAATAATCAGTTCTATATACTTTTTTTTCCAGGGCGGTCGGTGATGTTCACTGGACTACTGTAAATCGGGGTTGCAGTATCTAGCCAGGGTCATTGACCTTACCAAGACACACTCAGTGTACCTCTTCACCTCTCCAGTGGACGTGAACTAATTTTTAAGGAGATGAGAACATGGCGATTCATCTCTTTGTCCATTGGTGATTTGCAAAGAAATATGTAAAGACACTCTACTCTGTATAATAATTGAGGAGACTTGATTTCATTCCACCAGAAACCTGTAAATTTAAATCTTCCTTGGAATCCTCATTCATCGATGGACATACTACGTA